>NW_027187223.1:726184-751184 GCF_028583685.1 Petaurus breviceps papuanus
CTCTCTCTCTCTCTCTCTCTCTCTCTCTCTCTCTCTCTCTGTCTCCATCCCCTTCTATTTTCTCTTTTTCTCCTCTCTGTTCTCCCTCTCTTTCTCTCTCCTCTCTCTCCTTTTTCTTTCTCTCTCTTCCTTCCTCTCTCTCCTTTGTCTCTCCTTTCTTATTGTGTCCTTCTCTTCTCTTCTCTCTCTCCCTCTCTTCTTTCTCTCTCCTCTCTCCTCCCCTCTCTCTCTGTCTCCCTCCCCTCTCCTTTCTCTCTCTTCTCTTTTTCTCCTCTCTCTGCTCTCCCTCTCTCTTTTTCTATCCTCTCTCTCCTTTCTCTTTTTCTCTTTTCTCTCTCACTCTGTCTTCTTTCTCTTCTCTTTTCTTCTTGTTTTTCTTCTCCTCTTCCTCCTCCTTCTCTCTCTCCCTCCCTCTCTCTTCCTCTCTCTTTCTCTCTCCCTCTCCCCCCCTCTCTCCCTCTGTCTCTTCCTCCCTCCTCTCCCTTTCCCTTCTCTCCCTGTCCCTCATTCTCTATCTCTCCTTTACCTTGCTTTTCCAGGCCCGGCTACCACTGAAGTGGATGGCCCCTGAAGCTATCTTTGATAAGATTTACACTACCCAGAGTGATGTGTGGTCATTTGGCGTCCTGCTGTGGGAAATATTCTCCTTGGGTAAGCATTCTTCAGCCCCTAACTCCTCTCCAGACCTGGCTGCTCCTAGCCATAGCTCCTGTAGAGCAGACAGGCCCAATCACCACCACTGCTCCAACCCCTCAGTCTGTTCCCAGGATCCCAAAGCAATTGGATAGCACAGGATGTTGAGGGCTGAAAGAGGGGCTCTTGGAAGCAGTTCAGTGGTCCAGTAGATAAAGGGTTAGGCCTGAGTCAGGAAGACCTGGGTTCATATCCAGTCTCACACCCTTACTGGCTGTGTGACTCTGGGCAAATCACTTAACCTCTGTCTGCCTCAGTCTTCTCATCTGTAAGATGGGGATAATAGGGCTGAGGTGAGGCTCAGATGAGATTAAGATGTTTAGTGCTTTAAAGAGGCATTAAATAAATGCTAGCTAATGTTATTATTAGGGAGAGAGACAGGAAGAAATTTCGGCTCTATCTCCAAGCCCCAGATGTGGAGGGCCAACTCCAGGTGTAGTGATTGTCCCCTAGAATACCAGCCTCAGAATTCCAGTGGCTCTAGTTTTAAGGCCCTGCTTGTTAAAAGTTAACCTATTTGAACTAGTCAGTAAGCATTTATTAGGCTCCTGCTGTGTGCCAGACACTGTGCTGGTGCAGGGATGGAAAGAAAGGCAAAAGCCAGGCCCTGCCCTCAAGAGGCTCTCACTCGCAAACATATAGAAAGGAAATAATAGGGGCGGCTAGGTGGCGCAGTGAGTAAGAGCGCCCTGGCCTCAAGACAGGAGGACCTAGGATCGGTTTCTTGCCTCAGATACTTAACACTCACACAAAAAAACTGGTCGTGTAACCTTGGGCAAGTTACTTAACCCCAATTGCTTTAAAAATAAATAGGAAATAATGAGTGGAGGGACGGCCCTGGAATTTGGAGGGCTTGGGGAAGGCTTCCCGTAGGAGGTGGGGTTTAGTCAGGGTGGTCAGTGTTCAGGGCCGAGGAGCGGCAGCATTGGGGGACAGCCAGAGAGAATGGCCGGAGCCCAGAGATGGAGGGTCTTGTTGATGGGCAGCCAGGAGGCCGGGGTCATGGGGCCGAAGAGTTTGTGTAGGGGAGTGAAGGCTAAAAAGACTGGAAAGGCAGGAGGGGGCTAAGTCATGAAGGGCTTTGAATGCCAAGCAGAGCATTTTGTACTTGATCCTGGAGGCAATAAGGAGCCACTGGAGTTTAAGGGGGTGGGGGCTGACATGGTGAGACCCGCGCTTTAGGAAAATCACTGCAGGGCAGATTGGAGTGGGGAGAGACTTGAGGCAGGCAGACCCTCCAGCAGCTATTATGACATTTAGTTCAGTTTTGGACATGTTGAGTTGAAGGTGTCCATGGGACATCCCCAACTTATGAGGTGCAAGACTGCAGGTCAGTGGCGTGGTTAAGGTTGGATAAGTAGATTTGAAAATCACCAACATCTATGGGAGCAGATCAGATGAAGTGAGGTAGGATATATGGGACAGAAGAGAAGAGGGTCCAAAACAGAGCCCTGAGGGGTGCAACCTGGAGGAGGAGCCAGCAAAGGAGGCAGAGGAGTGTTAGAGAGGGAGGAGGATTACCAGGAGAGAGAGGTGTCCTGAAAACCGTGCCCCTGCCCACATCTTCTTATGCAGAGGAGAAAGGGCAGCTATATGCATTGATTTAAATATTTCAAAAGTATCTTTGTATTGGGTACAAAACAGAGAGGCTCGTAGGTTTGGAAGTAGAAGAGACCTTATACCAGGGGTGAGGAATCTTCAGCCTGGAGGCCTTCTAGGCCCTTGGGTAGGACCTTTTGACTGAGTCCAAGTTTGACAGAACAAATCCTTTTGTTAAAGGGATTTGTTCTGTGGAGTTTGGCTTCCATTACAGGGCCGCCCTTGAGGACCTAGAGGGAATTTGTTCTGTGGAGTTTGAATTCAGTCAAAAGGCCTCCCTTGAGGACCTAGAGGGGATTTGTTCTGTGGAGTTTGGATTCAGTCAAAAGGCCTCCCTTGAGGACCCAGAGGGGATTTGTTCTGTAAAGTTTGGTTCCAAAGAGCCACACTTGAGGACCTAGAAGTTTTTTTTCCCTAAGAAGTTTGGATTCGGTCAAAGGGTCGCCCTTGAGGACCTAGTGGGGATTTGTTCTGGGAAGTTGTGATTGAGTCAAAGGGCCACACTTGAGGACCTAGAGGGCCACATGTGGCCTCAAGGCTGCAGGTTCCCCACCCCTGTACATAGACCATTGAATCTACCCTCCTTATTTTAGAGATGAGTAGTCAGAGGCACAGGGACGTGTCCATGTTCTCCATGGCTAGTAGGTGTCTAAAGCATGATCAATGTCTAAAGCCCCCTCCACTATGCCACATGACCTTGCGCCCCATGCACTCACTCACTTGTTAATCAAACCTAGAACCAAGTTGGCGATTGAATGTGAATGGGCTTAATGCAAAGGAAATTGAAGAGGGAGGTAGTATAGCCAAGCTGATGGCAGGGCAGGGGTGTCGGGAAAGTCTCTGTAGAGGCTGTGTCTCTGAGTTGGGCTTTGAAGGAAATGAGAGATTCTAAAAGACAGAAGTAAGGAGAGAATTCCTTCTAGTGGATAATCTGTGCTAAAATGCTGGGAGCCACCATTAGGCCAGTTTGACTGGACAAAGAGAAGTAAAATGACAGGTGGGAGCCCAAGCCTGGAGAACCTTAAATGGCAGGCCAAGGGTTTTTAAAAAATACAATTCCATGTTTCATTCAAAGCACGATAGGGAGCTCTTGAAGAATTTTGAATAGAGGGAAAAGAGGGTTTGATCTGCATTTTGAGAATTTCGTTTTGGCCAGCTGGGTGAAAGATGGATTGGAGTGGGTAAGGTCTTGAAGCTGGAAGCCTGGAGGGACGTACATGCAATATTCCAGGCTAGAAGACATGGACCAGAGCAGAGGCTATATGGGAGGAGATGAAACCAAGAAGTATTAGGGATAGGCGGCCCTTGGAGCACAATGCATCCAGACCCATTTGCTCTGAATCCCAAACCCTGTGTCTGTGGCCCAGGCAGGGGCTTCATGAAGGATCACCAGGCGTGCCCACATTGGAAATGGGCAAAATAGCCATACATATTTGATTAGAGATTGATGTCACTGGGTATCCAGGGGGATGCATACAAAACTTTCTAGATCATTGAGCCAAGAACATGGAAAGATGTTTGCCTTTCCCTAGAGGGCTGCTTGTCTCTAGGTCTTGTCCCACAGATAAAGGGCATTTAAGACACAGAAGAAAAGATTTCTGTTGAAAGCCAGTCACATGATTGAACCTTGAGTCAAATAAGTCATGCCAAGCAGAAGTGAAATTGCCATGTGAGACAGGGCATCTCCTGTCCTCTCCGAGCGTGCTCCAGAGAACTGAGATTTTCAAAATGCTACCTGAAGCTGGGGGGCAGTGTGGGGCAGTGGAAAAATTGCTGGATTTGGAGGCAGAAGTCCTGGTTTAAAATGCTACTTCTGCCCCTTACCATTCTCCATATATTCTCCATTACATTCTCCATCTCCCATCTCCATGCCTTTGCATATACCAGCCCCCTACCTCATCCTCCAGCTTATCATTGTTTTTCTGAAAATGTGACCCCAGAACTGAATATAATAGCAGGGCAGAGAACAATACTTTTGTCACTTGTCCCTTATTCTCTAGACGCTGCACTTGAGTGGTACCAGATAAAGTCATGGAGTGATAAAGACCTGGGTTCTAGTCTTCTGACACTTAATACCTGTATGACCATGTGCAAATAACTTCACCTCCCTGGGCCTCAGTTTCCCCTATGTAACTTGAGGGCATTGAACTTGATGACCTCTGAGGTCCCTTCCAGCTCTGGATCTAGATTCCTCCCTGTGACCTTGGACAAGTCCCTTTCCCCTCCCTGAGCCTCAGTTTCCCCCTCTGTAACCTAAGGGGATTGGACTTGATGGCCCCCTGAGGCCCCTTTCAGCTTGTGATCAGGGACCCTATGGTTTAGACTCAGAGTCTTAGTTGTGACAAGGAAAGCATCTTTGGAGGCACATGAGTTACTATGATTATACTACTCCCCCTTCCCCATGGGCCCAGAGCTCTTTCCAGGCTCCTGTCTCCAGCCCCACTGCCATCTTTCTTCTGAACATATTTCATTAGGAAGAAGTGATAGAGGAGGAGAGCTGAGCTCACCAGGTCCTCTGGGGAAAGGAATAAGCTGTTCCAAGGGGCCCACAGGTTTGGGCTGTGAAGTTACAAAGGCCAAATTCCCCAGGACTAGGTTAGGGCCAGAGCATGCTGCCAGGAGGAGATGACCTTTACACATGTGGTCCAGGCCCCCCCGGCCCCTGCTGTCTGGTGCCAAGAGACACCCTTGATGTAAAGGAAGAGAAGTTAAAGGTGGAGGAGAAGTGGGGAAATGACAGAACCATGGGATGTTGGAGCCAGAAGGGACCTCAGAAGCCATTGAGGCAAACACTCCCCCCTTTAACAGAGGAGGAAACTAAGGTCCAGGTAGGGGAAGGGACTTACCCAGTGTCACACATCGAAGCCTAAATCTAGATCTGGAAAGACCCCGGGAGGCCCATAACTGAGTAAACAGTAGAGAGTTAGCTGGATTGCTTCCAGCGATGAGCCCACCTTGACGGGGGCCAGCAGCATAGCCATGCTCAGAAACGGTCTGAAATGTTTCTGGGAAAAGTCATGCTTTGCCCAAGTGGTCCAGAGTATCTCAGATAAAGAGAATATTAGTGTAGTTCAGTAGTTTTGGAAGGGGGAGAAGCCTTAGAACCCAGATCCCAGCATGGGTGCAACCTTGGAACGGATAATTTGAGGAAGAGATCTGAGAGACCATCTTGTCCAACCCCTTCATTTTCCAAAGGCGGAAACTGAGGCCTAAAGGGGGCAAGTGATTTGCCTGAGGTCTCACAGGCAGTGAAGGGGCCTCCAGACTTCCGAATCCCAAATACTGTGCCACCCTTTTTTTTCTAGCTTATTATCTGTCTTGATTGTTAAAGATCATCAGAGTTCTGGCCCTGGGCCAAAGTATCTCGGCTCAGACTGACTGGGATACAAGTCACCTCCTTCAGAAATATTCTCATTCCTAAAGACTGTCCTCCATCAGCAGCCTGCTTCTGCCTGGGGTCTCCCAACATTTCTTGGGAATCCCCCTATCGTCAGGAAATATCTGAAACCTGAAATGTTTGTCTCCCACAGGTGCTTCACCCTACCCAGGGGTGCAAATAGATGAGGATTTTTGCCTCCGACTCAAGGAAGGCAGCCGGATGAAATCCCCTGAGTATTCGACTCCAGAAATGTAAGTTCTACTCTAGGGCAAGGGTCCCAGTTTGATCATTGCTAGGATCAAGAGATCCCCAAATGCCCATTTGGGGAAGTCCCAGAGTATAGACTGACTCAAAGACTAAGAGTGCCAGATTGAGAAGGGACCTTTGACTTTTCATCTGGAAGATAAGGGAGTTTGACTTGATACTAATTTCTGAGACTCAGAGAGGGCAAGGTGACTTATTCACAGTCACATCGACTGTTGGCAGCTTCTAGTCCCAGCTCTGAAGCTGACTCCCTACCTACTGCTTATTCAAAGTCTTTTTCTAAATTGGGTGCCTCATTTAGATGAATTGCAGTATTAATGATAACATGATGTAGTCAGAGCCCAATGATAAACAAAAGTACAGAAGTTAATGGGAAGAGACCTATAAATAGCTGTCCAAACTCCCATTTGGCATTTCTCCATTCAAATGGAGGGGAGAGTGGAAAGGGCACTGAATAGGGAGTCAGAAGTCAATCAAGAAACATTTACTAAGCATAAGGCATTATGCAAAGTGCTAGAGCTACAAAAAGAGGCAAAAACAGCCAGTCCCTGCTCTCAAGGAGCTCACAGTCTAACAAAGGAGAAAACAAGCAAACAAGACCTATATAGGATAAATAGGAAATAATGAACAGAGGGAAGGCCCTGGAATGAAGAAAGGTTGGAGCCTCAGTGAGTCTCAGTTTCCTGCTCTGTAAATGAGAATATTAAACTAGATAACCTCTGAGATTTCCTTACTGCTCTGACATCCTCTGTTCTAAAGCCCCTCCCAGCTCTAATGTTCGGTTGTTCTACGTTATAAGGCCCCAATCACTTCTGACATTCTGAGCTCTAAGCCCTTTCCCTGCTCTGACATTGTCCTTTCTATGGGTCCTTGACATGTGACTAAGCTTCACACTTGATGCTTTGGTTCCCAGAGCTGCCTGGGAGCTGGTGGTTTTCAGGGTGAGTGATAGTGGGATAGTAGGAAAGTAGAAAGCAAACTTTCATCTCTGTGTTCCTCCCCAACCTGTAGTTATGAGACCATGCTTGATTGCTGGAATGGCATGTGCACAGAGAGACCCACCTTCACTGAGCTGGTTGAACGCCTTGGGGACCTCCTGCAGGCCAGTGTTCAGCAGGTATGTATATAGCCCACCCTTCTGATACAGTTAGGGCTCTGTGATGCTCAAGGAAAAAACCAGCCTGGGACCATCCAGGTGGGAAGACCTGAAAGGGCGAGCAGGTTGGGGTGGGAGGCCTAGGATCCAGGTGCAGGGGAGTGGGGATTCCATTTAAAAAATGAGATACACATACCCAGGCCAGACAAAACATACTGGAGGCTAATTAGGGAGACTTCACAGCCCCACACCCTGGAGTAACAATGGCCCTTTATCTCTGCCTCCTTCTCTTTAATTAGCTTCACGTGTCATAAGCTGGCATCCCCATGGCCCTGGATATGCTCAAGCCAAGCCAACTGTCTTAGCCCCACTCCCTCCTATAACCACCTCCCAACCCAAGTGTGTTGCCATAACATTTAAGAGAAAGGACTCAGTCTCTGGTGACTGAACCTTGAACTGAATTGGCACCATGATCCTCTTATTGTTACAACTCAGTCTCCATGCATACCCTTACACACACACACACACACACACACACACACACACACACACCAGAGAGAGACAGAGATAGAAAGAGTGAGAGAGGGAGACAGAGAGAAAGATAGAGAGCCAGAAAGAGAACCAGATTGTAGGGGAGAGGTTTAATTTGTTGGGATGGTAGAAGAACAAGAGGAGAGTGTCCCAGGCAGACAAATATCAGAGGGGAGAAGATGAAGAAATGGTGTGAAAGGCCACAGTTTTCCCCCTTCGTAAACCCTTTCAGCCAGAGGCCAATCATCCCACTCAGTTCCGGCCCCCAATAGGTGCTGAATTCTGGGACAGTTACAATGTAGGCTATTGTGACCAGATGGTAGGCAGTGAAGGGGTTAATGCTGCAGATAGTAATAAGTCGGTGCTGTCCTCATCCCAACTGAGTGGGGTTGTAAACAATGAATGGCCTTCATTCACTTGATGTGGGGCTCACCAGCTGTGCACCCATCACCCTGACCCATTCCCCCCTCCCCTTGCCTCTCCTTCCATCTCCTGCCATGATTGCATCTGTCTGAAGAAAGAATTGCACCTCCCAGGGGATTATGGATCCCCATGTGGATGTTTGAGTTCCATTGCACATGCCCAGCCCCATTGGGGAGAACCTGTATCTCCCTCCCTCCCTCCCTCCTCCCACCCCAAGGTGGTACTATCAGATTTGCCCTTCTAATCATTGCTATGGGCATGGAGTCAGGAGAAACAGGTTCCAGTCTTGCCTCTGATGCTTCCTAGCTATGACCCTGGCCAAATCAGTTGGGATTTCTCTGAGCTGTGATCTACTCATCTGTAAAATGACATTGATGATTTTTATGCTGTCAGCTTCACAAGGATTACATGGAGAGGAGTAGCATGGTGTAGGAGAAAGAGAAACCACCTGGGATGCAAGGGCTCAGCCCCACCACACCACCCCTTACCCCATTTTTCTGGGAGCAAATCCCTTCATCTCCCTGGGCCTCCATAAAATGAAAGGCTTGGACTAACTGGCCTCTGAGGGCAGCTTCCAGCCCCAGATCTAGGCCTTGCAACTTCTGTGGGGCTCAGTAAAATGAAGGGGATTGGGCAGGCTAGCCTCTGAGCTTTTGTCCATTTCTAATGGAAGAGACCTCAAGGTCTGGCCGCCATCTTTTCCTGACAAAGATGGCTATTTTCCTGTTTAGGCAGTTTATAATCCTGGTCACCCATGCAAACATTGCCTGGCCTTTCCAAATCCAAGCCAAGGACCACCCCCCCTACACACACACACACACACACACACACACACACACACACTTTCTCTCTCTCTCTCTCTCTCTCTCTCTCTCTCTCTCTCTCTCTCTCTTCCTCTCTCTTCCTCTCTCTCTACCTCTCTCTTCCTCTCTCTCTCTCTCTGTGTCTCTCTCTCTCCAAAAGTGAGAATGACTTATGGAACTATGTTCTATGATCTTTTCTCTCCCATAAGCTCTGATAGTCTATGTTGTTTGCTAAGAGGTCATTTAGTTCATCAGCATTATTGTATAAATAAGGATACTGAAGCTGGTTAGTATCAGACCCAGAGCTCAGACTCTAGTGTTTGGTTCAGTCCCTCCTGGGCCATTGCAAGTCAATCTCTGAGTCCCCAAAACCCTTATCAGAGATTATAGAGAACCTCATCTAAGCCTGAGGCCTCCTACTGGCCATGTTCGGACGTGTAGTGCACATCTGCAGAGCAGCCCAGGGAGGGAAGCCAGAGGGAGGGACATGGGGTATTATGATTCAGGCCATGTCTGTTTTGCCTATATAGGAAGGCAAAGACTACATTCCCCTCAACATGTTTGACAAAGAGCTTGACTTCAAGGCCAGCCCCATGGACGAGAATCTGATCAATGGCTCTACTCACCGGAGCACTGAGGAAGACAGGTGAGCAAGATACTGTTACTGTGACCACTATTGTCCCTTGAAGTCGAAGGTCTGGGAGGCTTTTCGTGGTTACTCTGACACAGGAAGAAATAGAAGAATAGGGGCAGGGGGAGAGGAGGGTAACTCAGACTCTTTTTTTTTTAAAGCAATTGGGGTTAAGTAACTTTCTCAAGGTTACATGGCCAGTTCTTTTGTGTAGGCGTTAAGTGTCTGAGGCTGGAACTGATCCTGGGTCCTCCCAACGCCAGGGCCAGCGCTCTTACTCACTGCTCCACCTAGCCGCCCCAACTCATAGACTCTTAATGCTGAGAGACATGGAAAGAATCCAACAACCTGGGCACGAACTACTCTTTTCCTGTGCCAACTTTCTTGCTCTGTGACTCAGTTTCTCCATCTGTAAAATGAAGAGTTTGGACTTGATCTCTAAAGCTCCTTTTGATTATCACTAAGGGCCCTTCTAGCTCAACTATTTTATGATCTAAGAATTTAGAATCTACCTAGCCTAACTGCCTCATTTTACAGATGAGGAAACTGAGTCTCAGAGAGGGAAGTAAGTAGCAGAGATAAGGCTATAAATCTAAACTGCCCTGCTCCGATTCTTATTCAATTCATCTCATCAAGTTTTGGCTGAATTCCTACTATATTCACTATCCTGTGAGAGGGACCAGGAAGGGGGATATAAAAGTATAAGATCATTCTAGGCATTCACTTCCCAGCTCATAGACTGGATTTAGAGCTGGATGGGGCCTCTGAGGTCATCTGGTCTCACCATTTCATTTCAAAGAGGAATTAACTAAGTCTGAGAAAGGGGAAATGATTCACTTGGGTATTGGGGTTAGGCCAGGATTTCAAGGAAAGTTCTCCAACTCCAAATCTACCCATCTTTATCCGTTTAATGAGACAATCTTGTCATTGAACCACATAAGGCCTTATATGCCCTCAATGTATTTCCAGGAGAGAGAGATTGTTGTGGGTTGGAAGGATGAGGGAGAACTTCCTGGAGATGAGGCTCGAGCTATATCCAGAAGGACAGGAAGAGTTTACATTGGAATCCATAAGAGTAAAAGACCAAGGCCTTGAGAAGGTGAACTTTATGAAATTGTTTGAGTCTGGCAGAGTATAACTGGCAGGAACCATCAAGTCTAGCCCCCTCATTCTGTAAGGGAGGAAAATGAGACCCAGAAAAGTTAAAAGACTTGCCCAAGGCTTCAGACAGGAAGCAAGCATCAGAGGTGAGGTCTAATTCACTTGATTGAATTTGCCTCTGATTTGGGAGTAAATACTCTTCCCAGCATACCCTACTTCCTTCATGACAACTGCCTCCCAATTCTTGAAGGACCATCCACTAGAAGAGAAATTAGGCCTTGCACTTGGTCCCAAAGGAGAGAAAAATATAACGACAATTGGTTGTTGTTCTTGAAAAGGACCAAAGTGACATAACCGTGTCAGGGTCAAGGTACAGTGTGTCTGCCTGGGCCTGATCGGACCAATATGAGCTCGGAATGCTATACCGCAGGTTGGGCATAAATAGTCCATGAGACATTTGGGATGGATTCTCTAAACTTGCACATGGGATCGACATAAGGAAAAGGCAAATTTCCATTCAAATAAGCCCATAGCAAAGTAGGCTACCTTGGGAGGTGGTGGGTTCCCTTCCCCTCACTGGGAGGGCTTCATGTTTAGCAAGAGGTCGCAGAATTTCCATTTCTTATAGGACGCATGCTCAGGCATGATTCCTTTAAGGAAGTCCTCTTGGGACATTCTAAGATGCTTCTTCCCATGTCAGTGCCAGGGAGAAAGAAGGACCTCCCCTCCGTCTAGAGGAGTTACTCCCCACTATGTTGAAGCTCTGTTGATGACCCCCTTTTTTTTTTGCCTTTTGGAGGGCAACTGGGGTTAAGTAACTTGCCCAAGGTTACACGGCTAGTGTTTGTGTGTGTGTGTGTGTGTGTGTGTGTGTGTGTGTGTGTGTGTGTGTGTGTGTGAAATGTCTGAGTCCAGACCGAACTCAGGTCCTCCTGATTCCGGGGCCAGCGCTTTACTCACTAGCCACCCCAATGACCCCTCTTTCCTCCCCACTTCTCCCCATCACTCCTCGACAGCTAACATAGTACATCCCAAACAGACTTCTTCATCTTCCCCATCTTCTTTCTTCCTCCCAGTCTCCATTGTCCTCCTCACAATGTCCCAATCCTGTTTTGGCTGGGATAAAGGAGGGAGAGGGAGGGCTTGATCCCTTGCCAGATCCTCATCATTCTACTCTGCAGCAGTCCCTTCTCCCTGTTGGCCTCTTCTCCCCACGTAGAGGGCCATCACCTTGATGCAGGCCCTCGGCCTCTCTCAGCTGAATTATTACAAAGCCTAAATGTTCCCCTATTTCCATCCTTTCCCCCTTCTCTCCAATTCTCCCTTCCACACTACTGCCCAGTTAATATTCCTAATGCGTGTGCACTTACACTCTTCTCAAGAGCCTTCAGTGGCTTTCCACTCCCCAGTGAAAAAATTACTGGCATTCAGGGCCCTCCAAAATCTTTCTATCCTTGTCTTATCCCACTTCCCTTCACATATTCTACTTTCTATCCACACAAGAGAGATTACTTTCTTTCTCCCATTCCCATCCTGCCCTCTCCTGATCTCAGTTGGCCCAGAGTGGGAGATGGTGGGGAAGGACCCCGTTCCAGACACTATGCTAAGCACAGATTGCCACCTATGAGCCAAATGGGCCAATCTGACAGAGGAAAATTATGTCCACAGACAAGCTGACAGCTCAGCATTGTGTTCTTTGGAACATAGTAGGTGCTTGCACATAGTAGGGACTTGATAAATGCCTTTTGAATGGTTTGACAGGATCTCAGCAATGACCCTAGGCAAGCCACCTGACTTGTTGGGGTCCAATGCAATGTTCCCCACTGCCTCTCCAAAACATGTTCCACTGTTGCTGTCTGCAGTTGACATAATTGGTATATTGACAATTCAGCTGTCCTCTGTCCTGGTCAGGCTCTATCGGGTGTCCTGTATTCAGTTTGGGGACCCCCCCCTTTAAGAAAGACCTGGTTTGTGCTTGGTCCAAGTTGGAGAGTGTCCAGAGAAGAGCAAGGGAAAAAATGAAAGGCCCCGCGTCCCTACCATGTGAGGCCTGGTTCAAACAACAAAGGATGTTTAGCCTGGACGAGAGAAGACACAGAATGAGAGTTGGGTTTGAGTATTTGAAAGACTGTCCTATGGAGGAAGGATTGGCTTTGTTCCGTTTGGTCCCAAAGGGCAGGCCCAGGATCAGGGGATGGAAGGTGCAGAGGTCAGTTTAGGCTTAACGCCAGGAAAATTCCCCAGCGATTTGATGTGTTCCTTGGAAGTGTTCAAACAAGAACTGGGAAGCCACTTCTTGAGGGAGGTAGAGGGGGATTCTTTTCGGGTATGAGTAGGACCAGATGGCCACTGGGGTGCATTCCCACCCTCACATTCTTGTGATTCAGACAGTGGGTCATGTGCCACCTTCACACAAGGAACAGCCAAGGTATCAATGATGGGACTTGGGCTCAGGTAACCAACATCAACAAGGGCTGAGAGTAGAATCCAAAGGCAAGTTACTAAGGACCTGTTCAGAGACTTCTGGTGAAATGACAGATGGGCTTCTCTCTTTCTCCCACAACAGCAATGGCATCCAGATGCGTCCCCTGAACGGCAAGACTTACAGTGAGGTCCCTGTGGAACTCAAGAAGATGGTAAGCATTTCTTCCCCTCACCATTTGGAACAAGGCCTAAGAATTCCCAAGACTTTGGTGAAAATGGAGGGGGCTTGAGTTTCAGGGCCCTGCAAGGGCCACATGAGGGAAGGGGAAGAGAGAGAACAGGAATGGGAGAGATTTGGTAGGCAGGGACTTGAGCGGGAAGTTAATCCTAATTTTAAAAAGCACACACATCTCTATAGGGCCTCAAGTTTGACAGGCCCTGTACAAATGTGATCTCATTTGATCCTTAAAGCAGGGAGGCAGGTGTTGTTATGATCCTCATTTTATGGTTAAGGAAACTGAGGCAAACAGGGTGAAGTGACTTGCCCAAGATCACATGGCTAGTAAGGGTCTGAGGCTGGATTTGAACTCAGGTCTTCCTGACTCCAGGCCTAACATTCTATTTATTTTACCATTTTATATTTCACTGCCTCTAACCAGGCTTGGCATTACCTTTGTATAATTGAGAGAATAATCAGTTTATGTCTATGCATACATGTGTCTATGCACATATTAATATTTATGTGTATACATATATACATAAACACACACATATATACACACACACGGATATACATACACACATATTATCATGAACTCGGTCCAAATCCAAGATCCATTGCATATGCAACATTCTTTTCTTAGACTCAGTTTCCACCTCTGCAAGTGTAGGGTTTGGACTCTCTTGGGCCATAAATTGCCAAGCAGGTGCCTATTAGCATTGGTAGAGGGACTTTTCTCTCCGGGAGCTCCCTACATCAATGTCATACTAAGTCTAGCCCCCCCCCCCCCAATAAAGGGTTTAGACTCACTGACCGCCAGGTTCCCTTGTAGTCTAAACCCTATCAAATCTCCAAAGAACTTCTGACTGGGAAGGTTCTCATTGTGGACTGGAGCCATGCTCACACATAGGCAGGCACACAGTAGGGGCAGGCGCACAGTGGGGTCTGCACCCTCAACACCTCCTGATCCATTCCCTCCTAGATGAAAATGATTTTTTAAAAAAGAAAAGAAAGTGATTAAAAGCCAAAGAATGCCAATTACCTTCTTGGGGTTCTAATCAACTCAGACACATTGATTTCCACTCTGGATCCCTAAGTCTAAAATTCACCCTGCCTTGGGACCCACCATTCACATTTTTCTTGAGCAGCCAGTCCAGCTATAGATACTGAGGCCCCAAGGGAAAATGATTTGCCCAAGTTCACACAGGTAGTGAGGAACAGTGCTGGGCTGCAATCCCAACCCTTCTAATTCCAAGTCTGGGGCTCTTTCTACTCCCCAACTCAGCAGGGGAGCCATAGAAGGTAACATGCTTCAAGGGAGAGTTTGGATCTTAGCATTCAATAGGACCACTGAGAGTGTTTAACTTAGGAGTAGGGAGCCTATGGCCTCCTTCTAGGTCCTCAGGCACAGCCATTTGTCTGAGTCCAAGTTTTCCAGAAAAAAAAAAACCTTTTATTAAGGGGATTTGCTCTGTGAAGTTTGGAGTCTGTCAAAAGGCCACCCTTGAGGACCTAGAGAGGATTTGTTGTGTGATGTTTGGGTTCAGTCAAAGGGCCCCACTTGAGGACCCAGAGGGGATTTGTTGTGTGAAATTTAGGTTCTGTCAAAGGGCTGCCCTTGAGGACCTAGAGGGTATCTCTTCTGTGAAGTTGGGATTCAGTCCAAGGGCTGCCCTTGAGGACCTAAAGGGGCTTATGTTCTGTGAAGTTGGGATTCAGTCAAAGGGCTGCACTTGAGGACCTGGAGGGCCACATGTGGCCTCAAGGCCAGTTCCTCACCCCTTGTTTAGCTCATCAGTGGTGAGGCTTCCCTAAGCTGTAGGCTACTTTCAGATAGAGGAACCACAGAGTTTTCTGGGACAACTCAGATGAACTTTGAACAACACTTTATTTAAAAACATAACAAAATTGGGGGTGGCTAGATAGTGTAGTGAATCGAGCACCCACCCTGGAGTCAAGAGGACCTGAGTTCAAATCCAGCCTCAGATGCTTGACATACTTACTAGCTATGTGACTTTGGGCAAGTCACTTGCCCCCAATTGCCCTCCAAAAAGCAAAAAGCAAAAAAACATGACAAAATTGTTGAGATTGTTGTTGTCATACCACGTCTATCTTGGCTTTGAATACAGATGTTGTGACTCTAAACAATAAGAGGGCTTCAAATATATAACTTACCTCTAGAGCTAGAAAGAATCTGAGGCCGTCTAGTCTAGCTCCCTCATTCTACAGATGGGGAAACTGAGGCTGAGGGAGCTGAAGTAGGCGTTCAAGCTCACACCAGTAGTAAGTACCAGAGATGAGATTCAAATTCAAGTTCCAGAAAGAGCAAGCTCTTTCTACTATGTCATACAGAAGGATATAGTGACAAGATTGCTGGATTTGGACGTCAGAAGTCCTGGGTTTGAATACTGGCTGATATAGAAATCATTTTTCCTTTTCTGGGCCTCAGTTTCCTCATTTATAAAATGGGAGTGCTGATATAAGTAGTTCTTCTAGGCTGAACCCTTCCAGTCCTGACATGACATGGCCCTTCTAGTTCTAGACTTTCTGGCCCAATGTATGGCCAGATGGTGGATTAGACCAGGAGGTTGGACCAGGTCTCAGGAAGCCTTCAAAGTCAATCATTGCAAGGACTTCCTGGTCTGTGAAGTCTTCCCCAACCCCACCCACCACCTTGGGCTCAGCTCAGAGCAAAGCCTCAATCAATATTACAGATGAGGAAACTGAGGCTCAGAAATCTCTAGTAAGGACAGAGATTCCAACCCAGGAGTTTTGACTCCAAGTATCCAGTGGAGAGGTCAAACCAAGTCAGGGCTCAGGTTAAGTATCTCTTGAGTTGGCTCATCACCCTCTGACTGGTATTCCAGGTGGGTAGTAATTTATATAGTACCAGTATGTGTGGGAAGGAGCAGGACAAAAATGTGAGTCATTCCTCTGTAGTACCCCCCCCCCGCCCCGTGAGAAGTAAAGAAATAAGTCCAGAGAGGTCAAGTGATTTGCGAAGGGTCACACAGCTAACTGTGATCTTTTTCTGGTTGCTAGGCATCAGTTCCCATGGCCTACTTGCTGGCCAGTGGGACCTCAGGGATGAGGGACTGTGATATAGCATGAAGAACACTGTACATGGATGGGACCTGGCAGATAGCTGCCCATTTCCTCATCTTTAGAATGGGAAGAATTATATTTGATTTACCTGCCTCACAGTGCCTTGATGAGCAGCTAGTGAGAATGTGTAGAAGACCTTTCGAATCCTCAAGCCTTGGAAATTACTATCACACTGAAAATTGCTGACTCCTCTTCCTTCTTCTGCCCAGGAGAATAAGCTGGAGAGCAGGCTGGTGCTGCCTTCGATGAAGCGCCTGGAGACTCGATCCTGGCCCTATGGACTCATGGCATTGGCGTGAGTACATATATCCCTGGCCGAGCCATCCCATTACCTATTGTCACAGAGAGGGGCAGCCTGGTATAATGGGGACTGGGGAGATCAGAAACTGAAGAGCATGATAAATGACTCCCAGGGGGTGGTTAGGTGGCACAGTGAATAGAGCACCTGCCTGGAGTCAGGAGGACCTGAGTTGAAATCCGGCCTCAGACACTTAACACTTACTAGCCTTGTGACCTTCGGTGAGTCACTTAACCCGGATTGCCCTGCCTTCCCCCTCCAAAACTTAAAAAAAAACTTTTTAAAATAAAATAAATGCCCCCAAGTCCAGGGGTCCCCCAAGACTCCTGCCCAGGCCTTCTTCTTTTTTCCCTTTATACTCTCTGCCTTGGTGACCTTGTTGGGTTCCATGGGTTCAGTGATTACGTCTGCTCCGATGACTTGACTCTAGTGATCCAGCTAGATCCAGCACTGGTCACTCTCTTCAAGCACTCCCTCCTTGCCTTCTCCACCTGAATGTCCCATAGGCATTTCAAAAACCACGTGGCCCAAATAGAACTCATTCTTGACCCCACCCCTCATGCTAACTTCCCTATCTCCATCGAGGACAGTCGCCCAGATTCACAGCCCTGAGTCGTCAGCCCTTCCCTCTCTTTCTCCCCCAGGATCTAGTCAGTGGCCCAGTTTGGCCAGTTCCAGATCCATCCCCTTCTTCACCCTGAGTTGACCTCTTGCCTCCAGTCTGACCATCCCACTCTTTACCCAGCTTTCTAAAGCCCAAGTCTGACCTTCCCCTCTGGATTAAGCTACTTCCTCTGCCATTGAAAGCCTCTCTCTTCTCACTTTCACTCATTACATATTTAGTTCCTTCACACATTCTACTTTTTTTTTTGGAGGGGGTAAGGTAGGGCAATTGGGGTTAAGGGACTTGCCCAATGTCACACGGCTAGTGTTAAGTGTCTGAGGCCAGATTTGAACTGAGGTCCTCCTGACTACAGGGCTGGTACTCTATTCACTGGGCCACCTAGCTGCCCCACACACATTCTACTCTTGAGCCAAACCAAAGTATTCACTGTTCCCCAAACTCAGTGCTCTATTTCTCACCTCCATTTCTTTACACAAGGGATCCAACTTGCCTGCCATGTTCTCCCTCTTCACGTCTACCTTTTAAGCTTCCTTCAAGGCCCAGCTCAGGCACCACATCCTCTGGGAAGCATTCCTTCTTCCCCTGGCTCAAAGTGCCCTTCCCCTGTGCATATTGACTGTCTCCACTTGGATGCCAAGTTCCAGCCTTCTAGGGGCTTCCTTCCTCCTTGTGTTCTTGGTTTTGGCTTGTGGCACTTTTTTTTTTTACTAGACCTTTGGCTTGCTCAGTACAGTAACTCCCAGTGGGTAGCTCCACCTACCAATGCAGATCTGCTCCTACTCCAAGATTCCTAGAGGGGCACAAAGGACATTCCCAGTGTGTGTCAGAAGGGTCATTTAAAGCTAGGTTTCCCTGCCTCTGAAGTCTACTCTGTCACTAGGCCATGCAAGAGCTTGGGCCAGGCTACCCCCTCTTCCAGGGCAGTGAGTGCCATCCTTCATGCCCCATCCCGAATCTGCAGCAGCACTCCTCATTATGACCTGCTGCTAGGTTAGGGATGGTTCCTCGTGGATCCTCAATGAGACCACGGCCCTCCAAGGACCCGACCAACACCAGTAGGCACCAGAGAAATACTTCCTTCTCTCTAAAGCAGTCTAAGGGACCCAACACAATGCAGAAGTCTTTTGGCATTCTCTATGAGAACTGACTAAGGAACTCCAAGGGATCGGCCAGCAGCCCATGCAGTTAAATGAATGTCCGGTCTTAGCTAATGAGCTTTTCATCACTGGAGAGCTTTAAGCACAGGTAGGCTGACCACTTTTGGGAGATACTGTAGAAGTCATAGCCTGGTGCTGGTTAGACTCAAGGAGAAGCATCACAGTCCAGTATAAAGTCCTGAGTGTGGACGTTGAAATCCTGCCTCTCCCATCTATGATTTGTGTGATCTGGCCAAATGATCTAGGGCCTAATTTTCTCATATGGAATACTAGAGGGTTGGACTTCATGGCTTTTTATGTCCCTTTCGGCTATACATCTATGATCCCATAACCTCCAAGTCCTTTTCCAGCTCAAAATTAGTAATGCCCCCTGGGCATTGATCTGGGAAGCCCTTGGTTCAAGTCTTACCTCTGAGATGTTTCATGTTAGACAGGATGGGTGATGGGGAAGGGAGTACAGCAAGCTTCCCTGCTTCCATGGGAAAGCCTTTGGACCAAAATTAATTCTTCAGGAATAGCCACCCCCCACCCTCCATCCTTTATCAGCAGTTCCTTTCCATCTGCAAAATGGGAATATTGTTCCATTGTGGTTCATCAGTTAGTCTTTCCCTCCCCCACCTATGGCCCACTGCTCAACATCTACCTCCAGTGTATCACAGCCCCCCCCCCAGCCCAGGAAAGTCCCCCTAGGCAACTCAGGTCCTCCTCCTTGAAACATGGCTTTGGAAATCTACCCTTCCCTTCCCGGAGGAATGAGGGCATATTTGGGCTAGCCAGCTAAATGTCCCCCTTGTTGAGAACATCTCTCTCCTGGATCCAGATTGTCTCAAAGGGAAGAATGTCAATAGTAAGGGAGTAGATAGAATAAAGTACTGTGACCATAACACCCTAAATCTGAGAGGCCCATTAACCCCACAATAATCATTCATGAGGGTACATGACCTTTAAAACCCTAGCTTTTTCCTGGGAGATAATCTCAAGGAACAAGGTTGGCACTCAGGCCAAGGCAGGCAAGTCCATGAAACTTGGAGTAAGTGCTGGGACCAGGACATTAGATTGTACTGTTCAGTGCCAACTTGTCTGGCCTCCAAGCTCTAAGCATCTCAGTCCTTCTACAGATCCCCAGGCCCGTGGAATGGCCCATTCTCACATGGCAGCTCTGTGTTCTAACGTTGACAAAGGTCTTTGAATGTTCTGTGCTTTGAGAACATAGAGTTAAAATTCTAGATACCTTATATACAGGATTTTTTAAAAATTGTCCTAATTTCAAGAGAAGAAAGTCTACTTGTAACAATGCATAATGAAAGGAACCTCTTTAGTCCAGTTTCATTTCCTGGAATTTGGTTAAGAAAATATGGTCTCCATAATTTTCATAAAGCCTTGGATGGGGGGCAGGGAGGCAGTATGTGGAGGAAGGAAGTGCTGGAAGGAGAAGGGAGAGAATTGCTAAAGGCATCCAGTACTGACCTGAGTTCAAGTCTGTCCTTTGACACACTCCAGTTAGGCATATCACTTCCCTTCTTACCCCAGTCAACTAAGACAAGCTTGGTAAAGACCAGTGAAATCCTAGATATGGATCAAAAAGCCCTTTGACCCAGGGCCTGTGATTTAATCTGTTGGGAGTTCCCAGTGTGCCAAGTCATTCTACCCATGCTGATCAGCACCTTCTCTTTACCTTAGGCTTTGGGAGCCAGTATATGTCAGAGCTAAGACCTGAACTAAGGACTTCCCAGCTCAAGGCCAGCTCAACCCACCCTGCAGCACTGCTTCTCACATAAAATAAGTTAGTGACTTGTCCTGGGACCTTTTCTATCTGAATTCTGTCAAAAAAGATGGAAACAAAGTAACATAGCTTTGAATACATGATGTCGTTTTATCCTCACAACAGTCTTGAGGCAGGTAAATGTGGCAGAGACTCCCCTCAACCAACACAGCAGATCTCCTCTGTACCTTAGTAACAAGTGTCCCTGGGCCTGGGCCTGGGCCTGGGATTAGACTGAGAGGCCTCCATATAACAGCAGTCCCTCAGGAGTTCTTAGAAACTGGCCCTCTGCCAGAGCCTACAGCCACCTACCAGCCCACACAGGGGCTCAGGCCAGCCCACCCCCTCTTGCAGGCCAAGAACCATTAACTAGGTCAAGCTGTCCTCTGAGCCAGCTCCAACCCCCCCACCTGAATCTGGACCAGAATTCTTGGCAAACACAGAAGTGGGCTTTCTAACCGCCCCCTAGCTCCCTAGTGGCCTTAATCTCTGGCGCTTCAAGGCTGGACCCCTCTGGGGTCCCTACCCTGCCCTTCTTATCAGAACACAGGGGAGATTGCGTTTCTACTTGGCCAAGGCTTCCTGGAGTGATGACTGGACAACAGGAAGAGAAAAACAATAAAAAGACAGATTCTGCGTAGTTTCCCCAAGCTGAGAATGGAATAAAAATAGAGATAGACGCCTTAATCCGAGTTATTCTGCAAAAGAGACTCCTGAAATACTCATTAAAGGCTGATTGGCCTGTGCTGTTGGCAAGCCTGGCTCTCCATCCTGATGACCCAAAGCCTTGAGCCTCCAGGGCAAATGCAGGCCTTGGCTTCACACTAGGCCTAGGCTCTGTGTATGTGCCCCAGCCTTCCCCACCCCCATGCCCCCAACCAGACACCAAACTTGGCATCTGAGATAAAAGGAGGTAGGCAGCCCTAGTATCATCAGAGAGAATGTCACTCCCACAGTCAGGGCTATGGCAGGGCGGGGGTTGTTAGGGAGATGCCAGCAAAGATAGAGAGCCCCAGGGGATACAGAAGAGTCTTCCAGGCCCTTGCTGTCCCAGAATCCCCGGGGGCAGCTGTCCCCACTGTCCTCAGTCACTGCCCACCCCCAGCCTGCCCTGCATTCTCCTCCCCCCCCAAGCTAACTAGGGAAACTGAGAAAGAAGAAGACCCTTCTCTCCCCTTTAATATCCCTGGGCCTCTGTTTAAGAATAAATCTGCTTTCAGTTACTTCCCACTGTGATTACCTGGTAAATAGGGAACCCCACTGAGAATATGGAAGTATAGAGAAATGTTGAGCCTGTTGGCCCAGGAGAGGCCTTCCTCCCTTCTCTCTCCCATTCCCATATGGGAGGGGCACAGGTGAAAGTTACAGTGGACTTGCGTGCCCAGAGTCCTGGGAAAGCTCTTTCTGCATCAAGATTTGGTAAGCCCCAGGGAGTGACTATTATTCTCCTGCCATCCTATAAATCCAAGGCCCCCAGAACTAGAGCTAGAAGGTGCCTCAGAAGCCATCAGAGGGACTGAGAGGCGAAGGAAGGCATTTGCTCATTCTCCTCCAGATACTAAGTGTAGGAGGCAAGATTTGAACTCTGGTCCCTGACCCCCAAGGCCCCAAGCCGGGCACTGTGACTCTATCCTTTCTTCCTAGTGCTCTGCCTAAGCCCCCACTTCTAAACTCCAAGTCCAGGTTTGGAGACTAGCCCTGATGCTGTGGCAGGGGCCTGGGTCTGGATCCTGGCACTGTCTCTTGGTACCTGCATGGTTGGGGGGGGGTCACTTGAGCAACCCTGGACACTGATACCCACAGAAACTTAGGCCGTGGTACCTATACCTTTCTGCCTGATTCCATTTGCCCATTTCGAAGGGGGCATCAACACTAAATCCAACCTTAGTCTGAAATGAGTCCCCTTCAAATGAAAGGAAGAAAAGAAATAAGTATTTTTAAACACCTACTACATGCTAGGCACTGTGCAAAATACTATAATTATAATTTCATTTGATCCTCACAACAATCCCAAGGGGTAAGTGCTACTGTGATCCCCATTTTACAGATAAGGAAACCAAGGCAGGCAGAAATGAAGTGACTTGGCCAGGGTCACACAGCTAGTAGTATCTGAGGATAAATTTGAGCTCAGATCTTCCTGACTCCAGGCCCAGTGTTCTAGACCACCTGATGACAGGGTGGGGGAGGAGAGAGAGAGAGACAGAACTAGCGGCTAGGGTTTTTGATGGGCTTGGACAAAGCTGACCTCAGTTAGGTTAGATAGGAGTTCTTGGCTAAAATCATTTGAAGCTGCAAGCCTCTGTATAATGAGGTCACATCACAAATGGCTGGGGTTAAGCTCAAAGAGAAGCAGGCCTGCAGGCCACGTATTGACATTAATGTGATCTGTTTTGGTGAGCTTTCCCAAGGCCATTTTAACATGGTGGCCTGCAGGTTTGATACCTGTGGTCATTCCGGAAACTGGGACTGTTCAGTAAAGACTGGCAGATTAGCTGTGCTGGGGGTGGGGGGCACAAGAGAAGCAAAATGGAAGCCTTAGCATCTAGTGGGAATAAGGGGAGGAGGAAGAGAAGCCAGGCTCAGAGCTCATCTTCATTACTGATGACCTGTGTGGCCTTGGATAAGTTCCTTCCCCACTCTGAGCCTCAGTTTCCTCCTCTGTAAAAAGGGAGAGTGGAGAAGAGAGTATTAGATGACCTTAGACTCCGTTTTTGGGATTCTGTGATTCTGGACATGCCCAATGGAAGGGAGGGGGAAAGCAGTGGAGATGCTAATGCCAACCCCAGCCTCAAGCAGATAGGAAATTTCACCCTTTCTAAAGCCCCAAATGACTTAGGGAAGGGATAGCATACTTTCCAGTTACCAGCTCTGTAAGCCTGTGGCCAAGCCAGGTCATGGAACAGGCCAGGAGAAAGTGGCAGGGCCTTCCTCACTTATCTGAGGAGACAATGCTTTCATCCTCTGGCCCAGCCAGGGGCCACACGGGACAAATCCAGGGCTTCCCAGAGCCCCACTGAATAATGGGCCATGTCTTTTTTTTTAAGCAATGGGGGTTAAGTAACTTCCTCAAGGTTACATGGCCAGGTGTTTCTGGGTGGGTGCTAAGTGTCTGAGCCCAGATTCTATCCCCAGGTCAACACTGGAGCCGGTGCTCTTACTCGCTGTGCTACCTGGCCACGCCAAGGGTCATGTCTTTTTTTTTTAATTATTTATTTATTTTTAGTTTACAACATTCAGTCCCACAATCCCTTGAGTTCTAAATTTTCTCCCCCTTCTTCTCCTCCCCCCTCTCCCCTCCCCCCCATGGCAGCATGCAATCAAGTATAGGATCTACAAATACCTTCACATTAAACATTAGTCAAGTTGTAAAGAAGGATTATAACCAATGGAGTGAACAATGAGAAAGAAGGAACAAAACAAAACACAAGAGAGAAAGCCAGCAGTTTGCTTCCATCTGCATTCAGACTCTAGTTCTTTCTCTGGATGTGGATAGGCCTTTCCATCATGGGTCTTTTTAAGGTGTCTTGTAAACTTGGAGTGCTGAGAGGAGCTCTGAATGTCTCACTCTAGTATATTCCAACTGCCCCTCAGGATGATGACTGACAAAGTTGGGAGACACCATGCCTGGGGAATTTTTACCTGCAATATCTAGGTCCTCTAGGTCCTCAAGTGCAGACCTTTGGCTGAATTCAAACCCTTTTATAAAAGGACTTGTTCTGTAAAACTTGGACTCAGTCAAAAGGCTGAACTCAAGGACCTAGAGGACTCAGGTTCCCTATTCCCAATGAAGGCTAGGACAGCTAGGTGTTTCTGCAGTGGATAGAGTGCCAGGTCTGGGGTCAGGAAGACCTAAGTTTAAATCTGACCTCAGACTTGTCCTAACTTTGTGACCCTGGGCAAGTCACTTTACCTAGTTTGCCTCAGTTTCCTCTTCTGTGAAATGAGCTGAAGAAGGAAATGGCAAAACACTGTGGTATCTTTGACCCCAAATGGGGTCATGGAGAATTGGACATGACTGAAAAATGCCTGAACAATAATAATGCATTTCTAGCATCTGCTTGGGACACAAACCAGCATCAGCAATGGGGCTGGGCTGCGGTTCCTTTGTAAATTACCTGTCATTTACATCAGGACCCAATGCTGAGCATACCCAGCTAAGATGGAAACCCACTGTCAGAAACAGCTTTGGCCCTTTCTTTAGCCCTCCAGAGTCTCCTCATGTGAGTGGGGCCTTGGTGTTCATGGCTGGGCCCTGCCTTCATCCCCACATCCCATCCCAAGATAAGAAATGTGATACCTCCCACTATGTACTCAACCACCTTCCTTTCTTTCACCAGCCTGAGAGCAGCTAGCCGAAGCAAGGAGTCTGTGCTGCTGTCCGAGGAGAAGGAGGCTCTGAAGCCCCAGCCACCAGCCCAGCTGGATGAAGATGACCCTCTGGTCTATGCCCTGGAGGACTCCATCCTCCTTCCTCTGGATCCAGCCCTTGAGTGCCACAGCCCACCCCCCGACTACAATTCTGTGGTCCAGTACTCCGACTCACTAGTGTAACTTCTGGCCAATCTTCCTCCATCCAGCTCCTCCCCACCTCAGTTACAGCATCCACCATCTCCCCCAGCACCCCCTCTTGCCCTGCCCCCCCCCTAGAGAATCAATCCATGAGTGCCTTTCATAACTGTACTGTCCCAAGGACCAGCTGTACAAGGAGGGAATATGGAAGGGGGGATCTCAATAGTAAAGTCTCTGCTCTTTCTTTGGGGATCCTGCTGCCCAGACCATACATCAAGCCAGACTCCAGATAGGTAGACCACTCCTTTTACAGTTTTTGACTACTGCCTCCCCAACCCATAACCCATCCATCCATTACACAGCCATACACCCACGCCCAG
>NW_027187223.1:756184-770532 GCF_028583685.1 Petaurus breviceps papuanus
CTTCTGAACCATATAGTGCAAATGACACTGTGTCCTACTAACCAAAATAAAAGCTTTTCTATTTATGCTTCCCCGGTTCAGATCTCTTGGCCATCATTGTGCACTAGTGTCTATAGGATGGAGGGAAGGGGAAACTCCTAAGATGTCTACATCTCCAGAAACTGCCTGGTGAGGCATGGGGGGTCACGCTGGACTAAGAGGATGAGAGCAGAGTCTAAGTTGGACAGAACAAATCTTTTTATTAAGAGGATTTATTCTGTGAAGTTTAGATTTGGTCAAAGGGCTGCACTTGAGGACCCAGAGAATCACATGTGGCCTTGAGGCCAAAGGTTCCCCACCTCTGATCTAGGCCAACCCAATGATTTGACAGAAGAGGGAACTGAGACCCAGGGAGGGGAAAAGACTTGTCCAAGGTCACACAGGTGCTAAGTACAGGGCAAGGTAATCCAAAGTAACACAGGTGTGAGTCTGGTCTGCTCCCACTAGCTTCCCAAGCTCTGCTACCCCCTCCTGCTCAACTAGGCCAGCCAGGGCCAATAAAGGTAGGACCAACTAAATATGGTGGGTCCAGATGCGTGAGCAGAAATTTAACAGCTGAGGGGAATCCACAAGAGGCCACCATCTCATCCAGCCTCTCAGTGTACATATAGCCCAGAGGGTGCTGGGGACTTGCCTGAAGTCACAAAACTAGAAAATAGCAGACCAGAGACTAAAACCCAAGGTACCTGAGTCCAAAATCCAGTGTTCTTCCCAGTAGGCTACTCAACTGGTTGATTAAATATTGGGTCACCCTGGGGTGGCCCATTTAAGAGATCAAGGCATACATTCATTGTTGAAGAAGAAGTGTTAACTATTATACCCTGTGTTGTAGGCACAAATCGGGTGATCACGATTTCTATTAATTTCTCTTGAATCTAGATTCAAGCATTATTTGCTTTACGAAAGAATGTCCAAGCCAACAGAGAAGCCTCATGCCCTCACACACGGCCCTCCCTACAAGACATTTTGAAGTCACGTTTTTAGGATTCTTGAAAATGGAAATATTCCTAGAGCGAATTTTCTCATTGTTATCCATCCCAGGAGAAGGTGAAAGTGATCACTAGGATTCATCAGTTAAGAACCTGAGTTTAGAAAATCCCTCCCCTCAAAGGCTCTTCCCTACCTTCCCCACCTGCTCCTTCATTTAGGTGGCTCATAAACCCTAATATGTTTCAGAACCTTTGAATGAGGCCTGACATAGTTCTTGAAGTCTGATTAACACCTTTAATCCATTTTCTGGGGCTTTAGGGAAGGAGGAAACAAACATTTATGAAGCTCCTACTATGTGCCAAGTACCTTCCGATTTCATATTCACTCATTTGAGCCTCACAAAAACCCTAGGAGGCAAGCACTTGTTTTAACCTACCCTCTTGAAACACTTCTCCAAAAGAAAGGGGTTAGGCTGCAAAGAAACAGGGGAAAGGATGTTAGTGGAGGGTGGTGGGTCAGTCCAGAAAGAGCTTTAGAAGAAGATTGGTTTTTCCTTATTTTCATTAGGACTAAAAAAGGAGGCTTGGCTACATTCCTCAGGAGGCTCTATGGGCTGAAGAGAAGGAGCTGGGTGGGGAGGGGAGGAGGATCAGCCCTGAGACCCCTATCTGCCAGGGGGGCAAGACACTGGACCAAGCCTACCATCACAGCTCTGGCCGAGAGGCCCTGATGAAAGGTCCTACCATGGCCCAGCTGGTGGGGATAAGGAAAAGCATAGCATGCTTTGGGTCTGCCAATGTGACCCCAGGATACCCCATGCCAAAGCTCAAAGACCTAGGGCCAGCTCCAAACATTCTCCAGGTCTTGGACTTAAGAGGAATGACTAGATGGAGGCCTCAAAGCAGGTACTATCTGGTACCAGTGACCCCTCCAGGCTGTGCTCTTGGAGCACAGGACAGGGGCCTGATCAGCACAAAATCTCTGAGACCAGAGCCCCTTCTAACAAAGTTGCCTTGGGTATGGAAGCAGCTGAGGGAGTACCCACATCAAAGTTGGGTCAGAGGGAGCAGCAGTGGCCTCTGAGCTCAGATCTAGGCCCAAGTGAGAAGAAGCCAGACTCCCAGGTCCCATGGGAGATACTCTGGACAGCCTCTAAGGAAGGACCAGGCTTGGGAAAAGAAAAAGGGTGGGCAAGAAGAGACGGGCAACATTTAGCTTTGTCCAGAGGGGATGGAAGGGAGGGCCCAGCCAAGGTGAAGTACTGAGGAGAGCCAGATCTGGGGATGCCCTTCTTTGCCTTCTTTTTTCTTTCTAACCCTAGTAATACCACATTATCTGCATGAAGAGAGATATTCACTCTTCTCTCATAACTCAATTCCAAAAGCATTTATTAAGTACCTACTATGCTTAATACTACTGGGTGGGGGCACTGCAGTGGCTAGAGTATAGGGCCTGGAGTCCAGAAGATTCCTTTTCTTGAGTTGAAACCCACTTCAAACACTTCCTAGCTGTGTGACCCTGGGCAAGTCACTGTACCTTGTTTGCCTCAGTTTCCATCTATGTGACTTGGACTAAGATGCTTGACCTCTCTGGGGTCCTCGTTCTTCCCCCTATAAAATGAAGAGGTTAACCTGGTGCCTGTGACATTCCTTCTAGTTCACAATCTCAGCAAATCACTTCCCCTCCCCTGGGCCTCAGTCTCCTTATCTGTAAAATGAGGGGTTTGCCCTGGCAGCTTTGTCTGTGACCCTCTTCTCTCCATCTTGGTTGGGAGCTGGGCCTTGGTGGTTACATACATAGACTTGGTTTTTAATGCTAGCAATATTGTTTTTTAGCATTTCTCTATATTCATTTTCAACAAATCTTTAGTTTAAAGGGATATAGTCCTAGGAGACTCCCCATTGCATCCCCCTCCCCCAGCACTCTGTGCCTTGTGCTTCCCCAGGGAAAGAAAGTCTGGGTTGGGGAATAAGATCTCAGGGTCCCTATTCCCCCTAGGGTGGGGGAAAAGACATTTCTGATCTCCTATACAAACATCTGTCTCTTTGTCATTGTTTTCGTTTATTTGTTTTTAACTAGAAAGCAACAAAAAAGGAAATCTCATTCACTTTATTTTCTTTTTTTAAAAAATTATTATTTTTTAAGACTTTTTTTTTTTTAATTTTGGGTTCTAAATGTTTCCCTCCCTGTAGCCTCTCCCCAACCCATTGAGAAGGCAAACAATATATCAATGTGAATTCATCTAAATGAGAGAAGGGAAATTCATTTTCTCTCTTTTTTTTTTAACTTCTTGGAGGGGGAAGGCAGGGCAATTGGGATTAAATGACTTACCTAAGGTCACACAGCTAGTAAGTGTTAAGTGTCTGAGTCTGGATTTGAACTCAGGTCCTCCTGACTCCAGGGCCGGTGCTCTATTCACTGCACCGCCTAGCGGCCCCTGAGAAATTCACTTTCAAATAAAAATATAAACAAACAAACAAAAAAATCGGCTAAGGCAAAAGGTGTCAAAACACATTCCCTGCAGATCTCTTTCAGCCCACCACATTGCTAAGTGCCTCCCAAACCAGATAAAAATGTAATTGGAAACTTTTTAACAAAATAAAAATCAATCAAACAATAAAACCAAAAATTGTTTTAAATTTTAAAAAATAAAATAAAATAAAATAAACCACAAACACCAAAATAAATAAAAAATAAATAATGTTGCAATTTAAAACTAAGTCAATGTGTGGTCTGCAGGGATTCTTATTATGGTTTAGTGATCCCCATTTCTGTTTGGACTTGACTCACCTTTTTTTGTTTGTTTTTTGGAAGGGGAAGGCAAGGCAGTCAGGGTTAAGTGACTTGCCCAAGGCCACACAGCTAGGAAGTGTTAAGTGTCTGAAGCCAGATTTGAACTCAGATCCTCCTGACTCAAGGGCTATTCACTCTATTCACTGTGCCACCTAGCTGCCCCTAACTTGACTCAGTTTTGAGAGGCCCTTGGACAGCAAGGAGATAAATCAGTCCATATTTAAAAGAAATTATTTCAGGCTATTCACTGGAAAGTCAGATACTGAAGCTGAAACTTCAATACTTTGGCCACATAATGACAAGCTGGGATGCATTGGTAAAGACCCTGATGCTGGGAAAGATTGAAGACAAAAGAAAAAGGAGACGGCAGAGGATGATGTGGATAGAGAGTGTCATGGAAGCAATAAACATGAAATTGGGCAGACTTTGGAAGATAGTAGAGGATAGAAGGGCTTGGTGTGCTGTGGTCCATGGGGTCATGAAAAATTCGAACACAACTGAACAACACTGGACTAAGGCATCCTTGAAAGGCAGGTCTGCAAATAGGCCTTCAAGCCTTCACAGATCCTTCAAGTATCTAAAAAAAGAATCACAGAATGTTGAAACAGATGAGACTTTAGAGATCAGTTGGCCCAATCCCTTCATTTTACATATAAGAAAAGAAAAAAGATTCAAGAGAAAGGGAAGGGACTGACCCAAGGTAGGCCATTGCTGAACCTCAGTTTCCTGAGATGTCAATACTTGGATTCCTGTGAGGAAATCACTAGCATGAGTGAGAATAAAAAGAGTCAAGACACTTTAGCAGCCCCAGATCTGGATCAAGTTTAAAGAGAGTTCAAGTCCCTAAGCCAAAGGTGACTCAGGCCTAATGTCTATAAATGTACAATGGTCAAAAGCTAAAGTCCCTGGAAACATTTAGGCAGGGGCCCACCAGGGCAGAGAGCCTTCTGACCAGCCCCCAACCCACAGCACAGTCTGTGAAATAGGACCTAGCAACTGGCCAGTATTATTTTCAAAGGTCTTCCCAAGTAATTTGCTCCCTTGCCCCCATCTCAGCCTCCCAGCTGACCCCCCAGACTGCCTGAGCCCAGCTGCTTCCTGGGAGGGATTCCCCAGCCTCCGGGCCAGCTGAGAGACAGGACTAAAGGGGATTAAGATAAAGAGCCATGTGTGGGTGGAGAGGGGGTAGAGTTGGGGAATGTGGCTCCCCAACTAAACATGATACTCCAGATGTGGAAACTAAACCTCTCTTTGGACAGCCCAAGATCACATTAAGCTTTTTGGCTGCTGTTAACTCATCTTGAACTTGGAGTCTACTAATACCTTCAGATCTTTGTCATAAAAATTTTCATCAAGACATGCCTCCTTCATCTTTTACTAGTGAAATCTCATCCCAACTTTTTGGGGGAAATTGTATTTCTTTTTTTAAGGAAAATAATGTTTATCTATTTTTTTTTGAATTTAGTGTTTTATTTTGCATTTACATGTAAAAACAATTTTTAACATTCATTTTTTAAAACTTTGAGTTCCAAGTTCTCTCCCTTTCTCCCTCCCACCCCTAGTCTCATTAAGAAGGCAAGCAATTCAATATAGTTTATACGTGTGTCGTCATGTAAAACATTTCTATATTAGTCATGTTGTGAAAGAAAACGCAAACAAAAAACCCTCAAGAAAAATAAAGAAAGTTTAAAAACTATGCTTCAATCTGCATTCAGACACCATCAGTTCTTAGTCTGGGGATGGATAGCATTTTTCATCATTAAGTCCTTCAGAGTTGTCTTGGATCGTTGTATAGCTGAGAATAGCTAAGTCATTCACAGCTGATCATCTTACAATATTGTTGTTACTTTGTGCAAGTACATTTCACTTTGCATCAACCCATGTAAGTCTTTTCAGATTTTTCTGAGAGCATCCCGCTTTTGTTTTCTAGTAGCACAATAATATTCCATCACAATCACATACCATGATTTGTTCAGCCATTCCCCAATTGATGGGCATTCTCTCAATTTCCAATTCTTTGCCACCAAAAAAGAGCTTCTATCAATGTTTTTGTACATGTGGGTCCTTTTCCTATTTGTTTTTTTTATCTCTTCTGGAATACAGATCTGGTAGTGGTATTGCTAGGTCAAACGGTATGCATGTTTTTATAACCCTCTGGGCATAAAGGAATTTTTATTTTTTTAATTTCCTCTCCCTCCATTGGGAAAAAGAAAAAAAAAGATACCTTTGTAATGACTATGCATAGTTAAGTAAAACACAATTTTTGTTATAAGCTAAGATATACTCCAAATGAACACATAACATATTTAAAAGGCCCTATCTGGGGCGGCAAGGTGGCTTGTCGAGTAAGAGCACCGGCTCCAGTGTCGGGATGACCTGGGGATCAAATCTGGGCTCAGATACTTAGCACCACATCCATAAATAACTGGCCGTGTAACCTTGAGCAAGTTACTTAACCCTGATTGCTTTTAAAAAATAAAAATAAAAATAAAATAAAATAAAAGGCCCAATCATAAAAAAAAAAACTTACAGGAATTACCTTTTGAACCTATAGATGGGGTAGAGTTCATGGTCAAATAAAGGATAGAGGAGATCACAGAAGATAAAATGACCCCTTTCAATACATTAAATAAAAAGGTCTTACACAAACAAAACTAAGGCAGTTCTCTATATATTTGAGAAATGAGGCCTTTATCAGAGACACTTGCTATTAAGATTGTTTCCCAACTTTCTGCTTTCCTTCTAATCTTAGTTGCATTGGTTTTGTTTGTGCAAAAGCTTTTTAATTTAATAGAGTCAAAAATATCTATTTTCCATTTTGTAATGCTCTCTACATCTTGTTTGTTCATGAACCTGTAATTCATTTAATTTTCCCTTTAAGAATCTGGATGCTGTACCACTTGTTGCATATACATTTAGTTTTGATTTTACTTCAATGTCTATGGTACCTTTTAACAAAATGTACCTTAATAAGATTATCCTTCCTGATCTCTATAAATTAGGTCCATTTTTGCTTTTGCTTTGTTGGAGGTCAGAATTGCTAACCCTGCTTTTTTTTTTTACTTCAGCTAAAGCAAAATAGACTCTCCTCCAGCCCCTTACCTTTATTCTGTGTGTCTCTCTCTCTGCTTCAGGTGTGTTTCTTGTAAATAACACATTGTAGGATTGTGGTTTTTGAGCCACTCTGTTATCCACATTCATTTTATGGGAGAGTTCACCCATTCATATTCACATGATTAGTAACTGTGTATTACCTTCCACCCAATTTTCCTCCTGTTTGTCCTCTCTCTCCTTTCACCCTTTCCCTCCTGTTCTACCCTCTCTTCTGTCAATCCCTCCTCCTCTCCCCTTTACTTAATATCCCCTTTTCCTATTTTTCTGTCTGGTGAGATAGATTTCTATGTTCAACTGATTTTGTATATTATTCCCTCTTTGAGGCACTAGTGATGAGAGTAAAGTTCAAGTGATACCCACTGCCCATCCTCCCATCTTTCCCTCCACTGTAATAGTTTTTTCATGCTTCTTCGTGTAAAATAATTTACATTCTACCTCTCCCTTCCTTCTGCACCCAGTGTATTCCTCTTTCTCATTTATTAATTTGTTATGTCATTCCCTCAAATTCACCTTATATCCTCTCTCTTACTCCTTTCAGCAGTATTATTAGTGGTACAATTTTTAAGAATTACAAGTATCTTCTTCCCATGTAGGGATGTAAACAATTTAGCTCCATTGAATCTCTTGTTTTCTTTTCCCTTTTTAGGCTTCTATTGGATCTTGATATTGGAGATCAACCTTTTTGTTCAATTCTGATCTTCTCCTTATGAAAGCTTGAAATTCTTCCATTTCATTGTAAGACATTTTTCCCCTTAAAGTATTATGCTTCATTTTTCTGGGTGGGTAATTCTTGGTTGTAGTCCTAGCTCCTTTGCCTTCCAGAATATCATGTCCCATGACCTCTGATCTTTTAATGTTGCAGCTGCTAAGTCCTGTGCAATCCTGATTGTGGCTCCCCAATGTTTGTATTGTTTCTTTCTGACTCTTACAGTATTTTTCCCTCAGCTCATAGTTCTATAATTTGGCTATAATGTTCCTTGGAGTTTTTATCTTGGGATCTCTTTCCTGAGGTAATTGGTGGATTCTTTCAATGCCTATTTTTCCCTCTAGTTACAGGATATCAGATCGGTTTTCCTTGATAATTTCTTGAAAGATGATGATCCTCCTTTTGATTATGGCTTTCAGGTCTAATGATTCTGATATTGTCTCTCTAGGATTCATCTTCCAGGTCAGTTGTTTTACTAATGAAGTATTTTACAGTTTTCTTCTATTTTTTCATCCATTTGGATTTGTTTGATTGATTCTTGGTGTCTCATAGAGTGATTAGCTTCTACTTGCCCAATCCTAACTTTTTAATTAATTATTTAATTAATTTTTAGTTTTCAACATTCACTTCCTTAAGATTTTGAGTTCTAAATTTTCTCCCCTTCCTTCCCCTTCCCCTTCCCTAATATGGCATGCAATCTGATATAGTCTTTCCATATACATTCATATTAGCCATATTTTCACATTAGTCATGTTGCAAAGAAAAATTAGAACCAATGGGAGAAATTACAAGAAAGAAGAAACAAAAAAGAGAGAGAGAGAGCAAATAATATGCTTTGATCTACATTCAGCCTCCATAAGTTCTTTTTCTGAATGTGGATAGCATTTTATACCATGAGTCTTTTGGAGTTGTCTTAGATCCTTGCATTGCTGAGAAGAGCTAAGTCTATCACAGTTAGCCATGGCAAAATGTTGCTGTTACTATGTACAATGTTCTCCTGGTTCTGCTCACTTCACTCAGCATCAGTTTATGTAAGTCTTTCCAGGTTTTTCTGAAGTCTGCCTGCTCATCATTTCTTATGGAACAATAATGTTTCATTACATTCATATACCACAACTTGTTCAGCCATTCCCCACCAATTTTGACTTTTAAGGAGGTTTTTTCCTCAATTAGCTTTTATACTTCCTTTTCCATTTGGCCAATTGTAGTTTTTAAGGAGTTGTTTTCTTTTTCCAAGCTGTTGGCTCTTTTTTTTTTTTTTATAATTCTGGCCGCTTCTGGGGGAACATGTGCTCACCTCTTCCAAAGGACTTGGCATTTCAGGACACAAGGTACTTTCCAGCCACAGTGGAATCAGACTTGGTCAGTGGGGATTGGCCACTGAGTTCTCTATTGAATTGAAAAGAAATGACTCTGCCCTCTGGCTCTTTATTCCTGGGCAGCTAGGGTGTAAGAGATGAGTTCAAATCGCACCTCAGTCATTTCCCATCTGTGTGACCCTGGGAAAATCATTCTACCTCTCAGAGCCTCTGTTTTAGCATCTGTACAACGGGGAGAATAATGATGGCTTCCTTCTGGGTTTGTTGTGAGTGCTTTCCACACCTTGAAGCATTCTATAAAGGTTATTATTACCATAAGCCCTTGAGCAGCTTTGGTGTCAAAGGTCACATAGAAATAATGGGAGCAGAAGGCTGATTTTGGAGTGTGGGACATGGAGTCACGAAGATCTGAGTTCAAATCAGACCTCAGATGCTTACTGAGTGTGTGACCCTAGCCAAGTCACTTCACTTCTGTTTGCCTCAGTTTCTTCAATGACAAAATAGAGATCACAGCACCTCCCCCACCCCACTTCCCCAGAGTTAAGGTCAGGATCAATGAGATAATATTGGTAAAGTATCAACTTCTTAAGGTCAGGTGAGAAGGCTGCTTTAAGGGTAATGAATTCCTCATCTCTTAGAGAGACTCTGGTGGAGATTGAATGAACTCTCCTAAGGGATGGTGGAGTAGGGATGCCAGGGCTTCTGGGGCTTGGGCTACATTCTCCTGAGGGCCCTCTGAGCTCTCAGCCTGCAAACCGAGAAGCTTGGCCTTCTGGCTTCCAGGCTAGCCAACTTGGAGTTATGAAGTCCTAATATGGATGAAGAGACTGAGGTCAGCAGGGGGAGGTGACAGGGTCTGGAAGCCAGGCATGGCACCCCAGCCAGGACACCTGTCACTGTGCCTTATGTTCTCACCTCTTTCTCTGTCTGTCGGTGTCTCTACCTCTGTGTCTGCCTCTCTCTTTCTCCTATCTCCATCTTTCTGTTTCTGGGTCGCTGTTTCTCTCTTTGTTTTTGTGTCTGTCTCTGTCAGTCACTGTCTGTCTGTCTCTGTGTCTGTCTGTGTCTCAGTTCTGTCTCTATCTGTCTCTGTGTCATCTGTCTGTCTGTTTCTCTCCCCCTATCCATCTTTCTGTTTCTGTTTCTCTTTGTCTTTGTGTCTGTCTCTGTATGCCTGAATATGTCTCTGTTTCTTTCTGTGTCTCTGTCTGTCTCTCTCTGTTTCTGCCTATGTCTCTCTGTCTGTCTCTCTCTATCTGCCTCTCTCTGTCTCTGTCTCTCTGCCTCTTTGTGTGTCTCTCTTTGTTTCTGTCTCTCTCTGTTTCTCTCCTCTCTGTCTCTGTCTCTCTCTGTCTTTCTCTTTCTCTTCCTCTTTCTGTCTCTGTCTTTCTCTCTGTGTGTCTTATCTCTGTCTCTCTGTCTGTCTCTTTGTATGTCTCTCTTTGTTTCTGTCTCTCTCCTCTCTATCTCTCTGTCTTTCTCTGTCTGTCTGTCTGTCTGTCTCTTTCTCTCCCCCCCTCTCTACTCTCTGTGTTTTTCTCTCTGTGTGTCTCTCTCTGTCTCTGTCTCTCTGTCTCTCTCCCTCCTTCTCTCTCTCTCCTCCCCCTCCTCCCCCAGTCAGGCTGTAAAGAGAAGAACCTGGGATCCTCATAGGCCAGAGGACCAAGTCTACTTACTTGAACATACAAAGGCCTATTTGCCTGCTCCAGCATCTTTTACAGAATGGATACTTCTGGTCTTTCTATCAGTCATCCCCTGTCCACTTTAATCCCTCCTTTGTGACAAAAAAAGAAAAAACATCTGATACAGAGAAAATTTTTTTCTTTCCATCACAGCTGTTTATACCCCCTCCAGCCTTCCAGTCTGAACCTTCCCCTGTGATTTTTGTTTAAGAAAGTCAATTAAGCGCAAACATGCGGGGCGGAGCACAGTTCTGCCAGCGTCCACAGCATTCTAGCCTCTTGGAGGACAGGATGTATTTCATTCTCTCTGGTCCAAGTTCTCTACTGGTTTTTCCAATACTCAGAGTTCAACTTCCTTTATAAAGTTCTTTCCATTTACATTTGTGGAAGCAGCTAAGGTCTCCTCCCCTGTTCCCAGTTCCCTCCTTTGAAAATATTAAGAAAGTATTTAAATTATCCTAGTCCAAAGCCCAGGTGTTTTTTTAAAATTGTATTTTTTTTTTCAGTGAACAAAACTCTTTCTTCCCCTTTTCACCTCCACCCCCACACCTTGCCCATTGGGAAAAAAAAGAAAGAAAAACAAAATCCTTTGTAACAAATAGGCACATTCAAGCAAAAATAATTCTTATGTTGCCCCTGTCTAAAAATGTATGTTTCATTGTATGCCCCAGTCTACCACTTCTCTGTGGGGAGGTAGGCAGCATGCTTCATTTGCTATAGGTCCCTTGGAATTGTGCTTGGCCATTGTGTCCATCGGCGTTCTTAGTGTTTTAAAGTTGTTTAGTGTAAAGATTGTTCTCCTTTTAGGACACTGTGTAAAAGGTTAAGCATGAAAGCATCCCAGAAGATGGGTTAAGACAGGGGTGGGGAACCTGCAGCCTGGAGGCCACATGTGGCCTTCGAGGTTCTTGGGTGCGGCCTTTTGACTGAGTCCAAGTTTGACAGACCAAATCCTTTTATTAAGGGGATTTGTTCTGTGAAGTTTGGATTCAGTCAAAGGACTGCCCTTGAGGACCTAGAGGGAATTTGTTCTGAGAAGTTTGGGTTCAGTCAAGGGGTCACCTTTGAGGACCTAGAGGGGATTTGTTCTGTGAAGCTGAGATTCCATCACAGGGCTGCGCTTAAGGACCTAGAGAGCCATATGTGGCCTTAAGGCCTCAGGCTTCCCACTCCTGGGTAAAGGGAAGGGGTAACTAGACTTAGAAAGTAAAGTACCTCAAACTGGTTTAAGTCATTGCTTTATTCCCATGCCTTGACAGGATCAGAATAAAGCAACAAGTGTGTGATTACTTCAGTTAATAGAAAGAAGAAACCTTAAAAGGAGTTTTAGGAAAATGAATGTCCAAGTGTGCGCTAAAAGCTAAGGGACTATTGTTTTGTTTTATAGAGCGCTGTTCAGTGAGCCACTACCTCCTCTGTGAACCCTTTCTCAGTCTTCACTACAAGTGTGTCTATTGTTTGGAAATGCAATAAATTAGAGCTCTGAAATATCTCAGGGGAGACTCTCAAAGCCATGGGGATACTCAGTCTGTCTTTGATCCTGCATTTCTCTGCCTCTGTCTTTTTCTGTCTCTGTCTCTCTGTATCTCTCAATAGAAGTACTTATATTAATATCATAAAAATTAATTATTTTTGCTGGAAGGGTTATACCTAAGCTGCAGAGGACAGAATTCCCAGGGGTACACATTGTTGTGCTTATCATGTAGAGCACCCCCTTAGTTCTGCTTTGTAAGTCTTCCCATGAACCTGGTGTAGGAGAAGGAGGAGTGTTGATCCCCCAAGGTAGGTGTGCTTGTGTTGGACACAGGCCTCATGATTGGCTATCTTGGGGAGGATAGGATTGGACCCATCTTCTCATTGTCAGATAAGTTGATCAATAAAAATCTTGGTGTCCCCAGGAGGCCCTCACCATCACTGTGAGGTACTCTGATCTAAATAATAGGAGTTCTTTATCCACTTAGTTTTTCCTGTTTGGATAGCTAGATCACACTCTCTGCAGTTATTACAGATTTCATGTAGGAAGCTCTTCAATACTCCAAGGCTTGGTGGAATCCATGAGATATTATCCACAACCAGGGGCTTCTGGAAGACCTTACCTTCTCTAGGAATCCTCCTTCCATTTGGATTTTCTATTACACATCCTTCATTACAATGGCAGATTCCTGTGGTTATCATGTGGCCCTTTCTTTCATGCCTAACTTGATGATATGAATCAAAGAGCAAAAGATCTCTCTATTGAGGAATCTTGAATTTTCCTAACACATGAATAGCAGAAGCTTTGTTACAAGAGACCTTTTAAAGCTGAGTTTTATTCTATTGAATGAAATGCTTTTTTATCATCAAACAAATATAAACCACTGGGATTTTGTGGGCCCTACTCTGTACTGTGATAAACCTGCAGTTTTACAGGGAGATGGTCTTTGCCCACAAGGAGAATACAGTTATCCCTTCCACATTGTGGGGGTTAGGGGCACAGACCCTGCCATGATCTGGAAAATCTACATAAATTTTTTAGCCCTCCCTTCATACCAGAGAAAAAGTCTGAATATTTTTCTTTTCCTCTTATGGGGTGTTTACAGTACCTTATCGTAAAATTTGGTCATAGGCTTTTTGTCATCTGCTGGCCTTCAAGTGTCATCTGTGGCTTCCACAATATTCTCCAAAAATTTCCATTTAATTTCTTATGTTGGCACATGATACATCAAAACCATGATGGGGAAAGTCACAATGCAAAAGGGATAAGTATACATTCTAATGGCAGAGACAGTATGTGCTGTAAGAATTCGTTTTTTATTTAGCATATACGCACTTAATACATACATAGAAGATGAATATAAAATGGATATAGTGTATCTTTAGAGGGGAAGGCATTAATTAGCAGATGGAGTGACCGGAAAAGACTGAGAATTCAAAAGAACATGATGAAGAGACAATCAGTCAATGTAAAGATAGAACTTTGAATGTCAAGTATGAGGACCAGTAAGTACTCTGATGATAAGTACTGTTTTGGACACATTGAGTTTGAAACGGGCAGCTCAGTGACTCAGTGAATAGAAGGCTGAGTCTGCAGTCAGGAAGACCTGAGTTCAATTCAGGCCTCAGATACTTACTAGCTGTGTGACCCTGGGCAAGTCACTTAACCTCTGTTTGCCTTAGTCCACTGCAGAAGGAAATGGCCAAGCGCTCCAGTATCTGCCAAGAAAACCCCATGGACAATATGATCCACAGGGTCACAAAGAATTGGATACAAGTCAACAGAAAAGGGACATCCAAGTCAAAGTATCCAACAGGCAGTTGGTAATGTTGACCTTGCATTCAATAGAGAGCCTAGGGTTGAATCTATGGATCTGGGAATCATCTGCAGAGTTAATCATTGAACCCAGGAGAGCTGAAAAATTTCCCAAATGATAGTGTAGAGAGAAAGAAATGAGGAATTGAGACAGAACCTTTCTTCTTCTTCTTCTTCTTCTTCTTCTTCTTCTTCTTCTTCTTCTTCCTCTTCTCCTCCTCACCATCATCTTCACCATCCAGTTTTAGAGAATAGTATGAACATGTACCTGTTCTCTTCTCCTATTTTTATCAAAGGTCATTCTCAAAGATTTATTTAGAAACATGAAAACTGACATCTGGTTACAAAAATGTTTGTACTTTTTGATCCCCAAATCTCACTTTTAATATATCCATACCATAGGGAGATTGACAGAAAAAAAGAGCTAACAGAAGAAGAAGAAGAAGAAGAAGAAGAAGAAGAAGAAGAAGAAGAAG
>NW_027187223.1:780532-833634 GCF_028583685.1 Petaurus breviceps papuanus
GCTTGGGAGGAATCTGTTTACCTCAACTGGCCCTCACGGAGGCTTAGACAAGGAGCGAGAGCATTCCAGGCAGGGGAGATGGACAGCCAGAGAAAACATCTGGTATTGAGACATGGAGACTCTCATTTCTATGATGCTTTAGAGCTAAAATTTCTTCTCCCAAATATCCTTTCCTTCCTCAAAATGGACAGAGGAGGAAAACAGAAGCCTCGAGTGCAGACGCCTCTTGTCCAATGTCAGTCAAAGTCAATGCCTATCAGAGCAAGGACGTAAATCTAGCTGTCTCCTGACTGCAAGCCTCATTCTCTTTCTCTTTCAGCACACTGTGAGCTGGGCAGAGACAACCTTACCCAGAGGCAGCAATCAGGAAACCTCCTTGGTATCCAAGAGTCCAATTAGACCTCATTGCCCTAGAGCAGGCTGGGTATGACAAGCAGCCCTAGAAACCATGAGGACAAGTCCATGTCTTCACCAGCATCAAAGCCCCAGATGTCAGAGCCTGCTCTGAATTCAGCCTTACCTTGCTGAATGAAGAAAGGGGGAAAAGATGTTGCTAGTGACTCTATAAAGGGCACCAACCTCTGCCCTCTCTGAGGTGACCTAAAAGCCAGGCAAGTCCAAGCTTCTGGCCCAGTGTTAGACCAGCTGTTCTGGACTAACCACCTCAGTGGGTCTTCCTGCCACCCAGCTTATTGATAAGGAAAGCAAGAAGCCAAGGAAGCCTGGTTATCTGGGTCTCCTGCTACAGACTATACTGAAGGTTTCTTGAGGTCTTAGGGCCCAGCAGACACAACTAAGGCTGGGCCCTTGAGAATACTGTGTGAACTCTGTTCTATTTTCTATCATATTTGACTGTTTGAGGAGTTTGACATCAAAAGCTAGAGAGGTAAACTAATGAACTTGGGCCCAGAGTATGCATTAAAGTCAGTCCTCAAAAGCAGCAGGGGGTGGTGACTTCATACTGATTCCTACTCGATCACTGATAACCTAATACCAAATCTACTGACTGATATAAAAATATTTTATATATGCAATCGATCTCTTATGAATTTGAGAAAATTTTCCTACTCCAAGGGCAGAATGAGGGGAATGGCCATGACTGGGCAGAATAGAATAGGCCTTACTGGGTGAAACATGGATATTTGAAGGCCAATGTCTTCCTCTGCTTCCCTAACCTGGCTCATCAGAGCACAGCTAGCACTGGAGACTGAAGAGAGAACTTCCTAAAAATTAAACAGAAGAAGCAGGACATATCCTGACAACCCCAGCCTCTTTGATCTAGTCTGAGAATGAGTCTAGAGGTGAGAAAGGGGACCATTCAAAGCCTAGGAGACAGCCAGTGTAAAGACATAGAGGAAGGAGATGGAGAGAAAGTACATAAGAGGGGTACACAGGTGGAAGCAACATGTGGTAGCCAATTGGACGTGTGGAGTGAGTAAAAGTGAGGAGCTCAGGATGGTGTGGGTTGTGAACCTCAAGCATGTGGAGGATGGTGACTCTAGCCAGCTTCCAGAGAGTTAAGTGTTACTTTTCCAGTGTGAGTACTTACACCTTAGAAATCAATAACCCACTTGATTTATCATTTGTTGATTTTTTACATTTAAGAATATGATGGACAAGATGTTAACAATGCAGATTGCACTGTTGTGTTGTGTGTTGTGTGTTGTGTGGAGAGCTGGTTGTTAAACATTGAGTAACACCCCACTGCCTTGGTAATCATAGGGAAATTCAGAAGAAGGGTGAGTTTGGGGGTAAAAAATGAATTCTGCTTTGGATGTGTTGAGTTTGATATGGAAATGTCTGAGAAGTTGGAGTTTCCGTTCTGGAGGCCAAGAGCTGAGAATCTGAGAATCATTCACATTGCAATGATGGTTGGAAATTGTTGAGCTCACCAAGTGAACTAGTCAAGAGAGAAAAGAGAAGAGGGTCCATAATCAAGCCTGGAAAAGGCGGAGGGGATCTTGGCTAAAGATCTCAACAAGGGGACAGAGAAAGGGCAGTGATACTGATAGGAGAGGCAAAAAAAAATGGTGTCACCAAAAGCCAGAGAGGAGGAAGTTATCCAGGAGGAGGGATGAGGATGAAGAGAAGGCCATTAGGTTTGCAAACAATCTCAGTTGAATGATGAGGTCAGAAACCATATCACCAGGGGCTGACTAGTGAGTAAGAATTGAGGAAATGGAGGGGTGGCTAAATTCCAATCAGTATGAATTACAAATCCCACAGAGTGGTTGTTATTTGAATTTTCATTCCAGATTTCTATTGGGCTTGAAGCAATGATCATATTTACATATAATTATAACTTTGAATCATGTGAATTCAAATAATTAGACTAAATCTTAGGATTACTTATTAGCATTAATTAAGACCAAGTTGTATCTAGTATCAGCACATTTTTTTTCATTGAGTTTTAGTCGATCACTAAGCATTTATTAAGCACCTACTATGTGCCTGGGAGCTTAATTGAGAAGGGCTAGTATGATAGCTATCGGAGATGGTCAGATCTATGGAGGCATTTGTAGGCATGGTTTGTAGGCAGAAGGTAAAGAAACAGAAGATTGAAAATCAGAGAGTAGGAATGATTGTGGGACCACTGGGCTGGAGAAGAAAGTAGGGAATGAGGTTAAGGGGATGTGGAGAGGGGTTAATGCAGGAGTGGGGAACCTGTGGCCTCGAGGCTACATGTGGCCTTCTAGGTCCTTGTGTGTGGCCTTTAGACTGAGTCCAAGTTTTACAGAACAAATCCTTTTATTAAGGGGATTTGTTTTGTGAACTTGAGATTCAAAGGGCTGCACTTGAGGACCTAGAGGGGATTTGTTCTGTGAACTTTGGATTCAGTCAAAGGGCTGCCCCTGAGGACTAGAAGGCCACATGTGGCCTCAAGGTTACAGGTTCCCCACCCTTGGTTAATGCATGAGAGAGGGCTTTAATGCATCTTCCAGCATGGAGAGGGCCACAGACAGGAGAGAAGGAGGAGATAGTGGGAGATGATGTCTGAGGTAAGGGTCCTCAATGAGAGGCTTTGGGAGGAGGGGTGCCATGGGATACTTGAATAAAGAACCTGTTTTGAGGGGGCAGAGCCAAAATGGTGGAGTAAAAACAGGGACTTGCTTGAGATCCCCTTCAAACACCTGTAAAATGACTTTAAACAAATTCTAGAGCTTCAGAACCCACAAAACTACAGAGTGAAACCCATCTGTAGGCCAAAGGTCTGACAGGCCACAGGAAGGGTCTCTAGCACCAAGCTGGGAGAAGAGTGCAGGCTGCATGGGCATGGGCTACCCTGGACAAGGACTGCACTGGGTGCAGACTGTCCACAGTAGACCTCAGGGGACAGAATTAGGGGCAGCTATGGTAATTTCTGGACTTCTCAACCCATAAACACTGAGACCAGCATGGAAGGTCAGTGGGGGAACTCTAGGACCTGAGTGAATGAGGAGTGCACTATCTGGTTTGGCCCCAGCCTGGGTTGGCAGCGGTGATGGCAGCAGGGACAGCAGCAAGAAGTGGTTTTTTTTGAGGGGGGAAGGCAATGCAATTGGGGTTAAGTGACTTGCCCAAGGTCACACAGCTAGTTTTTGTGCTAAGTGTCTGAGGCTGGATTTGAACTCAAGTCCTCCTGACTCCAGGGCCGGTGCTCTATTCACTGTGCTACCTAGCTGCCCCTGCTCTCCTTTTTTTGCAGCTATGGTCAGTGGGAAAGAGTATGTATTAGAAGAATAGTAGAAGGATTTCCTTGCTACAGAGAGGGTCCAGAGATTAGTTATTGATTTGTAGTGGACCCAATCAGAGTAGTTTTGTCATTTCCCCCAGCTCCATTCAGCACGACATAAGCAGGAGGAGAAAGATGCAGATAGTGTGAGTGATCTAGGGTTGGAGATATGACCAGGTATGATCAGTGAAAGGACAAAAGGATTCAAGAATAGAGAAGAGTGTAGAGATGCACTGATTCCCCAAGGGATGGAGGTAGGGAGTAGAGTCCAATGTAGGCCTGGGAACAGACTTGAGGCAGGCAGACCCACCAGCACCTATTGCAATACTCCAGGTGTGAGGTGATGAGGGCCTGGACCAGGGTGCTTGGCACTGTCCGAGGAGAGAAAGCAGTGTATCCAGGAGATGCCACAAAGGGGAAACTGGCAACGGCTTGGGTATGAGTAGATGAAAGATGGGGAGGAGTCTTGGGTGGCCCCTAGCTTGTAAGCCTGAGGAAGCGGGAAAGGATGTGCTGCCCTCCACAGAATAGAGAAGGTAGAACATGGGCAGGTTTAGGGAAAAAGATGAGTTCTGTTTTGGACATGTTGAGTTTAAGATGTCTAATAGACATCACACATGACTGCAATGCTCTTCCTCTTCTACCTCCTGGGTTTTCCTCACTTACTTCAAGTCCCCACTAAACTTCTACTATCGGAAGCCTTTCTCGGTTCCTCTTCATTCAAGTGCCTTCCCCTGATTGATTATTTCCCATTTCTCCTTCCATGGCTTGTCTGTATATGGGTGGTTGCGTGTTATCTTCCCCATTGGACTATGAGCTCCTATGAGAGCAGGCACTGTGTTTTACCTTTTTTTTGTATTCCTGGCTCTTAAAACAATGCCTGGTACAGAGTAGTTGCCTAATAAATGCTTTTGGACTGACTTATTTAATAAGTCTAAGCAAAGTATCCCTTACAGATCAGGTCATTAAGCAGAAGTCTGCAGTTTGAAGAGTAAGAGTCGGTGGCAGGTGACTTTGCTGGATCCTGTGAGACTTCCATGTGCTCAATTCATGGTGGAGGTAGCACTTGGGGAATCTAGCAGACTGCTCAAGAAACACAAGATGTTTCAGCTTTCTTGGTGGCATTCGCATACAAACCCTGGCACTATCCTGAAAATTCAGGCAGGTCATATTCCATAGGTCGCCTGACTCTCCAGACCAAGTGGAAAGAGCCAGCACTGGGCTTACACAGCTGGGCCCACTGGGAAGGCACCCAGGAAGTCCTTTGATAGAAAACCAACTATATGGGTGAGCCTCAGTTTCATCTTTTATAAAATAGGGACCCTGTGATAAGCCTCAGGGTACACAAGGCAGTCACGTCTCTCCTCCACCAGAAGAGTGGCTTTTACCATCCGCAAAGGAGGGAGGTGACAGTGGACAACCAGGTCCTTGGTGCCTTCTGTATTTTAAGATAATTGGGTTCCTTAGTAATCTCATTGATTTTATTTTATGAATTTAAAAACATGTCAAGAGGCAGGTGAGGGGACTTCCCAGAGAGTTAAAACTTTGACTGTCTGTTAAAACTTCCCCTCTTCAAGTTCCCATCTGATGGAAAGGGAAGGGCTAGGGAGGGGTCTCGGGCAGGTTCCAAGGTAGCACATGAGTCTGCGGAGAAGTCACATGAGGACTGGGCTTCCAGGCTGGCCCAAAGCTGCCCCTCTTCCTCCTAGGATCAGGGAAAAGCCCATCCAGATAGGGCCTCCACCCAATGATGATGGTGCTTCAGGTGTCTGGGTGCAGGCTAGTGCTGTAGAGAGCAAGAAATCTGGCCTCCAGGCCTCTGCTCCTAGCTGTTGAGTGACCTTGGACAAGTCTCCTCCCTGTCTCTCACCCATCTCTAAAACAGAGGGGGGATGTCTGAGGCTCCCTCTGGCTTGTGAGTTCAAGGATGCTGGCAGGGAACTCTGCCCCTGCCTGATGGGCAGAGCTGGCACACACTTTCTGGACTGGGCTATTACAAGGCTCTGCTTACTCTGTTCTCTTACAAAGAACAGGGAGGGTCTACCTGAGCCCTTAGAGCTCAGGGGGCAGGAACTTGTCTCCCGGGGGCTGCTGAAGGACCCCAAAGGGCAATAAAGTCACACAGCTGCCTCAGAGAAAGCTTTGTAGCCTCTCAGGCAGGGAGGGATTCCATTCAGAGGGTCTTCTTAGGAAGACAGGCCCTGGGCTTTGCTCTGCGGCTGGCGAGAAAACCTATCATGGAATGAATGCTTGTCTTCAAGGAGTTTACAATCTAATAGCACAAAGAAATCAGACACTGGAGGACATCTCAGAGGTCTCTGGGAAAGATTCAGGCAAAGGCTTTAGGACGTCTTGAGGAGGTAGACCCTGCATTCAGCTGGGGGGTGAAAATCAGGGAGGGCTCCAAGGAGAAGGTGGCACCTGATCTGAGGCTTCCAACAGCTCCTGACCCTCTCTCAGAACCACATCCTCTGACCCCTGGCTCAGCAACCATGGGGGCAGAAGTGGCTGAGATCCCTCCTTTCCTCCAGCCTCTCTACAGAATTACTCCCCGTGGCCCTCCCTCACCTTGACCAGAGAGAGCTGACAGACGTGCCCTTCCTTTAAGCACGTGGCATCCCTGTTTGGAGCCTTTTTGATGGCTGGGCCTGGCTCTTCTTAGAGAGGCTAAGGGGTGTGTGCCCTGCTGGCCATTGCTCCTAGGTCATGCGTGGGGAGTCTGAGGCCTCAAGGCCACATGTGGCCTTCTAAGTCCTTGGGTGTGGCCCTTTGACTGGGTCCAAGTTTGGCAGAACAACCCCTTTTACTTGTTCTGGGAAGTTGGGATTCAGCCTGAGGACCTGGAGGGCCACAGGTGGCCTTGAGACCGCAGGTTCCTCCCTTTTGTCCTAGGTCCTTGGCCTGGCTCAGTCTGCCTTCTGGGGCTGCTGCTCTCAATGGTCTCGGCCCCTTTTCTTCCCCCCTCCATGTTCATGAGAGGGTTGTAGCCTCTCCTGGGCCTGGATTCTGAGGGATGGCCCCGCCTGGCTCCGTCCAAATGATCAACAAGCAATGATGTAATGCCCAGTCTGGGTTGGGCCCTGTGCCAGGCACTGGGGAGATGGACTGAAACCCAGGTGTTCCCTGCTCTCACAAGGCTTCCATTCTGTCAGGGGAGACACCCAAAAGACAGCACTGGCAGAGAGAATGGAGAGAGATCAAGCCCAAGGAAGAAAGGACACCGAGACTTCAGGGCAGGGGGAGGAGGGAGGCAGGGCATCCTGGCTTCTCACCCTCCTGACGCTAGCACGTCAAGCAGAGGGCAGCCTCTCCCTCCCTCAAGGACAGCAAAGGAAGCAAAGGTTGGCTGGTCCCTGTGAATGCCCTTCCATGTGCAGGACAGGCCACAGCTTCTGCCAGCCTCCTAGCACCTCCCTCCCTCCCACCCTCTTGCTCAGCCAGGCATGAACCAGGCAGGCACAGGCAGAGGGCCTCTGGACAATGCTGCTCCAGTGCCCTGTCCACCCGCCCAGACCATGAGCCCAGCCCTCCAATCACAGGCTGCTGAGGACCAAGGCATTGGACTCCAGAGCAAAGGAGGCAAGCTGGGCTGAGGCCCCAGCTGGGCTGGGGGCTGGGGGTGGGCACGGGGGCAGCCTCAATCAAGGCTGCTGCTCCAGTGGGCGGCCTTGCCTCTGACATCATGCTGCCTCTAGGACCTGCAGGGGAGTGGAATCCAGCTTGGTCTGCCTGCACACATCTGGCTTTTCTCAGCTCCACCCTGCTCCAGCCCCAGGTGGGTTTCAGAAAGCCAGGCCCTCCCTGGCTGGGCTCCAGATGCAATCAGACTTCTGGCTCAAGGAGTTCTCAGGGGGCCCCCGGACACCTGAGCCTGTCGTTCCTCCTGCTGTCCCTGGCTTCCATGATGGATGGAAAAAAGCCCTTCCAGTCTCTTCTGAGGACCGGATGTAATGTGTTTTGTACATGTTATTTCAAGCGCCTGCCAATGAGGCCCCTGCCTCCCTACCCCCTCCCCCCGCCATGGGCTCCTCCCAGAGACCAAGCGTCAGCTGTTGCACGCCCCCCCACTGGGGGTCCCCAGTGGCATCAGCTTTCTCACTTGCCCTTCTCTGCAGACCTCTCTTGTTTCCTGCCCAAAGGCCCCAACGGTCCTGGGAACCATGGCTCTGGTTCCCATCAGGCCCTTACTGGCTCCATGACAGACTGGTGCTTTCTGGCATCCACATTCCTTGGGCCCATCTTCGGGGAGAACCTCATGGCCCAAAGGAAGGGAAGAAGGGAAGGGAAGGGAAGGCAGACATGCTCACCATAAAAGCTGCCCCAGAAGGAGAGGTGCCATGGCCCCCGTGCCCAAGCAGAGGCCACTTTGGGGGCCAGTGTCAGAAGGGAGCCCTGCTCCTTTGCAGTGCCAAGGGGCCCCAGGGCCCAGTTCACTTGGTTCTCTAAGTCTGGGGCAGGAGGGAAAACAAGCCAAGCCAAACCAAGGCAGTGGGCATCTCCTAAGCACCTGCCATTTCCAAGCCACTGTGCTAAGCTGAGCCCTGGGGCTGCAGAGCAAGACAAAAAGGCCCAGGGCCCTCTCCATTGCCAGGTACAATGACTTTCTTCAAGCCCCCTCTTCCTTCTGGGTCTTCCTGACATTGCTGACTCTGCTCTGGCCTCCTCCTTCCCTGTCTCCTTCCAAGGATCCCTGTCCAGGTTGGTGCCGGCCAATGGCAGCTGCTCTGTCCTGGGCCCTCTTCCCTTCTCTCTATGGTTTGAATGTCCCTCTCTGTGCTCATGACTCTTACATCTACCCATGCCGCGCCGCCTCTCTGCTGACCTCCCGCCTCCCGTCTCTGACTGCCTTCCAGACATCTCCAAGTGGACGTCCCATAGACACTGAAACTTGTAACATTTCCCTTAAAGTTTCCCCCCAACAACCTCTTTATCACTGCTGAGGGCACCCCCTCACCTGTCACCCCCTCGTCAAAATCTCCTGGTCATGGCCAACTCCTCACTCCCTCACGGCCCCAGGAAGACCACTCCCTAAGGCCGGCTGTCCCACCAGCTCTGATGGCACCTACCCTGTGTTACTGCCCAGTGGACAACTCTGCCCCTGTGCTGCCACAACCTCCCTGTAGGTCAAAGCATTCTACCCAAGGCAGGTCCTCTGAGAACCCATGGAAATCGGCAGCAACCACCAGGGAGGAAACCAATCTCCAAAGGGGCCTGCCTGGGGGTGCTGCAGCTTAGGGGATTGCCCTGGTCTGGGCTGCTCTTCTGGTGGAAACGCTGCTCTGGCCAGGGCTTCCCTGGATGGTTTTCCCAGCAGGCGGCAGCGCTCCCCACCTGCCTCCCAATGGGTCTGACCTCCAGCACCTCCTGGGGTGGGACGCAGTGATACCCATCGGCCGGCCTTCCTGGGCACTGGACGTGACCTTACTGGGATCAGCACTGCCCACACTTCTAAGAGTGGGAAGCATCTCCGTGTGCCCAGGCCTCCTGAGTTATCTCTGGGTGCCATGAGCCTCTTTGGGGCAGAGGTGGGAGGTGAGTCACAGGTGGGACATTTCAGGGGATTGATTCAAGTTTCTCAATCCTCATCCCTATCTCTTCTCAGGTCTTGGTAGGGAAGTCTAGTACTGCTGGGGCAGCCAGCGGGGGAGGAAGGAAAAAAATCAGCATGTGTTCAGAGAACTTCCCATTCAGAGGCAGAGGCCTCTGAGTACTGGACCTTTGGATTATTCCAAAGGGAACTTGGGATGTCATCTCTTCCATGCTGCTGCCTCTAGGCAGTGCTTTCCTGAACCTCCAGAGCCTGAGACACTGATTTGGCCCAGACCTGGAGAGTTAGTCAGTCAACAACCATTTCTTCAGCACCTACAATGTTCCAGGGCTTATGTGCTGTTCTAATTGCTAGGGGTCCAAAGGAAGGTAAAAACATGGTTCTCCTACTCAAGAAGTCCATAGTCTAATGGGGAGACAATGTACATCTGGTACATACCAGATGTATGCAGTCATTAGGAGGTCATTTGAAGGGAGAAGGCCTTAGCAGCTGGGGAGGACAGGGAAAGGCCTCCTGCATGAGGGGGGATTGGGGTTGAGTCTTGAAAGAAAGCAGGGAACTATTCCAGGCTGGGATGGACCCAAGATCTGAAGGCCATGCCCAGCCTCTCCCCCTTCTGGTTATGCTGGGCAGACTCAGGGAAGTATGTGAGGGTGGCCCCCTGTGTCTGACTACTCACAAGACCTGGTCCTCTGCTGACTCTGGGTACCTGCAAATAGACTGGGAAGAGCAGTGTGCAAACCTTCAGCTGAGGATGCCAGCACCTCTGGCTTGTCTTTGCAGACCCTGGCTACATCCTGGCCCACTCTCTGGATGCTGAGGTCATCCCATCCTGGAGCCAGCCACCCTTGGAATGAGCCGATGTGAACTGCCAAAGTCGCCCTGCTCTGCCCAATTTCCATCTGAGCTCCCTTGACCTCAAATCCCTCAAAAAGGGATTGATTCCTTGTCCTGCTTGGACCCGGAGGACAGAACAAGGAAGCAGAGGCAGAAATTTCAGTGAGGAAGCTTTGTCTGGATTTAAGGGGTGGCCCTCACAATTGTGGATTTGTACAAATGGGATTCCTCAGGCTTCAAGTGAACCCGTCCAGGGATGCCTGCTCAGGGATGGCTCTGTCCACCCTCCCGGCTCAGATTTTCTGTGATTCTGTCCTTCCATTCCCCAACTCAGTGACACCACCTCTCACCTTGGGGGGTCCACAGGGGATGGCCTCCTCCACACTTTCCATGCCCTTCCTGATTACCCAGTTCCCTTGAGCACTGGGTCTGATTCTCTCCTTTGCTTTTCTCGGACTAGACTTGATCATATATTTGTCATTTCCCTTGTGGGAGGATGCAAGTATTTGAGAACAAAGACTAGACTTTTTTTAATGGACCAGACATTGAGCCAGCACCTGGCCTAAATTAGGTATTTAATAAATGTGTGTTAAATGACATACACAGTTATCCCTTCCCAATGTAGGGGTGAGGGACAGGGAGCCCGTGTGATCTGGACAATCCAGATTAAACTTTTTGGCCCTCCCTTCATACCAGAGAAGAAATTGGAATTTTTCTTTTTGTTTCATAGGTTGTTTACATCATTAAAGGATAATATATGTTGATATGATGCATATTACACATATTATGCTACAGGGGTGGGAAAGCTGTAGCCTCAGGGTCACTGCAGAGGTGGGGGGCTATCAAGGTCAAATACTGCATATTCTGTCAGACAGTTAATGTGTTAATAGTAAAAACTATAGCTTACCCACAGGGCCACCCCAGGATTATGAGTTCACACAGATTATCTGGAGATTTTTGTTATTGTTCAGCTGTTTTACAGTCTGTTGGACTCCTCGTGACTCTATTTGCAGTTTTCTTGACTGATAAACTGGAGTAGTTTACCATTTCCTTCTACCACTCATTTTCCAGATGAGGAAACTGAGGAAAACAGGGTGAAATGATTTGCCCAGGGTCATACAGCTAGGAAGTATGTGAGGCCAGACTGGAACTCAGGAAAGTCTTTCTGACTCCAGGCCTGGTCACCTTGCTACCCACACATTCCTTCTGCTTCTCCTGGAAAATAAAAGCAACTTTGCAGGTCTAATGAGCAGATGTTCCACATTCATATCAGACCTGTGCTCTCTGAGCAACTCACAGGGGCCAATTCTCCTGACCCACAAGGGCATGGCTTTTGTTAATTCTTCAGCTACAGAGTGACCCTCTTCTCTTCTGAGGGGCATCATGTCAAGCAAATTTTTCTCCTGGTGGTCAACTGCTGTCCAAATCATGAACCCAAGAACCTTAGGTAGATGAGAAGACCTTCACGTACCATAATAGGGTCATGGCATACAGATTTGGGGGCAGAGAAGAGGGTACTTTCTGTGCTTCTCAAATAACACTGCAAATGTTAGGAGGCCTCTGATTTCTAGGAAATCATTTCAGAGGAAATGAATAGCTCAGCAGCTTACTGTCCGCAAAAACAGCCTCTCGGAATGAACATGGCAGACTAGAGAATAGACGGGATAATTTTCCCACCTGCTTGCATTGAGCTATCCCTACTCCCTTTCCCAATCCATTTCAGACCAATGTTACACACACACACACACACACACACACAAACACACACAAGTGTGTGTCCGTGTGTGTGTGTGTGTGTGTGTGTGTCTATCAGGGTTGGAGAACCCAGGACTGGATTAAATTTCATATTTCTTTCCATAACAGCAAACACAGGGCCTTGCATACAGAAGGCACTTAAGAAATACCAACTAGATTCATTGCATCCCTTGTCCTAAAAAAGCAAATAAAAAAAAACAGCAGGAGAACACCATTTTGGAGACGAAATGGCAATGTTGCCTCAGTCAGCAGAAAGACAGCAGTTGCTCCCCTGTTTTGTTGTTCAGTCAAATTCAACTCTTCATTTGACCCCATTGACCATAGCACCCCAGTACTGGCCATGAGGTTTTTTTGGCAAAGATACTGGCATAGTTTGCCATTTTCTTCCCTGGTGGGTTAAAGTAAACAGGGAGAAGTGACTTGCCCAGGGTCACACAGCTAGTAAGTGGTCGAGGCCGTCTACACGTACATGTGTGAGCATGTCAACTCAGTCTCCCATTCTCCACAGTAGCTGTTCCAAACCTTTGCATCCCCCTTCAAACCTCCCATGGCTCCCACGTCTCCCATCCTCTCAGCTGAGAAACTTACCTGGTATTTTACAGAGAAAAATCGCGGCCATTCAACTGCGAGCTCTCTCTTCTTTCTCTTTCCTCATCTGGTAACATTCAGGTGCCTTTGACCACTCTTTCCTCCTTCACCCCTGTCTTACATGATGAAATGGCCTTACTTCTTACCAAGGCTCTAGTTACCCTCTATTTGCCAAGGCTAATCCCTTTACTTGTTGAAGTGCTCTTAACCTATGTCATCTCCTCTAGCAGATTGTCCCCTCCACACCATCCCCACTCTTATCACGTATCCTCAACCTCTCCCTGTCCATTGGCCCTCTCCCTCCTGCCGACAAACATGCCCATGTCTCCCCCTCCATTGCCCCTTCTATCCCTGTTGACTAATGAGCCTGGATCTCTTCTGCCCTTTGTGGCTAAACTCCTCCAAAGGGTTGTCTACACTAGGCGCCTCCATCTGCCCTACACTAGGTGCCTCCGTCTACACTATGCGCCTCCCACTCTTTTGTGCAGGCCCAAATCACCTCATGCCTGAATTACTGCAATACCCTGCAGGTGAGTCAGCCTACCTCAAGTCCCTCCCTACTCCAATCCATCCTCCATTCAGCCACCAAAGTGATTTTCCCAAAATGCCAATCTGATCATGTCACCCCCACACTCAATAAACTCCCGTGGCTCTCTATTATTTCCAGGATCAAATCCAAAATTCTCTATTTGGTATTCAAAGCCCTTCACAATGTAGCCCCCTCCTACCTTCTCACTCCCCTGCACAGTCTTCAATCCAGCAACTCCAGCCTCCTGGCTATTCCATAAACTCCATCTCTCAGCTCTGAACCTTTTCTCTCGTTGTTCCCCACGTCTGGAACACTCTCTCTTCTCTGCCCCAACTACTGACTTCCCTGACTCCCTGTAAGTCCCAGCTAAATTCCCCTCTTCTACAGGAAGTCTTCCCTAGCCCCTTTTCATCCCAGTGCCTTCCTTCTCTTAATCATTTCCTCTTTATCATGAATACAGCTTATTTGTACATCGTAGTTTATATATTGTCTCCCCCATTCCATTGTAAGTTCCCTAAGGGCAGGGCCTGCCATTTGCCTTCCTTTGCATCCCCCAAACAGCAGTGGGGATACAAAAAGCACAGTGCCTGGCACCCTCATGAAGTACATGTTTCATTCATATTTATTGATTATTGATGATTTGAAGCATTCTTTTATATAACCGTTAAGACTTTTCAATTCTTCTTCTGAGCCTTGTTTGCTCATATTCTTTGACCACTTATCAACTGGAGACTAACTTATTGGTTGGTTTGAAGGGGGAAGAAAAGGTTGGTTAGACCAACATCTTAGCCTAATTTACATATACACACATTTACATAAACATATGCACATATATGTACACATATTATACATGTCTATAGACATACTCACTTTTTATATAGCTTGATACCAAATCCTTAATTGAGATATATGATAGTTTTTCTTTCTATTTTGAGCATTTCCCTATTTATATTCGATATATTCATTTTCTTTATGTAGAAACTTATTAGTTTTATGAATCAAGATTATTACATATCTTTTGTAACTACCCAATTGCTTTTTGAATAGCTGTGAGCAACATGTGACCTCCTTCTCTTCTAATTTTTTATGGCATGATCTTTAATATTAAGGTCACATATCCATTTCAACTTTATTGTGGAATATGGCATAAGATGTTGGTCTAAGCCTCATTTCTTCAGGGCAGCTTTCCAGTTTTCCAAGTATACTTATTCCTTCGACATCATGATCTGGAAAATCCTGTAAAATTTTTTGGTCCTTCATACCAGAGAAGAAATCTGATTTTTTTCTTTTTATTTTCTGGAGTGTTTACAGTACTTCACTGTGAAATGAGGGTCAAGTATTTGGTCATAGACTATATGTAAGTAAAAATACTGTATGAAAAAAGAAAACCTTTTTCTGTGTCATCTGCTGGTCTTCACATGTGATCTTTGACTTCCATGAAACTCCAAAAAAAATTCTCATTTAATTTCTTATGCCAACCCGTGATATATATGAAAACTACAATGGGGAAAGTTGTGATGTGGGAGGGATAACCGCAGTTTCTTTTAAGTTAAAAAGGAAGTTCTTTCCAAAGTAATTTATGTTTTCTAGTTTATCCAACACTGGATCATTGAGTTCCATTGTTTCTGATTATCCTCTGTCTAATCTGTTCCATTGATCTAAATCTCCATTTTTAACCAATACTGAAGTAGTTTGGATGACTGTTGTTGCTTTGTTGAAATAAAACACCGAATTGAAAAAAATTTGGAGTTTCTTTTTTGAAAAATCTATTAAGTAGAGAAAACATTAGACTAGTCTGATTTTTACAAAAAGTGAGGAAAACCAAATTGTCAATACGAAATATTTAAAAGAATTTATAGCAAATGAAAAAGAAATGAAGGAAGTTATCATTCCACCTATAGATCAATCAAGTCTTTCTTATCGTTGAACTAAAATTAAGAACGGGGGATACATCAAAATAATTCTAAGGTAAAGCAACAGAGGGGAAAGAATGTGTGACCTATGCTAATCAAGTCCGTGAGAGACAATAAAGGGAAGCATGAAAGTGACTCATAGCTTCTAAATATTTAAAGAAAAAGTAAACTTAATTACAGGGAGAGAAAGAAAGTGAAAATATAATCACTGAAGACCTCTACATGCCTCTTTCCAACCTAGACAGATCTCAGGAAAAGATATACAAGAAGGAAGTAAAGTCTTAAATACAACCGATGGACCTCTGGTAATTACTGATGGCATAAGAAAAGTATATGCCGGGGTGGCTAGGTGGTGCAGAGAGTAGAGCACCCGCCCTGGAGTCAGGAGGACCTGAGTTCAAATCCGGCCTCAGACACTTAACACTTACTAGCCGTGTGACCTTGGGCAAGTAACTCAACCCCAACTGCCCAGCTTTCCCCCCTCCAAAAAGCAAAAAAAAAAAAAAAGTACATGCCTATTTCTCAGTTGCCCACAGCATATTTACAAAAATTAACCATGTCATAATTAACCAGACATAAAACCTCACAAATGCAGAAAAGAAGAACTATTAATTAATCTTTACTTATCACAATACATTAAAATTGTATTCAACAAAGGTATGGAGGAGAATAAATTAAAAGTCAATTGGAGACTAAATGATTTAATCATTTGACTTTTTTAATTTTAAATTTTTTTATTTTTTATTTTAATAGATTTTTAAAATGTTTTCCAATCACATGTAAAGAAAAATTTTAACATTCATTTTTAAAAACTTGAGTTCCAAATTTTCTCTTTCCCTCCCTCCCTAAACAGGTAAAGATTTTAAATAGGTTTTAATAATTTAGTCCTAAAGAATTGGTAAGTCATAGAACAAATTATAGAAAAAAAATAGCTAATTTCGGTTGATACTGTAAGCAGTCTGCTAAAACAAGGAATAGTTTACCTATCAGACTTGTGGAGAGGGAATGACTTTATGACGAAACAGGAATTAGAGAACATTATAAAATGTAAAATGGATAATTTTGACTACATGAAATTGAAAAGTTTCTGTACAACTAAAGCCAATGTAACCAAGATTAGGAGGGAGGTGGGAAATTGGGAAAGAATCTTTACAACCTATGTCTCTGACAAAGGACTCATCTCTAAAATATAGAGAGAACTGAGTCAAATTTATAAGAATACAAGTCATTCCCCAATTGATAAATGGTCAAAGGATATGAACAGGCAGTTTTCAGAGAAAGAAATTAAAGCTATCTATAAGCACATGAAGAAATGCTCTAATTCACTATTGATTAGAGAAATGCAAATCAAAACAACTCTGAGGTACCACATCTCACCAGTTAGATTGGCTAAGATGACAAAACAGGAAAATGACAAATGCTGGAGAGGATGTGGGCAAACTGGAACACTAATGCATTGTTGGTGGAGTTGTGAACTGATCCAGCCTTTCTGGAAAGCAATCTGGAACTATGCCCAAAGGGCTATAAATACTTTCATACCCTTTGATCCAGCAATACCACTCCTAGGGTTATATCCCAAAGGGATCATAGAAATGGGAGAAAGACCCATATGTACAAAAATGTTTATAGCAGCTCTTTTTGTTGTGGCAAAGAATTGGAAATTAAGGGGGTGTCCATCAATTGGGGAATGGCTGAGCAAGTTGTGGTATATGCATGTTATGGAATATTATTGCGCTATAAGAAACGGGGAGCAGGCGGTCTTCATATTTACCTGGAGAGGCTTAAAAGAACTGATGCTGAGTGAGAAGAGTAGAACCAGGAGGAATTTGTACACAATTACAGACACAACGTATGTGTGATGACCAACTTTGATAGACTGGACTCTTCTCAACAATGCAGGGATATAAGTCAATCCCAAAAGACGCATGATGGAGAGAAAAACGTGCACCCAGAGAAAGAACTAGAAAGAACTAAATTTATATCCAGGTGGAAGCAAAATACCTGATCTTTTTCGTTCTCTTATTTGATTTTATGTCCTCTTTACCATTTTTCATTCCAGCTGGTACAATCCATCCTTATAACATGACCATTGTATAATGTGAAAGTATTTACAGATCCTATACTTGATTATAAGACGCCATGGGGGGGAGGGGAAGGAAGGGGACAAAATGTGAAATTCAAGGAATTGTGGAATTGAATCCTGTAAACTAAAAGGAAACAAACAAATTAATAAATTAAAAATCGAATTAAAAAAAATAGCTAATTTCATTCCAAAATTACAAGAAAAGGACAACAGCCCAAACGTTTGGGAAGAAGACAAAGCTGTTTTTAAGGGAAAGTTTCTATCTCCAATTTCATTCATCAACAGAAAATAGAAACAATAGATCAATGAATTGGTCCTGCAACTAAAGAAAATCACAAAACCCCAACTGAATACCGACTTGGACATTCTAAAAATGCAAGAGAAGATGAACAAAACTGAAAGTCCCCCAAACACCATTAAATTAAGAGAATTTGGAGCTTGTGTGTTGAAAAAGCTAATAAAATAGGGGAAAGATTATTTAGCAAGTTTGATTTTTACAGAAAGAGTGAGGAAATCTAAATTGTCTGTGTGGAAAATTTTAAAAGAGAATTCATTACAAACGACGAAGAAATAAAAAGGAAACCATTTCCCCGCCTGCAAGTCAGTCAAGTTTTTGTTGCTGTTGTTGGACTAAAATGAAGATCAAGAGAGGGCATAAATGGGGAGGAGGGAAAAAAGAGATGGGGGAATGTGTGACTTCAGCTAACCAGGTCCATGATAAACAATAAGAGAAAACCTCTAGTCTCTGAGGAAGGGGTTCTATTTGGAGAATGGGTGAGGAGACAAATGGAGGGACTGAAATGGGCAGAATCCTTACATATCAAAGCACATTAAAAATAGTAATACAAATGAGCCAGGAACCCAGACACTTCAGAATGACATTCTAAATACTGAGTTGGCCAAAGAACAAACTGTAGGGACGATGAATAATTATGGGAAAGATAATGTTAATGATGCAACAGCACTCCAAATTTCTGATATGTAGTTAAAGTGGTTCACAAGGGGAAGGGGGAAACATACATTAATTAAAAAAAAAGAAAGGTATATACCTTAAGTCAACGAGGAATGGATGAAGTGACAAAGGGAGGGATTGAAAAGAGAAAAAAAAGGGGAAATCGTGATTTACTAATGGGAAGGGATCCCACTGAAGAATACTCCTGTAGGACGAGACATATATTCCATAGGGAGGTGGGAGTTTTACAATGAGTATAATTTGCAGGGATTAATGCTCTGAGAGACTACTACCTCTGAGATGGTGCTGTGGATCCACCAATAGCCACCTGCTTCAGGAGGTTCCTGGGAGCAACTGGCCTACAGAAGGGTGAAGGGGTAATGCCCAAGAGAGGAGATTTCATATGTTTTTTTTTCCCATTTGAGAGGAGGGGAGAGATGGTTTACACAATCTGGGATGCAAGAAGATTTCCACTGGGGGCAATATTTCTATTCTCTTTCTTTTACTGAAATTGGCACTTCAATAAGTCAGACATATCAGGAAAAGAGTGGAGGCAAAATCAGCCAGGTAATAATATAGTAATTGTTTAGAAAAAAGGCAACCCAAAATAGGCATCTTAGAAGCTTCAATTCCATGAGGAATATAGAGAGTAAAAAAGGAATAAATAAATAAATGAGGCTCTTGAATGAAAGAATAACAGTCTAGAACAGATAGAAAGGGAAGATTTAAATGATGAGAATGAAGTAAAGGGATCCTTAAAAAAAGACAGAGAAAATGAAAGGGGAAAAAAACCCTAACAAACAAAACAAGTTGAAGAGATAGAGAGGAAGGGGGAAGTTAACTACACAACAGAGAAAAAAAGAAGGAAAAAAGTAGATGAAAAGAAGAAATAAATATAATATGAATATAGAAATAAATAATGTAAATTAATTTCAGATAGAAATAAACAGGTAAATGAATTTCAAATAGAAATAAAGAAGGTAAATGAATTTCAAATAGAAATAGAAGTAAATGAATTTCAAATAGAAATGAAGGTAAATGAATTTCAAATAGAAATGAAGGTAAATAAATTTCAAATAGAAATAAAGGTAAATGAATTTCAAATAGAAATAAAGGTAAATGAATTTCAGTTAGAAATAAAGAAGGTAAACAAAACTCCAGAAGTATGTGGTATGTAAGTGGCAAATGAAGGGACTGGGCTTAAAGAAGAGAGTCTCTAGGAAGAGGGTTGACTTAAAGTAGATTGATCAAAAATACCTGAAGAGAAAAAAGTACTCTATTTACATAGGAGGAGGAGCAACCAGGAGAAAAAAATCATAATTCAGAAAAAATATTAAAGACAATCAGAGAAAAAATCCTCCTAACTCAAATGATTTTAAATGTGAGTGGAATAAATAATACAATCAAAAGCATGGCAGAATGGATAGGAAAACAAAAATCCCACCATCAATTGTATAAGGAATAAACTGAAAAAGCAAAGATATATGAAATATAAAGGAGGGAGTGGAACAAGTCAGTCAGCAAACATTCATTAAGGTTTTACTCCATGTTAGGCTCAGTGTTTATTTGAGGGCACAAAGAAAGACAAAACACAGCCCCTGCATTCAAGGAGCGAATAGTCTAATGGGGGAGATGACATGCAAACCCGCTGCACAAACAAGCTATGGCCAAAGGTGAGTCAGAGCTGGAATCTGAGGGAAGGCTCTGAGCCAAGCTTTGTGTAGGAGGTGGGCCTTTAGCAGAGACTTTAGAGAAGCCTTAGGAGGTAGTGATAAGGGGAGGTTGTGCTCAAAGTGGTCAAATTCCAGTGTAGGCCACTGTGATTTCCATGAATGGAGCCTTGCCAAGGACTTCACTGCAAAAGACACCATCCATTCCTTAGAACTATTCCCCCTGGCTCTGTCAATTAGCTGGGCGGAAGGGAATGTGGGAGGCCCTCAGACAGAGCCGGAGAGCCTGCCAGACCCTCAGACTCTCTGGTTACCTTCAGCCCAGAAGAGACTGGGCCATTTCCAGGGCTCCTGTACTAAACCATTGGGATTGGGGACAGGTGCTGACAAAGTTTGGGCCTCCTAAGGATGCTGTTCTCACATCACCAGCTTCTCTGGACTGCTGCAGGGGAAGCCAGAAAAGCAGGAGCTGCAAGGATGCTATCAGACAGTGGAAAAACAAAGATTCTGAACATACAAATAAGCAATAGACAAGGAAACTACATTTTGCTCAGAGCTACCATAGACCACAGATCAACATTAACCTTCAACTTCCATGTCCTAAACAGCACAACATCTAAATACAGAAAGGAAAAAAGTATCTGAACTTCAAGGAGACAGAAAGCGTAAAACAATCCTAGAAAGTGACTTTAATGTTCCTCTCACAATTTCCTAATCTAACAGAAAGAGTAACAAAAAGAAAAATGAAGAATTAAACACATTACTGGAGAAGGCTGAGCCAAAAGATTTATGGCTTGGGTGGAGTAGGACCACTAAAAACATGGTTTTCATCTATGTATGTAACTTTTACAAAGCATAGCCACAGATTAGGACACAGGGATATTTCAAAGAAATATAAAGAGGCAGAAATACTAAACACATCCCATAAAGACCAAACATTTCCATCCTTCCTCAAACCTGCCATAGCTTTCCCGTCCTCCACCATCATATTGCAAATAAATGAAAAAAAAAGACAGAAATGATAAATAGCATTTACATTCTATAGGTCAATTAAAAGAATGATCAATTCAGGTTGAAAAAACAAAAGAGACAGACCCAAGTGAAGTGTTAACAATGAAATTCCAAATTATGAGTAAGTTAAAGAAAAATGTTTTTTTACAAAAGTATATGAAAGACAATGACAGTGCCTGGAAACAGCACACCAAAATGCAGCTAAAGCAATCATCATGTGTAACATAATATCCCTAAGAACATATTTAAAAAAATAGAAAATGGGAGGATTAAGGAACTGGACAGGAATCACCATAAATTAGAAAGCCAACAAAAATAAATGCCAAGGAGAAGATATCAAAAAAGGAGAAATAGATAAACAGGAAACCAAAAGTGCTCAACCAAATGAAAAGCTGATTCTTTAGAAAGCCCACCAGTCGAAGCTGCAGAAGAAGAAGGCAGGAAATCCAAGCCATCAAAGAACAAATGAACAAGAAGAAATCACAACCAAATTGAAAGAAAGAAAAAGAATTACCAGAATTCCCCAATACACACAGTTATATTCCAACAAAACAGAGAAAACACACACACACACACACACACACACACAAACCAGGGCAATTCCTTCAAAAACACAAAATGCCCAAACTAACAGAAGACCAAAGAGAAAGCTAAAAGAATCCAATCTCAGAAGAGAAAACAGGATTTTCTGAAGAGCAACGACCAAAAGGAAAAATTGCTCTCCTTGTCCTAATGGCTTATTCACAGCAGAATCATTTTAAAGAACAGTGAGGACCCAAAATTACTTCCCAAATTATTCTCAAAAATGGAGAAGGAAAGCACCCCAGCAGACATGTTGTGTGAGACAAATAGAATCCTAATAACTAAACCAGGGACCAATGAAGACAAGGAGGATGAGACACCAATATCATTCATGAATAGCCATTCAAACACTTAAAATAAAATCCCATCAAATAGGCTACGGTGATTCATCCAAGATATCATTATTTAATGCATTTCTAGAAAAGCAATAGATAACGAAAAGAGAATGAAAATTAAGACAAGGGGAGTCAAAGAATAAACAAAACAATCCTTAGAAATCTTAGGGAATCAGCAAAGATGCTAATTGAGACAATTGATACCTTCAATAAAGTTGAGAGTTATGAAATAAATCCACAGAAATAAGCATCTCCTTTTTAACAACACCAAAAGACAATAGTAGAAAAATAGTAGAAAAAAAGGAAATCCAAGAGACAATAGTAGAAAAGGAAATCTCATTCCAAATATCTATAATATAAATAATAAAACATAAACATAAAATATTGGGGCCTCAAGGAACTGAAACACACAAAAGACTGGTGTAGATTCCACTATTTTTTTAACTGCCTAAATAGCTGCAAGATTATTCACTGCCCAGGTCTGGGCTGTGCCAACATAATAAAAAAATGGTAATACTACCAAAGTAAATTTACAATTTAAATACCATGCCAATCAACATGTCAAAAGGACATTTGATGGAACTTGATTTCTAAAATAGTTTCCTTTGGTGAAACTAAACAGCTAGAATATTAAGTAAACAATGAGAAAAGAATAAAGAGAAAATACCACTTTCAAAGCAGCACTCACCAAATCCATCTGGTATTCGTTAAAAAAATTAGAAAAGTAGATGAAGGAAGAGACCAGAGAAGGGATAAAATTAGAAACAAAGGAACTCAATAACCCAGGGTTTGATAAATCAGAGCAAATAAAATACTTAGGAAATAAGTACTTTTTTAATTGAAAAAAAAAAAACTGCTGGAAAAATTGGAATGTAGTCTGTCTGAAATTAGGCTTAGACCAACATATTATGCCACATTTACACAATAAACTCTAAATGGATAGGTAACCTTAATACTAAAGATCATATCATAAAAATGTTAGAAGAGAAGCTCATATATTTATCTCAGCTGAGAGTAGAATGTGGATTCTTCACCAGAAGAGGGATAGAAGCAATTACAAAAGATAAACTAGATAACTTGGATTACATGAAACTGAAAAGTGTGTGAATAAACCAGATAAAAGCATTTCTCTAACATAAGAAAAGTAGTGATCAAATTAGATGGAAAAAAAAAAAACCTTTGTATAAAATTTTTTCTGGGGCCGCTAAGAGGCACTGCAGTGGACAGAGCACTAGCCATGGAATCAGGAGGACCTGAGTTCAAATTTGACCTCAGACACTTGACACTAGTGGTGTGACCCTAGAGAAGTCACTTAAACCTGATTGCCCCACCGAAAAATAAATGAATGAGAATTTTTTTCTGATAAGATGGTTTGGTATGAAAATATATATAGATATAGATAGATGGATGGATGGATAGATAGATGGATAGGTAGATAGACGGATAGACAGACAGATAGTAGATAGATAGATAGGTAGGTAGATATGTAAAACGGATGAAATTTTTTTTTGAGTATTTACTCACTAATCCTTTAGCTAATCATGCTACTAGATACTATCTAAAATGACAGGTCGAAGATGGCGGAATAGAAGCAGGACCTCCCCAAGGCTCTGGCTACCACCTTCCCCAACCCATGTAAAAAGGGGACTCTAAACAAACTTTGGAGCTGCAGAACACACAAAATGACACAGAGAAGCTAACCTCCAGCTGAGGACAGCCTGGCAGGCTGGCAGGAATCGGCCAGCACAGCGCTCTGGGAGCCAAGCCGAGCCTAGCCCAGTCCCAAGCCAAGACTTTAGCCCCAGGGTGGGCCTGACCAGCCGCCTCCCAGAGGGACTCCAGATCAGCAGCAACTGTGCCCGTTTCCAGAATTATCAACACATAGATGCGAAGGACAAAGTGAGAGGTCAGTGCAGTCTGGCCTTTGGGACCCAGTAAGTGGGAGTGCGTAGCTTTTTCCCCCAGGCCTTTACCAGAGAAGCCACTGAGACGCTGGCACAGCCAGCCAGCACCACCTGGCAGCTTCAGCTCCTGGCCTGTAGAGTGTAGGGACACCAAGCACCAGTCTGAGGGGTAATCTTGCTTTAACCTGCTTGGATCTGGCTTGCAGTCTAGGGTGGAGGTCCTAGGGTGTGTGTCCAGCTTGCCAGAGCCTGTGGAGGCTTCAGAGAGGGCACCCAACTAATACCTTCGGCAGCTGAGAAAACCCCAGCATTTGGGACAAAAGCTCTCCTTTCTGGTGGCAGAGTCCTGCTGTGGCAAAAATACCAGGGGTCAAGTGACTGAGGGGTGACATTACCAGGGAAAAGAAACAAAGCAGGCAGAAGATTCCAACATTAGACTCCTATTTTGGGGATAAAAAGGAGCAAAGCATGGAACAGGAGGAAGACAGTGAAGTAAAGCTTCAAAGGAAAATACGAGCTGGTTACAGACCATGGAGAATGTTAAGAAGCAGATAAGAGAAGTGGAGGAAAAATTGGAAAGAGGAATGCAAGAAAATTACGAAATGACAGTCAACAGCCTGACTGAGGAAAATCATAGCTTAAAAAATAGACTAACTCAAATGGCAAAAGAGGCTCAAAAAGGCAATGAGGAGAAGACTGCCTTAAAAAGCCGAATTTGCCAGATGGAAAAAGAATCTCAAAAGCTCAATGAGGAGAATCATTGCTTCAGAATTAGATTGGAGCAAATGGAAGCTAATGACTTTATGAGAAATCAAGATGCTGTTAAACAGATCCAAACAAATGAAAGAATAGAAGGCAATGTGAAATATCTCATGGGAAAAAACACTGACCTGGAAAATAGATCCAGGAGAGATCGTTTAAAAATTATTGGACTACCTCAAAGCCATGATCAAAGTAAGAACCTAGAAATCATCCTCCAGGAAGTTCTCAAAGAAAACTGCCCTGATGTTTTAGAACCAGAGGGCAAAACAGAGGTTGAAAGAATCCACCTATCACCTCCTGAAAAAGATCCCAAAAAGAAAACTCCTAGGAATATTACAGCCAGCTTCTGGCATTCCCAGATCAAGGAGAGAATGTTACAAGCAGCCAGGAAGAAACAATTTGAATATTGTGGAAGCACAATAAGGATAACCCAGGATCTGGCAGCTTCTACACGGAGGGATGGAAGGGCTTGGAATATGATATTCTGGAGGTAAAAGGAGCTGGGATTAAAACCAATAATCACCTACCCAGCAAAACTAAGTATCATCTTTCAGGGGAAAATATGGTCATTCAGTGGGATAGAGGACTTTAAAGCATCCTTGAGGAAAAAAACAGAGTTGAATAGAAAATTTGACATTCAGATACAAGAAGCAAGAGAAGCATGAGAAGGTAAACAGGGAAAAGAAATCATAAGGAAATTATCAAGGTTGAACTATAAACATTCCTACATGGAAAAATGATAATTGTAACTTATGAAACTTTTCTCAGTAGGTGAAGGGAATAGAAATATATATATGTCTATATATGGGGGTATATGGGCATATGAATACATATGTGAATGTGTGTATATATGTTTACAGGTATACATGGATATAGGGCACAGGACCAATTTAACAGGAAGGGATGATACTTAAAAGGTGAAATTAAGAGGTGAGAGAGGAATATAATGAGAGGAGATGGGGAGAGACATTGGGGTAAACTATCTCATACAGAAGAGGCAAGGGAAAATGATTACCATGGAGGGGAAGAATAGGAAGGCAAAAGGGAATGGGTCAACCTTATTCCCATTGAATCTGGCTTGAGGAGGGAATGAAATACACACTAAATAGGGTATCTCACCCTCCAGGAGAGTAGGGGGGAAGGGGATGAGAGGGGGAATGATGGAAGAGAGGGCAGGCTGGGGAGGAGGGAAGTTGGAAGCACCCACTTTTGAAAAGGGACAGGAACAAAGTAGAGAATAGAACAAGTGGGAGGTGGGATAAGAGGGAGGGAAATATAGTCAGTCTTTTACAATATATCTACTATGTTAATGTTTTGCATTAGCCACACATGTAAAATCTTTACTGAACTGCTTATCTTCCCTGTAAGGGTGGGTGTCAAGGGAGGAAGGGAATGAATCTGGAATTCAAAGTTTTAAAATCAAATACTAATTATATATATATATATATACTATTATTAATACTATTGTACATGTAATTGGGAAATGAGATATACAGGCACTAGGGCATAGAGATCCACCATGCCCTACTAGAAAAGTGGAAAGGGGTATGGTAGAAGATATGTTAGAGAGCAAATTGGAGGAGGGGATATCCAGTGGGATCGCTATTTTGGGGCTGTGGGTAGGGGACAAAAGGGGAGAAAATTTGTAACTCAAAATCTGGCAGAAATGAATGATGTAAATCAGAAGTTAATAAAGCATTTGGAAAATAAAAAAAATAATATAAAAGGAGAGGTCAAACTTAGTTAAGTCAAGTCAAGAGGCATTTATTAAGTCTCTACTACTATTAAGCCTCTGCAGCCAGGTACTGTGCTAACTGCTGGCGATACAAAAAAAAAAATACACAAAAGTCCTGCCTTTAAATAATCCATTTTGGGGATAGCTACATGGCTCTGTGAATAGAGCACTGCCCTGGAGTCAGGAGAACCTGAGTTCAAATCTGACCTCAGACACTTAACACTTACTAGCTGTGTGACCTTGGGCAAGTCGCTTAAGCCCAACTGCGCTCCAAAAAGCCAAAATGAAGAAATAAATAGTCCATTTTGTAATGTAACAGATCTACATCTATATAATCTACGACAGGTGCTAGTGAAAGGTAAGCTGAGAAGGAAGGCATACAGGGGTGGGGAGCCTGGGGCCTCAAGACCACCTGTGGCCTTCCAGGTCCTTGGGTGCAGTATTTTGACTGAGTCCAAGTTTTACAGAACAAATCCTTTTATTAAGGGGATTTGTTCTAGGAAGTTGGGATTCAGTCAAAGGGCCACCCTTGAGGACCTAGAGTGCCACAGGTGACCTGGAGGCCCTAAGTCCTCCACCCCTGCATTACCCTCTTGCAGAAGGTGGGATATGAGCTGGGATGTGAAAGAAGCCAGGCAGCAGGGGTGGTCTGGGGGCAGTATTCCAGGCAGAAGAGAGAGAACCAGTGAAAAAATACCATTCTGGCAGATAGTGCCTTGTTCAAGGAACAGAGTGGAGCTCAGCGACATTTAGAACTACAGAAATGTAGTTCTTTGGAAAGATGAGTAAAATTGACAAACCCTTGTCCAATCAGAAGAAAAAGAAGAGGGCAGAAAATCCAATTGATCAAATAGCAACTGAACCAGGGGAAATAAAAACACAATCGGGAGAATAATCAGAACCCATTATACACATGGGTACACATCAGCAAAAATGAGACGTCCCCCAAATTTAATTCCTTCAAAAATATAAAATACTCAAGCTAGAAGTCTTAAAGTATGAAATCTCAGAAGAAGAAATAATGCAAGCTGGAAAGTAAATACCAAAGGAAAAGCCTCCTGGCCCTGGTGGATTCACAGAAGAATTATATGAAACTTTTAGAGAACAATTAGGATTCATACTACACAAATTCTTCTCTAAATCTGAGAAAGAAAACATCCTACCAGATTCATTTTGTGAGAAAAAATAGAAGCCTAGTAAGTAAAGCAGGGAACAATAACACAAAGGAGAACTCAGCACCATCATTAATGAATATTAATTCAAATTAAAAAAAAAAAACATGTCAAGGGGTGGCTAGGTGGCGCAGTGTATAGAACACCGACTCTAGAGTCAGGAGAACCTGAGTTCAAATCTGGCCTCAGACACTTAACCCAAAAACTAGCTGTGTGACCTTGGCCAAGTCATTTAACCCTAATTGCCCTCCAAAAAGCAAAAAAAAAAAAATCGTGTCAAGGAGGTTGCAGTGATTCATGTAAGAAATCCTTATTTAACACAATGAGAGAAATGCTATGAATAACAATAAAGAAGGAAAAAGAAATTAAAGGTAAAAAGAGCCAAAGAAAATATAAAACTCTCCCTATTTGCTGATGGCATGATGGTTTACTTACAAATTCTCGGGAATCAGCAAAGATTCTAATTGTGACAATTAATACCTTCAGTAAAGTTGTAGGCCAGGGATGTGAAACCTATGGCCACATGTGGCTTCTAAGTCCTTGGGTTTGACTTTTTGAGTTAAGTTCAAGTTTTACAAAACAAAGTCTTTTATTAAGGCGATCTGTGAAGTTTGGATTCAGTCAAAGGGCCACACTTGATGACCTAGAAGGCCACTTGTGGCCTCAAGGTCAGGTTCCCCCGCCCTGTGGTAGGCTAAAAATAAAGTCACAAAAATCAATAGCATTCCCATTTAACAACAAAATCTGAGAGGCAATAATAGAAAGGGAAATCCCATTATAAATAACTACAAAATTAATAAAATATTTGAGGATCAATTACCAAAACACACAGAAGATTTATAAAATTCCAATGAAAACTTCTCATTAAAGGTAAAAGGTAACTTAATTAGCTGGCGAATTATTCACTGCTCATGGCTAGGAAGTGGTAATGTTAAAAAATGGTAATACTACCAAAATAAATTTACATTTTAAATGCCACAACAATCAATAAATCAAAGGGACCCACAATAAAATGGAGCATCATAAAATAACAAGAAGATCCACTTGGAGAAACAAAAGAGCTAGAATATCAAGCATTTCCAGACCGCAAATAGTATTAGAAAACAGCAACCATCAAAACTATCTACTACTGGCTAAAATATAGAGAAGCAGATCAATGGAAGAGACTGGATAAGGGAGAATCAGAAATAATAGAACTCAATAGCATAAATTAATAACATAAATAACAGAATAAATTCATATCATAAATGACATAGGAAATAAATTCTTATGTGTTAAAAACTGCTGAGGAACATGAAAAACAACCTGGCAAAAATTAGGCTTAAAGCAACCATTTATACCATATTATATAATACATTTTAAATGGATATGGGATCTTAATATTCAAGATTACATCAAGAAAAAAATGATAGGACAGGGGCAGCTAGGTGATGCAATGAATAGAGCACCAGCCCTGGAATCAAGAGGTTCAAATCTGGCCTCAGACACTTAACACAAAAACTAGCTGTGTGACCTTGGCCAAGTCACTTAACCCAAATTGCCCTTCCAAAAGCAAAAACAAAAAATGATAGGGCAATAGGACCATGTGCCTCTCGCACCTAGCAGTAGGAGATGTATTCTTTCTTTTTTTTTTTTTTAAAGCAATCGGGGTTAAGTAACTTGTTCAAGGTTACACGGCCAGGTGTTTCTGGGTGGGTGCTAAGTGTCTGAGCCCGGGATTCGATCTCCAGGTCTTCTCAACACTGGAGCCGGTGTTCTTACTCGCTGTGCTACCTGGCTGCCCCAATAGGAGATGTATTCTTAACCAAACGAGGAATAGAAAAAATTACAAAAGACAGAACATTTCAATTACTGGATGCTGAAAAACTTCTACATGAACAAAATGAAAGCATCTAAGAAGAGAAGTGACCAAATTAGAAAATAATCATATTGCATAACAAGTAACATATTTAAGTACGTGTACACATACATAGAATAGAAGTTTCAAAGTAAAATAAAAAATGTAAAAGATTTCCCGAGATGCAGCACTCTTTGTGGTACCAAAGAACCAGAACAAGATCAAACTGGGAAAAAAGCCGACACCCCCTGATGAGAGACCAGTTAAGCAAACCGTGGTACAGGAATGTCGTGGCATGAGTCTGCGCTGTTAAAAACAATGAATAGGATGAATAGAGAGAAATGTATAAAGACCTACTTGAACTGATGCAGAGTGAAGAGAGCAGAACCCAGAAAACAGCACAAACGACTACAAAAAAATGCAAACATAAAGAATCAGCAAAAAAATAATCAAAATCAAATTTAACTGACTTACAGAAAGCAAGTCTATTCCCAAAGAAGGGATATAAGAAGGCACCTCACCTTGACTCCACTCCTCTGCAGAAGGTGGTAGATCCATGGGTGGGCTACACTGGATGTATTTTCAGACTTTTTTGATCCATATTTTTTTTTGCCATTTTCCCCTTTTTCCCTCTTTTTCTTTCTTTTTATCCTTCCAAATAATCTTTTTGGGAATGGCTCTCTGGAAGGGGAATGAAGAATATTGGGGAAATTGTTGATGATGCAAAAGCAAGATATCAATGAATTTATTTTTAAGGAACTAAAATAAAACAGAATGATAGCATTTGATGGTCATTATTAAATGAACGAAAAAAAGAATGAAATGTTTACTGTGTTTGACATACTGTTATAATCCTTTATTTAATTGTGCTAATGGTCCGTGTCTGAAGAAATCATTTCAGCCTAGTTAAGTGAGGCAGCTTATTAGCTATTAAGCACCTAAAATTTCTTCCTTCAAGGAATTTACTTTGTATTAGAGGAGACAGCCTGCACAGAACTATGTATATTCAAGCTGTTTATAACCAGTGATAATAGGAGGTAAGCTCAGAGGGTAGGGCTTGACAAATAGCCTAGAATCAGTCTTTCTGTTACCTATCTCCAAGGCAGGAAGAATCAGGAGCCTATAGGAAACTGGCCTAGCAATGTGATTTCATCAGTATATGAATTAAAAGTAAGGAAACACCCTCTAACAAGGTAATTCATAAGTTTCTCTATAATTTACAGTGATAGGGAGTTGGCTTGGTCACTGAGAGGCTATGTGACTTACCTAGGGTCACACAGCCAGGATGAGTCAGAAGCAGGACTTAAATTCAGGTCTTCTACTAGTATTCTACTATTGTAGGCATTCAGAAAGGAAGAAAACAAACATTTCAGTGCCTGCTGTGTGCTAAGCACATTCCAATTATCTCCTTTGATCCTCCCAACAAGCCTGGGAGGTAGGTGCTGTTATTATACCCATTTTACAGTTGAGAAAACTGAGGCAGAGGTTAAGTAGGAAATGTCTGAGGCTGGATTTGAACTCAGGTTTCCTGACTCCAGGCCCAGGGCTCTATCCACTATGCCACCAAGCTGCTTGAGGAGTCCACAAATTTCCTATACTCCACGCACTGTGCTAAGTCTTGGGGATATATAAAAATACAAGCAAAAAGGAAGACAAGCCCTGCCCCTTGAATTTACTGGAGAAGGACAACAGATAAAAGGAAGCTGAAAAGGAAAGGGAATTGTGGAAATGGAGGTACCCACATAGAGGTAGAGTCACTTAGGAGAATGAAGGATGTTTGGGCCTGGCTAACAGCATTGTTGGTGGAGCTGGAAATTGGCACAACCATTTTGGAAAGCAATTTGGAACTACGCACATAAAGTGATTCAAATGGCCATACTCTTGTCCATACCCTGTCTAGTGAATGTTAATTCCAACTCCTATTTCTATAAGGCTTTCAGGTTTGCAAAATCTTTACCTCAATATAAACCCAGAAAGTAGGTGGTAGCAGTGTAACTCCCCCCATTTTACAGATCCAGCTGAGGTTCTGGGACTTGGGCATTTCTCATTGCCCTTTTCTCAATGGGTACTAGTACTTGAGTCTGCTCCAAGTGTCGGTATGGCCTGGTGATAATCTATGGGGTGTGTGTGTGTGTTATGTGTCCAGAAGGGGTGCACAGGGAGCCACCATATGTAAGGTAGACCCAAGACCATGCCTGACCACTGTAATGATTCCTGGGCCCTGGTCAAAGTATAGCCAATTCCTCCCAGCTCACCAGGACACACTGAAAAAGGGAAGCACCTTCCACTGGGTGAGAACAGGAAAGTACTAAATGGGGTATTGATGTCAGCCCCATTGAAGGGGCCTCTGGCCCTGAGGTAGAAGCAAGACTGAGTAGCCATCACCAAGGCTCCATGAGCCGTTCAGCTTCCTTCTCAGGCGGAAATCCCCAGTTTCCCTCTATTTATTGATAGCGGGAATCAACAGAGAAACCAGTCCTATCACCTTGGCCCAGGAGCTTCTGGTGTTCCTGGGACCTCCATAAGAACCTTGAAGAAATGAGGATGTGCCCCCCCAACCCCATTTCTGAGCCCTTCCCCCTTCTGAGAGGCCCAGGTCTTACTGGGTCAGAACCATGGCAAAGGGAAAGCCCACTCTTAAAATGATTCTAAGCTGGGTGGGCCGAATTCTATTGGGATTTAGAGATTGATAAAAATACACACACTTTTTTTTCCAACAAAATATATTTTCAACAAGTATTAAACATCTCTGAAAGAGGAACTTTCCTAGACATCTGTCAATACAGATGAGTATTTTTCTCCTATCATCTAATTATGTGTTGGAATCAACATAACAAATAGAACAGTTAGTCACTGGAACATAGAGTAAAACACAGTCACATTGCAAAAAGGGGCAGATAAACAGCCCCATGTACCAGATAACCCAACACACCCACATTCAGGTAAAGTGGTGGCATGTCTGGCAATGAGATCATCAATCAAGGATTTTGGTCACTGGTCCTAAGTGTTGAGGGTATTGAACCATCAGAACGTCAAGTTGGGGTCTTCTAGGCAGGCAGGGAACGTTGCCTTTCGGCATTCTGGTCTCTATGTCCATTACTGCAAACTTTAGCTAGTGCTCTGCAAGGGGATTAGAAGCTTCCTCCACGGAGGTCGTTAAGGGAAAATTTAAAGGAACAAATCAACCCGAAACAATGCAAGCACATACAGGAACAGATCATTTTGGCAAGATATGGGCTGATATACCCGACAGACTGGCTCCAGGAAATGCGGACAAGGCTAGAGCCAAGACCACCAAGCCCTTACTCAGCTTTCCACTGGTACTCAGCAGGGGGCACATGATAATCAGTGGGATCAATACCCAACAGAGAAGGGTCGTTGGCCAGATATTCTAGGAAATCATGCAAATGGCTCAGAAGCACATTGATGCTCCTCTGACCTAGAGAAGTGCAGGCCAGCATGGAGCCCATCTGCGGGAAAAGGCGCAGCTGGTGGGCACCACCATATACCTGGGACATTTGGGCAGTGGGGTAGCTGATCAGGATCTCGGCATACTGCGATCTCTCATAATTGTAGAGGAGCTGGGTCCCCAGCACCAAGTCAAAGTACTCTTTGATCATGGCCATCACTTCATGGACCGCATGCTTCTTGGCGGCAGTGCTCGAGTTTTCCTGCAAGGAAGCATACTCGGTCAGGATGCTATCAACGCTCTTCCTGGCAGGCAGGGTGAAGAGCCTTCTCGAAAAGGTCAGCATCTCCCAGTCTTGAACGAGCATGGGCTTCAAGACCTTGGAGAGGTAGACCTGAACCTCGGGTTGAAAATCCCCCCCAGGCCCCTTCCCTCCCCGGGACTTGGGCTTTCTTGAGCTGAACTTCCCTTTCCCCCGTCTTTCCCGCCGGAGGACCCTCTTGCTGGGTAGTGGCTCGGCGGCCTCGGAGGTGCTGTCCCCTGACGACGAGACAGGGCAGTCCTCCAGCAGCTCTCTGTGTGCTGCCATCTGGAGAGCGGTATCGCTGTCCAGCGTCATTTCGAAAGCAGAGTAACGGAGCAGGCGATTCTGGGGGACCCATTCATACTCCCACCCCCCGATGACGACAATGGAGTCGAGCTGCCCTTGGGAGGCCACCTCTCTGGGGCTGAAGGGCTGATGAATCAGGGCTCTGGCACGCCCCCCGGCCGGGCTTCTACCGTCACCCTCACTGGTGATCATCAGGCCCTCGTCTTCGTCTACACCAATGGTGCTGATGGTGCTGGTGCTGCCGGTGCTGGTGCTGTTGCGGCAGCCGCTCAGCCCCGGGAGACAAAGGTCATCCTAGGGCTCGAGTGCCAACTCCGACTGGGATGCAGTATCGGCCTGGGGGGCTGTATCGGACTCGGCCTTGGGTTCGGTATCGGGCTCGGGTGCGGCATCGGCCTCGGCCGGGGGTCCCTTATCAGCCGGGGGTGCGGAATCTGCCTCGCCCTGGGGGGCGGTATCAGCCTGGGGGGCAGTATCAGCCTGGGGGGGGCGGTATCGGCCTGGGGGGCGGTATCAGCCTCGGGGTGGGGGGCGTTGTCGGCCTCAGTCTCGGGTGCGGTGTCCGGTGTCCGCCTGGGGTGCGGTGTCGGCCTCGGGCTCGTTCTCGGTCTAGGGGGGTGCCTGGTGGACCACCCACCCTCGCCTCGGGGCATTCACACTCCCTCTTAGGTAGCGCACAAAGTATCTGACCTTCAGGTCCTCCTTGTGTACGAGGACACACTTCCCCCTGCGCATCTCAGACCCACGGAAGGTCAGCACAAGCTCCCTGTCTTGGACTGTGGCCAGTTCCCTAAACTGCTCTCCCACCTCCTCCCCCTCCCAGTGGAAACCCCAATCAGCCATTAATGCACAGGCTAAGTGGGCCTAGGCGCCATTCTGCCTGTCGTTTTTGCTACCGTGAACTGCACTCCCGCCTTCTCTGGTGCCTGGCTGGACAGCCGGACCCGCTGACTGGACTCACGGGCTGGACGGCCGGGCCTGCTGGTTGGACGGCCACCGGCCCACTCCTCCGGTTTCTGACTGGAACACACGGCTCTCAAGGCTGTGAGAGTCGTGGTCGTCGACGATAGCGGAGAAGCTACCAAAGCATGGCTCTTCCCAGGAACGTGGGAGGGAAGAGGAGCGCGAGCCGCTACAGGTCCTCCTTTTATGGGCAACGGAAGTGCGCAGCAAAAGGAGCCAACCAATCATCTACCAGTTGCTACCCGGAAACAAGGCAGGGAAGGTAGGGGCTGAGGCGAGGGGGTGGGTGGGGTGGGCGGGGGCAGGGCAAGGGTGTGAAGGGATCTGAACATCCAATGACGTGGCTGTAAACTGCCGGGTCTGAATTCAAAAGTCAACTTCCTGGCGGGGCGCCACGGGCCTCAGTTTCCCCCTCTGCAAGAGGGGGGCCACGGGGGCGACAATGGTCGAACTCCACCTCTACTTGGGTTGAAGGACAGCTTGGAAGAGGCCAGGCCCCTTGGGACTAAATAAATACCTCCCAGCCAGTGTGAACAGACGTGACACCACCATGCACGGGAGCGGCTGAGTGTGCAATGGCCGGGGCTGCTGGGCAGGAGAGAGAGGGCTCCGTGGTCCTGTACAATACGGATCTCAGCCCATGATCTCACCAGCCTTCCTCCTTTCTGAAAAGCCGCTTTTTAAACAGACATTTTCCAGGGAGTGAGTGCGCAAAACAGCCGAGTGGGAGACCTTTTTGCAGGACCGTGAGGACACAGTGATCGTTCTGCTCCCCCCGCCCCCCAGATGATAAAAGTGCCCTTTGTGTGATGTATCTATTTATGGTCCCGCTGAGGGGTGCCCACCATTTATGGGGAGAAACAGTAGATACACAAATTGTGCTGAAATCCAGGCCTGGGGATATACTTCAGCAGGTGTGGGGTGTCGGTGCACCCCGATTTCGGACAGAGGTTCGGTGTTTGAGGTCTGCTCCCTCTTGTTGGTGCCCCTGAGTCATTGTCCAGCAACCCAATTCTATCTGGCAGATGCGGGGAGAGGGCCGAAGGGAAGCAAGCCCTGGCGTTCGGCCAAATGGCTGTTGCGTTCTTCTTTGCATGCACCCCCAGAGTGATGGCGAGTGGGAAGCTCCAGACCCAGGACCATTACTCTAAAAAACGGTGCCTACAGGGCGACAACTGGACTTTTCATTCCCTTGTTTTAATGTTGGAGGAATGGTTCCATGAACATTTTTCTTCTGCTCTACAGCTGAAATTCAGTTATAATTGACACCTGAAAAAGTCTGGAGATGACTTCCTGACCCCATTTGGGGTTTTCTGGGCAGAGATGCTGGAGAGGTTTGCCTCTTCCTTCTCCTGCTCATTTGACAGATGAGGAAACTGAGGCCAACAGAGTAAAGTGACTTGCCCAGCGTCACATAGCTACTTAAGTGTCTGAGGCTAGATTAGAGCTCATGAAGCTGTTTTCTTCTTGACCCCAGGCCTGATCCACTGTTATCACCTAGCTGCCCTCAAATAACAGGACTCTGGAGGACAGATTTTTAAAATCAATATCATAAACACAGCTATCAGCTTTACAGATTTCAAATGGGACTGTCTGTTATCAGTGTGGTTGAGTCATGTTGATGGTGGAACATCTATGGAAATTAAACTTGCTTCCCCCTTTTGGGGAGGCGAAACTGTTTGAATTCTCTAAAGGTTCTGAAAATCAGAGCAGATGCTGTAGATTAGATGATCTCTCAGGGCTCTTTCCACTCTTAATCCGTGACCTCTTGGACCAAGGTTGTTGGTCCCTGAAGAGGGACACAATGGAAGGACTGTTGTCTTTGGAGCTGAAGGCCCTGAGTTCAGATCTATGCCAGATTACCTCCTAGCTGGGTGTCCTTAAAGAAGCCGCTTTTCATCTCTGGTCCTCAGCTGCATCCTCTGTACAACAAGGGGCATTCTGACAGATGGTCTCTAAGGTAATGCTCAACTCTCCTGCTCTGTGATTCGGTTCCCCCTTTGCCACTGGCAGGACCTTCCATTTGCAGGTGTCCTGAACCAGATTCAAATCAAATTGGGAAATGTTTAACCAAATAAATAAACACAATTCAATACAACATAGTGTATTTGCTCGTATTTGTGTCCCGGGGCTTAGCATCATGCCTGGCATGTAGTAAATGCTTAATAAATGTGGGTGCATGCTCTCTCTCTCTATCTTTCTCTGTCTCTCTATCTCTTTCTCTTCTCTCTGTCTCTGCCTTTCTTTGTCCCTTTAAGTGCAAAATGATTTTTAAATGGTCCATATAAGAATTTTTTGTGCTTGACTATGCAGAGTTGTTCTGAGGGTTTTTTCCGTTCTTTTTCTGATTGCTCATTTGGAATGGGGGCATCAGGGATGGGGAGAAAAAGAAGTGCTTGTTAATGAGAAAAATAATAAAAATTGGAATTTTAAGAAAAGTTTCCAAGAACAGTATTTCGATTTCTGGTGCATTACTTAAAATCTAAGTGATAATTAAGAACAGAGCGTACCTAACCAGGGTCAATAGAAACCTATTTTGGAACAGGTAATGGGAACTAGGGTCTGACCACACTCCTTGGTTGTTTGTGCAGCCTCAGACTGCCACTTGAGGCATAGCTCTACACTTCATTTCTTAATCCCAAACTCTCTAGTGATCTGAGGTTATGAGGAAGATTTCTTTTTCATTCATAAACTTGCAATCCCTTTTATTCATGAACTAATTAAATCAAGACCTCACTCTATTTTGTTAGATATTAATTTTTCATTGAACTAGAGAAACCTTTACCGTGAGAAATTGTTCTTAGCTAAATTTCAGTAAATATCATGATGATTACATATATGCTTAACTAAGAAATAGCATCACAAGAAACACAGACATCCATCTAGCTATGTGTCTATCTGTCCATAACTCTTTGCAATATGTTAGCTGTGACCAATGTCACAGCCATACGGGTCACCCTCTGGGGCCATCTCAAACCATCACACTATCTGTCCAGCATATTTAAGATCCAAAGTTGGGAGAAAAACAATGGAAGGGGCAGTTTAAAAAAGACAATTGTGGAAATGGTTTAATGTGAAATACTTCTCCTTGTGGATTCATGGGGAAGGTGTGCTTATCTGTGATCCATGAGGCCCTATGAAGGACCTGAAGGAAGATGGGAAGGAGCTAAGCAGAAACCTCTCCAGCCTGGAACAATTTTCAGCGGGATGTTGCAGAACAACTTTATGAAGAGAGCTTTATACAGAGTCTGTGAGGAACTATCATTCCAGTGCATTGTGTGGAGAGTATTTCCAATATTTATTGAGCAAAGAACAAAGAGACTCATTCATTATCTGCCCTGATTGGAATGGTTGCCTGTTTCAAGAAGGGGTGTACAGATTGGCCTGTGGGGTTGTGCCTAAGCCCCAGTTTGGGATCCTCTCCTCCTTCTGTAGAGACTTTGATGCCTTGCTATGACCCCTGCCCTCCTTCCACGGAACCCTAAACATCAGATACCTACTAGAAGGGGGGACGAAAGGGCTACCTTCTGCCCACCAGGGGTGGGGAACCTGCAGCCTCAAGCCCACATGTGGTTCTCTAGGTCCTCAAGTGCAGCCCTTTGACTGAATCTTTACAGATGTTCTGTGGCTAGGACAAGCCCTTGCTTTAGATCCCACTAGGCTGCACAATCTCTTTCTGGTATATCCCCCATCCTCTCATCCTTTGAAAAGGGGTAGATACTGATTCAGCCCAGATAATGAAGAAAATGAGAGCCAAGGGACCAGGATGTGTGACTGTGTCTGGACTAAAGAAAAGGAAACCAAAACCCAGCTTCTACACGTTCCCTTCTCCAAAGAGACCACTAAAGTCAGGGACCTAGACTGGTGTAGCCTAAATCTCCTAGCTTTGTGAGTATTTTCATAAGTAAAGGAAGAGAAGTAAAAAAATAAAAATTAAAAATAAATTAAAAAGGAAGAGAAGTCAGAAGACAAATGAAGGGGGACTATAAGGAAAAAAGGCTAATGAATGAATGATTGTAAGAAAAAATCTTGGATAGAATAAAAATAGATAAAGTGATGGAGAGAATCATTTGAAGGTGGGACATGTACTGAATCTTCAAAGAGATTATAAAACCTAATTAATAAGTACTAACTTTTTTTTAAAAAAAGGGAAGTGAACCAATGCCTGAGAGGAAATGCAAAAATCTACTTCTAAGACATGAAACAAAAGTAAAGTGAGATATAAAAACTTTGGAATAAATGTTCGGGGTTTAGACCTCTCAAAACAGAAATAATCTCTTTTTTGTAGGTTTAGAGTAACTCTCCAACATCGATCGTATTTTTTTTTAAATCTTATTAATGAGTTGTTGTTTAACAGATTTGGAATATAAGAATACTGGAACACCAAAGTGTGTGGTCATTAATGGCCACAGGATGGCCAGGGACTGGCAGGAATCGGGCAGCTCAGCCCTCTGGGAGCCGACGCCAGCCCCACACAGAGGCTTTAGCTACAGAACGTGCAAGATGCTAAGGACAAAATGAGAGGTCAGTTCAGTGTGAACTTTGGGATCCAGTAGCTGGGAGTGTGTTGGCCTCTTCCCCCCGGGTGAGCAGCCACTGAGGAGCCATAGCTGTGCAGCCACCCTCGTGGCAGTTTCAGCTCCTGGACTGCATAGTGTAGGGGGACCAAGCGACCAGTCTGAGGGGTAATCACTCTTACTTTAACCTGCTTGGATCTGGATTGTGGTCTAGGGTGGAGGTCCTGGGGTGTGTGTCCAACTTGCCAGAGCACATGGAGGCTTCAGAGAGGGCACTCATCTAACACCTTCAGCAGCTGAGAAAACCCCAGCGTTTGGTATGAAAGCTCCCTATCAAAGTAGAACTGTTTACATTCCTACATGGAAAAACAATAATTGTAATTGATGAAACTTTTCTCAGTGTGAAAATAGCTGAAGGGAATATATATATATGTATATATATGTATGTATGTATGTATGTATATGTGATGGTATGTGGGCATATGAATCCATAAGTGAATATGTGTATATATGTGTACAAGCATACATAGATAGAGGGCATAGGACCAATTAAATAGGAAAGGATGATACTGAAAAGATGAAATTAAGAGGTGAGAGAGGAATATAATGAGAGGAGATGGGGAGAGACAGAATGGGGTAAACTGTCTCATAAGGAAGAGGCAAGGGAAAATGATTACAATGGAGGGGAAGAACTTGAAGGGAAAAGGGAATGGTTCAACCTTATTCTCATTGAATTTGGCTAAATAGAGTATCTTGCCCTACAGGAGAGTAAGGGGGAAGGAGATGATGGAAGGGAGGGCAGGCTGGAGTGGAGGGAAGTTGGAAGCACCCACTTTGAAAAAGGGTCAGGATCAAAGTATAGAATAGAACAAGTCCCAGATGAGATAGGAGGGAGGGAAAACAGCCAGTCTTTTGCAATGTATCCACAATGGAAATGTTATGCATAGCTACACATGTACAACCTATATTGAATTGCTTATCTTCCAGTAAGGGTGGGTGACAAGGGAGGAAGGGAATGAATCTGGAATTCAAAGTTTTAAAATCAAATATTTAAATATATATATATTTTTTAAAGTTGGAGGGGCTATTTTGCCCTCTGGTTCTAAAACATCAGGCCAATTTTCCTGGAGAATTTCTTTTTTTTTATCAAATGCATTATTAATTTCTAGTTTACATCATTCATTTCCACAATATGTTGAGTTAAAAATTTTCTCCCCCTTTTTCCCCCTACCCACTACTCCAAAATAGCGATTCCACTGGGTATGCCCTCCTCCAATCTGCTCTCTCCCATATCTTCTCCCATACCCCCTCCAAATTTCGAGTGAATCCCGGTGGATCTCTATGCCCCAGTGCCTGTATGTCTTCTTTCCCTGTTACATATAAAATAGTATTAATAATAGTATATATATATATATATACATGCATATATATACATATATATAAACATTTGATTTTAAAACTTTGAATTCCAGATTCATTCCCTTCCTCCCTTGTCACATATACGACACAGTTGACCCAATACTGTCTCTCCCCATCTCCTCTCATTATATTCTTCTCTCACCTCTTAATTTCACATTTTAAGTGTCATCTCTTCCCATCAAATTGGCCCTGTGCCCTTTATCTATGTACACATATTCACATATGTATTCATACTGCCATATACCCTCCTATATGGACATATGTGTGTATGCACACATTTCTATTCCCTTCAATTATTCTCATATTGAGAAAAGTGTCATAAGTTACAATTATCGTTTTTCCATGTAGGGATGTAAATAGTTTGACTATGCTAAATTTCTTTTGATTTCGTTTACCTTCTCATGTTTCTCTTGCTTCTTGTATCTGCATGTCAAATTTTGTATTCAACTGGTTTTTCATCAAGAATGCTTGAAAGTCCTCTCTTTCATTGAATGACCATATTTTCCCCTGAAACATGATACTCAGTTTTGCTTTGTATTGCCAAGGGGATTCTTGGTTTTAATCCCAGCTCCTTTGACCTCCGGAATATCATATTCCAAGACCTGCAATCCCTCCGTGTAGAAGCTGCCAGATCCTGGGTTATCCTGATTGTGGTTCCACAATATTCAAATTGTTTCTTCCTGGCTGTTTGTGATATTTTCTTCTTGATGTGGGAACTCTGTAACCTGGCTATGATATTCCTAGGAGTTTTCTTTTGGGGATCTTTTTCAGGAGATGATCGGTGGACTCTTTCAACCTCTATTTTGCCCTCTGGTTCTAAAATATCAGGCCAATTTTCCTGGAGAATTTCTTTTTTTTAATAAAATGCTTTATTAACTTCTAGTTTACATCATTCATTTCCACAAGATGTTGAGTTAAAATTTTCTCCCTGTTTTTCCCCTACCCACTACCCCAAAATAGCGATTCCACTGGATATCCCCTCCTCCAATCTTCTCTCTCCCATACCCCCTCCAACTTTCCAGTGGACTACGGTGGATCTCTATGCCCCAGTGCCTGTATGTCTTATTTCCCTGTTACATGTAAAATAGTATTAATAATAGTATATATATATGTGTACATATATATATATTTAAACATTTGCTTTTAAAACTTTGAATTCCAGATTCATTCCCTCCCTCTCTTGTCTCTCACCTCTTAATTTCATCTTTTAAGTATCATCCTTTCCTATTTAATTGGTCCTATGCCCTCTATCTCTGTATACCTGTACACATATATACACATATTCACTTATGGATTCATATACCCATATACACATATATATTCCCTTCAGCTATTTTCACACTGAGAAAAGTTTCATCAATTACAATTATTGTTTTTCCATGTAGGAATGTAAACAATTCAACTTTGATAGGGAGCTTTTGTACCAAATGCTGGGGTTTTCTCAGCTGCTGAAGGTATTAGATGGGTGCCCTCTCTGAAGCCTCCATGTGCTCTGGCAACCTGGACACACACCCTAGGACCTCCACCCTAGACCACAATCAAGAACCAAGCAGGTTAATGCAAGAGTGATTACCCTCAGACTGGTCGCTTGGCCTCTGTGTTCAGAGTCCCCTTGAATTGGGGGAGGTGGAAGCTGGAGTCCCAAGGAAGTCCTGTTTCTACTCCCCCATCTTCACTCCACCCCCATAAGCTCCTTTTTGCTTTGGGCTACAGTTCAAGATGAGTAAGGGAGTCTGCTAAGGAAGATGGGCGTGGGGACACTTTGTGGTTACAAAAAGCACCACCTGCAGGAAAGGACATCTGAGGTAGGATTAAGAAAGTGGGAGAAACTAAGAAGTCAGGTGACCTGTCTGGTCCAATTGAATTATGTTCAAAACAAGTTTCTTTCATTCCTTTATGTAACTTTTGGGCTATAAAAACCATCTCTGTAAAACACTCCTGATAATACAGAGACTCTTGGTCTCTGACCTCTGAGGAGTCAAGTGACCTGGTTTAATGCAAATGCTTGCTTTGCAAATTAAATCATCGATGGCTTGGTAACTCTGTCCTCAGTTTCCTTTTTATTTCAAATAATCAATTTTATTTTTCACTTTTTTTGAAGTAATAGGGGTTAAGTGACTTGCTAAGAATCACACAGCTAGTAAGTATCTGAAGTTAAATTTGAACTCAGATTCTCCTGACTTGAGGGCCAGCATTCTTATCCACTGCATCTCCTAGTGGCCTCTCAGGCAATCCATTGTAATACATTCTTACCAGGATCACACACCCCCTACCTCCTCAGGGGCATCTCTTTGGACCCAAGTTTCTCAGAACAAAGCCCTTCTAGGTCCTCAAGGGCAACCCTTTGACTGAATCCCAACTTCACAGAACAAAGACCTACTAGGTCCTCAAGTGTGGCCCTTTGACTGAATCCAAACTTCACAGAACAATGCCCCTCTAGGTCCCCGAGTGTGGCCCTTTGACTGAATCCAAGCTTCACAGAACAAATACCCTCTAGGTCCTCAAGGGCAACCCTTTGACTGAATCCCAACTTCACAGAACAAGGCCCCTATAGGGCCTTGAGGGTGGCCCTTTGACTGAATCCAAACTTCCCAGAACAAATCCCCTTAATAAAAGGATTTGATCTGTAAAACTTGGACTTGGTCAAGAGGCCATACCCGAGCACCTAGAAGGCCATGTGTGGCCTTGAGGCCACAGGTTCCCCACCCCTGCTGTAAACTCTCTCTGCTAGTAATCTCCAACCCCTGTTCATGTGTGTAGTCTGTCCCACCAAACGTGGCCTACACACGTTGTTCATCTCAGGCTTGTCAAAAAGCCCTCAAGGAATTATACAGGAGCCACTTCTCCCCTGTTCCTGTGAGCTGGGGGTTCTCTCCCATTTCAACTTTTCTTGAGCTTCTTCTATCCTTATCTTGTCCTCATCATAGCTGACCTGGCAAAGATATGCTGGTAAATGTTTAACCATTGACTCTCTGAAAAATAAAAAGTACATACAATACAGTTTTCAGTTTAATCCACATCAGTAATATTTTCTTTGTTTCATCCTTAAGTCTAAACAATCAGCAAAATGATAAATCAAGTGCTGATTTGTAGCATTTGTTTCGTTTCTGAGCTATAAATATTCGCACTGAAACTTAACTATCGGCTCTCCAGAGGTGCTGCAAAATGTTCCCATACACTCCTGCAGCCTACATTATAGCTATTTGTGTCATGTAACTTCTCATATACATCATAACGACTTCACATGACATGTCATAAGTTCCATGGGGGTAGGCACCCCTGATTCTTTTAGTACTTGCCAGGAAAGCCCAGGATTGGCAATGGGAAATGGGGTAGCAATTACGCTTTAATTAAACACGGATAATGTGGGGACAAAAAGCCCCTAAAGGCAGAGACAAGTGGCAAAAGGGGTACAGAGGAAGCATGGGAACTGGTGATGAGATAAGTAAGGCAGCAGCGGCAGCACGGGGAAGCGGCACAGAGTATCAGTCATGTGACCATGGATTGGAGTTGGGAGCACAAGGCACCATGGACCTCATGGAGACGGAAGAGGGCTGGGGCAGCCCAGGAGTCTCATCTGTCCTTTTTGTAGGGATTTTTGGTGAAACAGAGCAACCCCTCTCTATGTGGCACCTTGGGGCAAAAACTTTCAAAGTCGTTAGTCTAAAGTTACCAGCACCTTTTTGGTGTTCTACTAGTCTGTCTGGAGCTATGTAGGTCTCAATTTTGTCTGGAATTTACATATTGTAGGACCTGAAACCTTGACAACAATGCCTAGATGGTTTCTCTTGATTCCATACATATACCCAGGATGTGAATTTTAGTTAATATATGATACACTTTAGGGGTGGCTAGGTGGTGCAGGGAATAGAGCACTGGCCCTGGAATCAGGAGGACCTGAGTTCAAATCCAGCCTCAGACACTTCACATTTACTAGCTGTGTGACCTTGGGCAAGTCACTGAATCCCAATTGCCCTCCCCTCCCCCTCCATAAAGCCTCCCCCCACACACACACATATCATATGCTTTGTAAATTATACTGGCTACTTATACACTAGCTTACATGCTTTCATGTAAGATAAGCTCCCAAATCTGTAGCATGTGCAGAAGCCACATTCCAGTAAAACCGCTTCTAGAGATGGGGTCAAAAGGATGGAGGGTAACAGACAGGACTCAAACCAGCCGCTGAATTAGAGGGGTGTCTACCCCAGGCATGCGAACACTTGCCCTGGAAAAATGGAATGATGAGAACAATTTGTTCCAATGATCACGAAGGTGTGTGAAGCGGGGGCTGGGGAGTGCTTAGAGCTCAATCAGGCATCAAGGTCCACCATTGCACAGGATGATGATTTTGGTAACTCTGACTCACTTAAATCCAATTCACATACAAGTCAAGACATCACCCCAGGACATCATTGGTCCTCTTAGAAAATGAAGGACAAAAACACAACACACTATGCTGACCAGAAAGGGAAGGGCTGGGTGGGGGGACCAGAACAAAGTACAATTTTGTTATTGTAAAGACAAACCATATTGAAAGACTTTAGAATTCTTACCAACCATGACTGCCGAGGATGATGATGAAAGAGACTGCCATACGTACGTATGTATGTATAGATCTAGATATACAAACATTGATATATAGATATTGATATACTGATGTATCGATATAGATGTATATTCACATACAGATATCTGGAAATAGATATGGATATAGATATGGATAATGTGAGAATTCGTTGTGTTTGACTTTGCTTACTTGTTGCAAGGCTTTTCTTTTTCTTTTATAATGGGGTTGGGAGGGGTGGGAGGAGGTGAGAGAAGCATATTTTCATTAACTGATAAAAATAAAATTAAAACAATCTACATTAGCATTTAGCAAAACCCCAAAGAGTCAAAGCCAGAAATGTTGGGCTGTCTTTCTAGGGAGGTGATGTGAACTGACGTCCATCGGAAGGAGCTGCATCCGTTCTAGGCGTTCCATTCGCAGGAAATAGATAAACAAAGCAAGGTCTAGAAAAGGGCCCGGCTGGGTAGTTAGGAGGTTGGAGCTCAGGTGCCACATAAACATCGATTGAAGGGCCTGGAGTTGTTGATGCACGGGAGGGGAAGGGCAGAGAGGCAGATTTAGACCTAATGCCCCCCAAAAGCACCAGAATCCTTAGTGCTATCCCAAAATAAAATGAGTAGCCTGGGGAGGACGTGGCTTCCCTCATTCTCATTGGAGGTCTTTCAAGCAAAAGCCAGGTGAATATTTGTCTGGGATAATGTGGAGGAAAGTCTTGCTTTGGCCTAGATTGGACTGGCTGGCACTCGAGGAACCTCCCAGCTCTGGGATTCTGTACCTGCCGCAGATTCAAGGCCAAAGGTACCTGTTTGCTGCATATGGGTGAAACATCCCAGAAGCCCTTTGCAGTTAATGGCTTCTAAAAAGGCCCCCATTCCCCTCTAGTGCAAGGATCTTGGTGAAAGTAAACCTGGAGTTTTACTTTTCATCTCTGTTTCCCTAGCAGCAATCATGGGGCCTTGTACACAGTAGACACTTAAAAAAATACCAACTGGATTCAATGCATTGCTTCTGCTGGTTAGGACCATTCGTCCTAAAAAAGTAAATCAAAACTATATAGCGTGAGAACATCCTTGTGGACACTAGATGGTGGTGTTGCCTCACTCATGGAAAGGCAGCCTTTGGTCAAGGAAGTCTAACACTTCTGGCTCTGGAGTCCCATCAGTGAGACACATCAAAGATGGTACATAAAAATACGGAGGACAAAGGCGAACAATAAATAATGACTCATTACAGTAAAAATAAAGATATAAATATACTATGTAAGGGCAGCTAGGTGGTGCAGTGGCCCTGGACTCAGGAGTACCCGAGTTCAAATCCGGCCTCAGACACTTAACACAAAACTAGCTGTGTGACCTTGGGCAAGTCACTTAACCCAAATTGCCCTGCCCTGCCCCTTCCCCCCTCCAAAAAAGCGCAAAAAGATATATACCATGTAAATATAATTTAAAATGGCTATGATCTAGGGTACCAGGCACTCCCATCAGTCTGGAGGCAGAGCCTACCAGAGGGAGAAGGATAGATTCTTCACCTTGGTGGGTGGGAGAATCTCATCATCTTAGGAAGACTCATTCTCATGCGTTCAAATCTGGCTTCAGACACTAGCAGTGTGACCCTGGGCAAGTCACTTCATCCTGTTTGCCTCAGTTTCTTTGTCTGTCAAATGAGCTGGAGAAGGAAATGGCAAACCACTTCAGTATCTCTGCCAGGAAAACCGCCAATGAGCTCAGGAAAAGCCAGATGTTGCTGCAAAACGACTTTATCACAATGAAAGCTCCCCACCAGGGTTATCATGAAGAAAGGATGTTGGGTCAACTCTAGACTAATAGGTGATCTCATCAAATACCGTAAGATTTACGTAGCATTTAATATACATTCTTATCGGATTCCCTCGCTATTATCCCCATCTTACAGATGAGGAAACTGAGGCTCAAAGAGGTTAAGTGACTCCCCCAGGGTCACTCATGGAGCTGGTACCCGAGGCAGAATCTGAACCCCAGGTCGTCCTGACCCTGAAGTCATCTCCATCCCTCTTTCGCATCAACTAGCCCATTTCTAGTTTCCCTTTAAAAATCACTCATGGATGCCTTTTATCAGAACCCAGTCATTTCCTGACATTCCCCTTCCCATCACAGAAAGAGAATGAAGGGAAGCAGACCCCTCCTGTGACCACCTCTGAGAGTGTCTACAATATTCTGCCCCCGTGCTCCCCACTGTCCAAAACTAGCACCAGCCACTGCGACTCCATTCTGTCCCATGGATATTCTGACGGCTGGTGTGGCCCCAGCACCGGGTGCCTTAGAGTAGAGGGGTGGGAGGGGGAAGCGGCCCACTCTGGGGCCAGGCTTAGCTAGGCTGGGCCCCAGCCTCAGGCTGTCCTCAGAGCATTTCCCCCTCAGGAGGACCCGCCAGCCTTGACTCTCTGCTGCTCTAGCCTTTCCACGTTTCTCTTGGGCAGAGCCCAGAGACCTGGGTTCCAATCTCCATTTTTCCCCTATACTAATATGACTGGGCAGTCAGTCAACTATTCTGACTGAGCTGGTTGCTGCAGAAACGGGAGGGAGGAGCAGCAGAGGGATTCCTGGGCCAAGGGGAGGACTTCCAGGACTCAGGAGGGCTGGAAGCCCAGGAGCAGAGAGGGTCTGGGCAGGGGCAGACTTGACCCTTGGCTTTCACTGGCTCTGGGAGCAGGCGGCCAGGGATGGAGGAGGGGAGGTCCACTCTCTCTCAGCCCTGAGTCCTTTCACCTTTTGGGCAGGTGCCATTTGGGGTAGCACTATAAGTCTGAAGGCCTGTCTGCATGCCAGGGGAGATGGGGCTGGCTTCCTGGAGGAAGGATTGCTTGACTCTTATTATCCCTGAATGCATTCTCCCACTAGGGGAGCTAGGAGTGGGGGAGTGGAGACTGGGAACCTCTGCCAGATTTCCTGGGGCTCAGAGGGTGCCTTGACTCCCAAGGGCATCCAAGGCAGAACTAACCAGAGAACCAGGACCCTGGGGGATAGCAGCAGGGGCAAATGGAACCCACAGCTCAGAAATGACAGTTCTGGGTTTACAGGGACCAGTTTTAATTTGGGGGGATTTTGACCAAGTAACTCAATTTGCCTTATCATTGAGCCTAAATATGGAGATGTAATTGACCTCAGAGGACGTCCAGTCCTGGCCTCTCACTTTATTTTATTTTCTATAGGTCTCTTGACTTCTTTATTATTTTTTAGTTTACATCATTCATTTCCACAAGATTTTGAGTTACAATTTTTCCTCATTTCCCCCTACCCACCACCCCAAAACAGCGATCCCACTGAATATCCCCTCCCGCAATCTGCTCTCTCCCATATCTTCCCCCATCCACCCTCCAACTTTCCAGTAGGGCACAGTGGACCTCTATGCCCCAGTCAGGCCTCTCACTTTACAGATAGGGATACTGAAACTCAGATTATTTAAAGGACTTGCCCAAGGTCACACAGCATTTGAACTCACATCCCCCAATTCTAATTTCATCATGCCATCTCTCTGGGGAGAGACACAGTATAGTTTCCCTGTTTTTCTCTTTTGATTAAATCTATTTTGGCCTTAACTTTGTCTGAGATCAAGATTACTACCCTGCTTTTATTTAACATAATAATGATGTGAACCAACAGTTTCCTCTAAGAATCTCGGTATGTGTTGACAAGTATGTAGCTGTGATCCCCGCACCCGAAGAGGTGTAAAGGACTTATGCACACGTGTCCCCATGTAAGGTCCATATGTCCACTACATATCTTGCTGAGTGGTCTAAATGTTAAGAAAGGCTTGGCGGTGGTCTGAATAGATAGCTCTGGGATCTGGTCTGCCCTTCTAGGGACAGGGTGATTTCTGCCTTGAGGGGAGCAGGAGGAAGACTTTGGCTGGCACTTGCTCCCTTACATATCTCTGTGCCAAAATTGTATCTGTGTCTCCCTCAAATATTGCTGATCTGCGGATTCAGAACAAAAGTTGCCTTTGTTTACTCTTTTAAAATTTTATTTTATTTTACTTTATTGGGGGTAAATTTTTAATTCATTTTAAACTTAAATACAAAACATGAAAAAAAATGTTGCCATGTACACAGCAGAACATGAGAGAGGATTCAATATAAAAAATTTCCATTTCAAGAAAAGCTATAAAATAACTACTACACGTTGTTTTCAAAGCTGCCCAGCTTTTCTGTGCTTTCTTGTCAGTTTTCTTTTGTTCTTTACTGTGTACTTTTAATTTTATTTCTCCCCCTTCTATGTCCCCTCTGCTCTCCCCAAAAGGCTGCCATTAAGTGCATAGCTTTATACATATATATATATATAGTTCTAGATAAAGATATATAGACACGTATACATAGATACCTATAAATATATGCTTAAATACAAACCTTTTATTCCTTCCTAACTGACTCCTGTTTGAATACACAGAGGCACTCATATGCACAATGTGCAAAATTGTGCACATACATGCACCCATACATGTACATACGTGTACATGCATACTCGTCCATCGATTACAGGTAGAGAGCTCCAGATGTCTCTCTCCAGCCCTGGCCTCTCTCCTGAGCTCCAGGCTTGTCTTACCAACTGCCTCTGAGACATTATTATTGGAGGCATGTAAGCAGAGCTGCACTCTTTAAGTGCAGATTCACTTTGGTAGCTAAGGGAAGATGCATTGGAATTGAAGGGAGCCTTGATGTAGATCAATACCCTAGAAGGCTCTTGTAGTAGTTCAGGGTCAGGTGATTAGGACTTGTACCAGGGGGCTGGTTTGTGGGACTGGAGAGAAGGAAACATATTCTTAGCTGTGGCTGTCCTTTAGGCACCTGAGACTTCACATATCCAGAAAAGAACTCGTCTTTTTTCTTAACCCAGGCGTGGGGAGTCTGAGGCCTCCATGTGGCCTTCTAGGTCCTTGGGTGTGGCCCTTTGACTGGGTCCAAGTTTGGCAGAACAAACCCTTTTATTTGTTCTGGGAAGTTGGGATTCAGCCTGAGGACCTGGAGGGCCACAGGTGGCCTTGAGACTGCAGGTTCCTCCCTTTTGTCCTAGGTCCTTGGCCTGGCTCAGTCTGCCTTCTGGGGCTGCTGCTCTCAGTGGTCTCAGCCCCTTTTCTTCCCCCCTCCATGTTCATGAGAGGGTTGTAGCCTCTCCTGGGCCTGGATTCTGAGGGACGGCCCAGCCTGGCTCCGTCCAAATGATCAACAAGCAATGATGTAATGCCCAGTCTGGGTTGGGCCCTGTGCCAGGCACTGGGGAGATGGACTGAAACCCAGGTGCTCCCTGCTCTCACAAGGCTTCCATTCTGTCAGGGGAGACACCCAAAAGGCAGCACTGGCAGAGAGAATGGAGGGAGATCAAGCCCAAGGGAGAAAGGACACCGAGACTTCAGGGCAGGGGGAGGAGGGAGGCAGGGCATCCTGGCTTCTCACCCTCCTGACTCTAGCACGTCAAGCAGAGGGCAGCCTCTCCCTCCCTCAAGGACAGCAAAGGAAGCAAAGGTTGGCTGGTCCCTGTGAATGCCCTTCCATGCGCAGGACAGGCCACGGCTTCTGCCAGCCTCCTAGCACCTCCCTCCCTCCCACCCTCTTGTCCAGCCAGTCATGAACCAGGCAGGCACAGGCAGAGGGCCTCTGGACAATGCTGCTCCAGTGCCCTGTCCACCAGCCCAGACCATGAGCCCAGCCCTCCAATCACAGGCTGCTGAGGAGTAAGGCATTGGACTCCAGAGCAAAGGAGGCAAGCTGGGCTGAGGCCCCAGCTGGGCTGGGGGCTGGGTTTGGGCAGGGGGCCCAGCCTCAATCAAGGCTGCTGCTCCAGTGGGCGGCCTTGCCTCTGACATCATCCTGCCTCTAGGACCTGCAGGGGAGTGGAATCCAGCTTGGTCTGCCTGCACACATCTGGCTTTTCTCAGCTCCACCCTGCTCCAGCCCCAGGTGGGTTTCAGAAAGCCAGGCCCTCCCTGGCTGGGCTCCAGATGCAATCAGGCTTCTGGTTCAAGGAGTTCTCAGGGGGCCCCCGGACCTCTGAGCGTATCGTTCTTCCTGCTGTCCCTGGCTTCCATGATGGATGGAAAAAACCCTTCCAGTCTCTTCTGAGGACCGGATGTACTGTGTTTTGTATGTGTTGTTTCAAGGGCCTGCCAATGAGGCCCCTGCCTCTCCCCCCCCCCCCCCCATGGGCTTCTCCCAGAGGCCAAGCGTCAGCTGTTGCACGCCCTCCAACTGGGGGTCCCCAGTGGCATCAGCTTTCTCCCTTGCCGTTCTCTGCAGACCTCTCTTGTTTCCTGCCCAAAGGCCCCAACGGTCCCGGGTCCTCATGGCTCTGGTTCCAATCAGGGCCTTACTGGCTCCATGACAGACTGGTGCTTTCTGGCATCCACATTCCTTAGGCCCATTTTTGGGGAGAAACTCATGGCTCAAAGGAAGGGAAGAAGGGAAGGGAAGGCAGACATGCTCACCATAAAAGCTGCCCCAGAAGGAGAGGTGCCATGGCCCCCGTGCCCAAGCAGAGGCCACTCTGGGGGCCAGTGTCAGAGGGGAGCCCTGCTCCTTTGCAGTGCCGAGGGGTCCCAGGGCCCCATTCACTTGGTTTTCTAAGTCTGGGGCAGGAGGGAAAACAAGCCAAGCCAAACCAAGGCAGTGGGCATCTCCTAAGCACCTACCATGTCCAAGCCCCTGTGCTAAGCTGAGCCCTGGGGCTGCAGAGCAAGACAAAAAGGCCCAGGGCCCTCTCCATTGCCAGGTGCAATGACTTTCCTCAAGCCCCCTCTTCCTTCTGGTCTTCCTGACATTGCTGACTCTGCTCTGGCCTCCTCCTTCCCTGTCTCCTTCCAAGGATCCCTGTCCAGGTTGGTGCCGGCCAATGGCAGCTGCTCTGTCCTGGGCCCTCTTCCCTTCTCTCTATGATTTGAGTGGCCTTCTCTGTGCTCATGACTCTCACATCTACCCATGCCGCGCCACCTCTCTGCTGACCTCCCGCCTCCCGTCTCTGACTGCCTTCCAGACATCTCCAAGTGGACGTCCCGTAGACACTGAAACTTGTAATGTTTCCCTTAAAGTCTCCCCCCAACAACCTCTTTATTACTGCTGAGGGCACCCCCTCACCTGTCACCCCCTCGTCAAAATCTCCTGGTCATGGCCAACTCCTCACTCCCTCACGGCCCCAGGAAGACCACTCCCTAAGGCCGGCTGTCCCACCAGCTCTGATGGCACCTACCCTGTGTTACTGCCCAGTGGACGACTCTGCCCCTGTGCTGCCACAACCTCCCTGTAGGTCAAAGCATTCTACCCAAGGCAGGTCCTCTGAGAACCCATGGAAATCGGCAGCAACCACCAGGGAGGAAACCAGTCTCCAAAGGGGCCTGCCTGGGGGTGCTGCAGCTTAGGGGATTGCCTTGGGCTGGGCTGCTCTTCTGGTGGAAACGCTGCTCTGGCCAGGGCTTCCCTGGATGGTTTTCCCAGCAGGCTGCAGCGCTCCCCACCTGCCTCCCAATGGGTCTGACTTCCAGCACCTCCTGACATGGGATGCAGTGACTCCTATCTGCCGGCCTTCCTGGGCATTGGACGTGACCTTACTAGGGTCAGCACTTCCCACAGTTCTAAGAGTGGGAAGCATCTCCGTGTGCCCAGGCCTCCTGAGTTATCTCTGGGTGCCATGAGCCTCTTTGGGGCAGAGGTGGGAGGTGAGTCACAGGTGGGACATGTCAGGGGATTGATTCAAGTTTCTCAATCCTCATCCCTATCTCTTCTCAGGTCTTGGTAGGGAAGTCTAGTACTGCTGTGGCAGCCAGCAGGGGAGGAAGGGAAAAAAATTAGCATGTGTTTCCCTTCCTGTTCAGAGGCAGAGGCCTCTGAGTATTGGACCCTTAGATTATTCCAAAGGGAACTTGGGATGTCATCTCCTCAATCCCCCTGCCTCTCAGCAGTGCTTTCCCGAACCTCCAGAGCCTGAGACCCTGATTTGGCCGGGGCGGGGGGGTCCGCGTGGAAGGGTGGCCGGATTCCTGCGTCCGTCTGTCCGTCCCCCCACCCTCCCTCGCTGCCCCCAACCAAGGATCTGTCCAGCCACCTTAGCCAGGGCTAGCGGGGAGTGCCCCTGTCCCTCCCCCCCCCCACCTGCCCCATCAGGGCAGCGTCCAGGGAAGGCCCAGAGGCCTGGCCCTCCAACCTGGCCTGGCCCGGCCTGGGGTTCTGGGAGGAGCCCCGGCCCAGGCAGGGAGGGAGGGGTGAGAGCTGGACAGCAGCCCCAGGCCCAATGCCCAGGAGCTGCTGCCTCCCCTCCCCCTCACATCTCCCCCGTCCCCAGATAGTGACCTTGGCCAGGACCTTGATGGTTGTCCATAACCCCGAACTCCCAAGAGGTGAGTCCTCTCTGAGACCAGCCTTAACCTTTCTTCCCAGACCTGACTTCAGAGAGAACCTTCTCTTCCTTCTCTGATATTGACCCTTATGATTATCTAGTCCTGAACTCCCAAGAGGTAAGGCTCTCCCAGAGTGACCTTGACCATTCTCCTCAGGTCTGACCCCTAAGAGACTTTCTTCTCATAGACGGATCTTGACTTTGTCTAATGTCCACAGACCTGAGCTCCCAAGAAGAGTATCCTGTCACACTGGCCCTGGGTCTCTTCCCTCTGGCATCTCAAGGTGTGCATCCAGAGACTATCCAAGTCTGAGGCCCTCCAGCCCCACCTTCTC
>NW_027187224.1:2500-11709 GCF_028583685.1 Petaurus breviceps papuanus
CAAGGCTAGTAAGTGTGTCAAGTGTCTGAGGCTGAATTTGAACTCCAGTCCTCCTGACTCCAGGGCAGTGCTCTATTCACTATGCCACATAGCCACCCCCAGGATTTCTATTTTCATATTTAATTTGGAGTGGGGGTATAATTTATTGGCTTCTCGGTGTTTGGGGGTGGTGGGTAGGGGAAAGGTGGGGAGAAAATTTGTAACTCAAAATCTTGTGGAAATGAATGATGTAAACTGAACATGAATATAAAATTTAATTAAAAAAAAGAAACAATGATCATGATGTACACAGAAAAGCACAGGAAGACTTGAATGAACTAAATCAAAGCAAAATAGATAGAACCAGGAGACCAAGATAACTACTGGCTATTAGCAAGTTAAAGAAAAGAACAGTGAAACCAACTGCTGTGAAATTATCATGCTCAAACGACCTCAAAGAAGACATCTTCCTCCCTGCTTTTGAAAATATGGGAGGCTAAGAGCATGAAACACTGCAGGGAATGTTGTTTTTTTTTTCTATGTGTTGGTTATTCTTATTAAAAAGGTGTATAAAATCTTTAAAAAATTCTGTTATAAGAGATGACTCCCTAAGAGAGAGGGATAAAATGAAAAAAAATGGAAGTAGTATAAAAACAAAATCTTTTAATTAAAAAAAAAAAAGAATGGTAGCATAATTTTTTTAAGTGCCAAGTACAGGAATCAAAACATCTTTATTTTAAATTCTGTCCATATTAAGATATAAAAAAAAAACAAACAAAACACTAGCCGGTGACTTTCTGGGGTTACTAAAAATGAGCTTAGCTCTTTTGAAAAACCAAAGGATAGAAAAAAAAACATCTCTTCTTTTACATGCAGTGGCTATGGAGGTAGACTTTTCTAGGCTTAATAGTGAAATTTAGCTTCACTTTATGGGTATTCTCAGGCTGTTGATTCCCAGTATGTTTGAGTTCTTTTGGCTTATCCCTTTCTACCAACTCCATGACCCTCCTCCCTCAAGCCTTCTACACTTGTGCATTCCACAATTTGGTATTTCAGTTGAAGTGAAATAAAACAACTTTTTTTGAGACCTTCACTGTAGCTCTTGCAGGCCTAATTGAGTGCTGTATGAATAGAGGTAGTTTTCTTTCTTCCACAAACATTGTCCATTAATATCAGTCGACTTGACCAGTTACTGCATATGGTTCCATTATAACTGACCCTAATGTCCTGCATTGCCATATGAACCTCCTTTCTGATATCTGATACCTCAATCTGTCCTGAGTGAAATGATGAAGTAATAAATGGGCCTGGGCTGATAAAGGCAGGACTGGAGATAGTTGTGTTAGATAAGTACTCATCAAGGAATTAGAGAATGTAGAGACATTAATCTCTAAACCATCAGATGACTATGAATCCATATGGGTATAGGTTTACAAGTGGTAAAGTTGAGTTAAATGGCATATACTATTTTGGAACTTTTGTTAGTTTAATGCAAACTGCTTTCCAGGTTGATTGTACACATTCACTGGTTTACAACAGAACATCAACGTGTCTGTTTTCCCCATCGTCCAACATTTATTATTTCACTTTCCTATCATATTTACAAATCTGATAAGTGTGTAATAAATAGAAGCTCAACATTGTTGTGGGGGCTAGGTGGTTCAGTGAGTAGAGCACCGGCCCTGGAGTTAGGAGGACCTGAGTTCAGATCCAGCCTTAGACACTTAACATACAAAAAATCCCCAACTAGCCATGTGACCTTGCACAAGTCACTTAACCCCAATTGCCCTCCAAAAAGCAAAACAATAAAAATAATAATAATAAAAGCTCAACATTGCTTCACTTTGCATTTCTCTAGTTAGCAGTAATTTGGAGGAATTTTGTCATATAATTATAGAAAACCTTGACAGCTGACCGATCATACCTTCATATAAAATCAATTGGGGAATGGTTATTTTTCTTATATATTTGAAATACATATGTATATTCTTGTACATATGTGCATATAGATAGTTATATATCTTGAAAATGAGATCTTTCCAGAGAAATTTGATACAAAGATTTTTTTTCACACAGTAATGAGCTTTATTGCATTTGGTTGCACAAAACCTCTTTAATTTTAGATAGTCAAATATCCCTCTTTTTTCCTCAGTGGTCCTCTCTAAATCTTGATTATTCAAAAATTTTTCTTAGATTTAATGAATTATATTCTTCATAAATCCCTAACTTGTTTATGGTGTCACTTTTTATATGTCCCCTATCCATGTGACATTACTAGACTTTTAGCAAAAAAAAAAGAGAGAAAAGAGAAAAAGTTTCATATGTGAAAATATATTTATGTCATTTCTTTTTGTGATGACAAAACCTATAAACTAAACAAATTCCTATCAACTGGGAAATGGCTAAATAAATAAATGATGCTATATGGTATCATATAGTATATGATATATGAATGGAATATTATTTTGCTGTAATAAATGAGGAAATAGATGATTTCAAAGAGTCATGAAAAGAATTAAATGAACTGATGCAGTGATGTGAACAGAACCATATGTAAAATTTACATTAAAACATCAGTTTATAAAATGAACAATTTTGAAGGATTTTTTAAACAAAGGAATAATTAAATTTGGAGCACTAGAATAGTGTCTACAATAATAATAACACTGTAAAAAGAAGCAATTTTTGAGCTATAATAACTATGATCCAACACCCATTCATGATTCTAGAAAATTGATAAGAAAACATAGTATCCACTTGCTGAGAGAGACGTGATGAATTTAAAGTGCAGAATGAGACACATATTTACAAAATACATACATATAGGGGAGGCTAGGTGGCACAGTGAATAGAGCATCAGCCCTGGAGTCAGGAGGACCTGAGTTCAAATCTGGTCTTGGACACTTAACACGTATTAGCTGTGAGACCTTGGGCAAGTCACTTAACCCCAACTGGCCTGCCTTCCCCCTCCAAAAAGCAAAAAACAAACAAAAAAACCAACCATACATGCATATATACCCACTTCACATAAACAAATTATGTATTTATATGCTATATGTATATATAGTATATATACATATATGTGTGTACATGTTCAAATATGTATTATATGCATACACATATTTTTATATATCCAATTAATATTTTTTTGTTTTACTTGACAATGTATATTTTTTGCAAGAAAATTGCTTTTTTTCTTCCAGTGGGGTAAATGTGAGAGAAAGAAAAATATATTTATATTAATTAAAAATTATCTAAATATGCAGAGATGGAGGTACACAGATTTGGAATGCTGCATGCGTTTACAGATGAGGTCAATATGTTGTTAATTTTGCTTAATAGTTTTACTGTGTTACAGAGACCTCTCATGGAATTGGTGTAATCCATAAATTTAATAATGTAGAAACAAAATGCAACAATAAAACTCAAATCAAAAAGAATTGTATGCAACACATATGTGGGTATTGCATATTCTCCTCTGTGAGGAAAGATGACAGAATATGGTAAGTGGAAGTTAAGAAATGTCTAGACACAGCTCTGAACTTGAGGGTTCTTCAGGGACAATGTAGCTTTTTGGGGACTTCAGCTCACCTGGCAAAGCAAAGAAACATAGTCTATGATCAAGAACTCCATAGCCAATATAGAACCTTCACTGTATCTTCATCAGATCTCATGAGGGGACACTGGAGTGCGACAATCAATAGTTTTTTTGATAGCAGGAGAAACATTTAGTCATTTCTTTCTCCAAGGAGGGTGATTAAGAGATTTTCTTAGGGGAGCTATCTATATTTCATCTGTGCGTAAGGCTGGTCCTTTTACAGAAGAATTAATTTTTTCTAGAATTGAATTAATTTTTTTCTTTAGTAAAAGAATTCTGGAAATAATAATCCAGTGAATTTGGTATTAATTCCTGCCAAAATTGTATGGGACATTATTTTAAAATATGGTTTCAAAATACTTTAAAAAAAATCAAGGTGACTGTGATCCAAAATGTATTGATTTTTCAAGAAAAAAAAATATATATATGAGACAAACTTTTTTTTTGGAAAGGATTATTTAGATGGGTAAGTATGGGTATTTTCACAAATATAGAACACTTCAATTTCAGTGAATCATTTGACATTCCTAGTGTCTCCATTCCGAAAAGGAACAAAAATATGGATTAAGTGATAGCACAATTAGATGTGTCCAGACTTGGTAAAATACTAAAGAGTTACGATTAGAAGGCTTTACTGAAGTTCTATAGAGATCTATCTTTGGCCTTGTTGTGCTTAAAATTTTATCAATGACTTATAGGAAAGCATAGATGTTATGCTGATGAAATATAGAGTTGACATGAGGCTGAGCTGCATAGCTAACAGGAAAGATAATGGAATTTATAGCTAATATTATCTGGACAGGCTGAAACAACAGGCAAAATATGAGATGAAATTTGCATTTACTTTAGTCCATAAGGTTTTGTTTTTGTTTTTTACATGACAAAGGAACTACACTTAGTACAAATATTATAATTTATCTATACCTTTATGTATGTCTTTCTCAAAAACTATTTATTGCTCTTTTGTATGTCTTTCTCAAAAAATAAATATTTATTGCTCTTCCCTGTTACTTAAATTACCATTATTATCCCAAGTATCCCCCTACATCTCCCAAAGATCCATTCTATAAAATAAATATCACTTTTTTATAGAGAAAAAAATGAGTCATCTTAACTGACTGACACAATGAAAAAGCCCCAAAACATGAACAATATATAAATGCTTTTCACTTCCTATCTCCGTGAAGGGTAGCACTGACTATTCTTCCAGTTATTTAAGCTGTTTTTCATTTTTTGAAGGAAAACCTCATGTTTAACTCTATGCAAGTCTTTTGTGTGCTTTGGGAGGTTGAACCCCAAATATTTCATGCATTTTGTAGTTATTTACAAAGAGATTTACCTTTGTTTTATTGCTTCTTTTGTTTTGTTCTTAATGCTATTAATTTTTGACATTTTATTGTGTGCCATGGAACTTTGCTGAAGTTATAAATTGTCTCCATTAGGGTCTTTGCTGATTCCCTAAGATTCTCCAAGTAAAATTTTATATAGTCGACATATAGGAATAATCTCATCTCCTCTTTACATAACTTTATTCTTTTACTTAGTTTTTCCTTTCTCTTTGCGATTCCAGAGAACTTTACAGAACATAGGGGAGCGAAAGATACTTGCTTCACTCCCGTATGTTCTGTAAAGTTTTCTGGTGTGTCCCCCCTGCATGTGATGCTTGTTTTTTGACTTAGAGAGATTTTTTATTGAATTTTCTTTTAAAAGTCCCTCTATCACTAAACTTTGTAGCAGTTAGCTTAATAGTTTGATTTTTAAGATCTTTTGTTTGAGGTTCTCCTTTCAGAACATTAGGCCATTGGCTCTTCTTTATTTTATTCTATAACTTTTTAAATATGTTCTTAGCCTCTAGGGTATATTTTAGGACTTTATGACTGTCGTCTACTTGGTTATTACAAATTATGTAAGAGAATGCTCACTCTTTTTACACATTACCCTCTACTCATATATATTTTTATCTTATCCTGGTTAGAATTTGAGATTTGTCACTATTATAAACTAAACAGAGAAAATGTTCTACACAAAAATTTGAATTTAAAGGTATTTTATTCAATTGCATTTGATGTAAATTACTTTTTGGGTTTATTTAGTATGAAACTTATTCCATTTCAAAACTTGACAATAAGGATTTTATTTTTTATTCTAAATTTAGATTTAATTAATAGGTAAAACTGAATTTTGAAAGTATTTTAATTATTTTCAAATTTACAAATTGTTCTTCAGTAGAATATGCTTGTAGGAAAAAATGTCTCCCAGGGAAATAACTTAAAAGTGAAAATGAAGGACTACCTAATTCTTCATGGTAAATGGAGTATGATAAATATGTCATATGTGACATACATTTATCATATCATATATTGGAGTAGGATAAATATATTTCAGCATATTCTGATAATGACTTAAATCTTAGAAAACATGGCAGCATTTAATTACATGAATATTTATTGGAATATATAGAGATAGTTCAGATGTATAAAATTTAATGAATAATTTCAAGTGCCTGGAGTTTATTATTTGAAATTCAATATTAAATTGCTCATGATGAGCTAGGCTAAAACAATTCCCTTCTAAAACTATCCTTGCTTCCTCAAATGTTCCCAGAGCACTTTTCTCCCATGCCTAGAATGCACTCCCTCTTCATCTCTACCTCTTGAAATCCTTAGTTTCTTTCAAAGTTTAGTTCAAGTGCTACCTCCCTCACAATACTCTTTCTGGTCACTCCCATTGTCAGGACTCCTTCTTGAAATCACTTTGTTTTTGTTATACAAGTTTTGTATTACTTTACCTCTGCATAGGTTATTTTCTTCCAGTAGATTGTAAGCTCGTTGAGGGCAGGGATTATTTTCATGTTTGTCTTTGAATGATGCTCAGTAACCAACCTAATACAGTGTCTGGTATGTTGTAGGTGTTTAATAAATACTTGTTGTTGAATATATTTACATTTAATTTGTATTTGTATAAATGAATTCCTCCTAGTAGAATATCCATTTCTTAGCTTAGGAACTAAGTCTCTTTTCATCTCTGAATCCACTGCCTTATACATGTGTTTTGCATTTTCAAGGGGACCAGATTTGTAATTTCATTAATACAGTGATCTCTAATAAAGAAACTCCCTCTATTAATACAAATTGGTACCTGATTTAAAACTTGGAGTTTTAAAGATTTACCTGGGGACATTGAGGGTTAAGTTAATTGATCAGGGATGCATATCTAGAATGTCTCAGAGGCAGCCCTGAATCCAAGTTTTCCTGACTACACTAACTCCATTGCTTATGACACAATTTCTCTCATCTTGGTCTTACTGTGTGTTTAATATACTCCTATTTATTTGAAATCAATTAAATTAAATTAAATTGGATCCTTAAGAAGGGGATTGTTATCATTTTTCCTAGAACTCTGGTGCTATCTGCCTCAGTCAAACCCAAAATAAAAAGTGTAGAGAGGGAATACTGACCCATTCACCTATCCCCAAAGTAATTCTGAGAAACCTTTGGGAAATTACATTATTTTTCAAAGTATAGAGAGTAGAAAAGTAAATACTTAATGACTCTTTCCCACAGAGCTGCATCCCAGATGAAGCCAGTACCTGGGGGAGCCTCAATCTGTGTTGTTCCTAATAAAGTCCCTGATATCTTCAAAATGAGACGAAAACCCTGTTACATCAACCAGCACCTCCATTCCAACTAAAAAGCTATGTTTTATCTGTTCCATCTTTAGAGGGCTGTATATACAAAGCTACAATGAGAATTGATCATCTCTGCTTCAAAACCCTCAGAATTGGTTTTAAGTTGATGCCCATGTTTTCCTCCACTTACCAGGAAGATATATCCTTGACATGATCGCCAACCACAAAGTGGATAAAAAAGTATATAAAACACAGTACTGAATGGTGAGTGTTCAACACAGTTTTCATGATCTGTCCTTTCAAAGCCCTATTTGTGGTATTTTAGAGTTTGGCCTAAAAACACCTTTCTGTTCTCTTCAATCCAACATAATTAAGCTGAACTAATTTGGAGCTACTAAAACATTTAAACTGGGAAGAAATAATGTCTAAATTTGAAATTGCACTAGCTCCAATTTTTTATAATAGTAAAATCTGTACCAGATAACTGTTCTGACAAAAGGGATCACTCCTTTGCCAAAAGATCTTTCAGTGAAATACATTGGAAAGTCAAAGTAGCCCTCTAGGACATTGTTTTATTTTTAATCTCTAAAAGAGAGAGAAAAGTGACAATTCCTACAATGGTAGAATTTACTCTCCATTTGCAATCAACAGGAGTAACTGTTAGGTGAGTTGTGCAGAGCTTCATCCCCATGAACAGCAGTGAGAAAGAGATGGGAGATTATCAAAAATTGCCAGTGATTTTTTTCTCATTATCTTTAAAAAATGCTTTATTTTGTGGCAGCTGGGTGGCACAGTGAATAAAGCACCAGCCCTGAAGTCAGGAGGAACTGAGTTCAAATGCGGCCTCAGACACTTAACATACTTACTAGTTCTGTGACATTGGGGAGGCACTTAAGCCCAATTGCTCTCCCAAAAAGCAAAAAAATAAATGCTTTATGTTGTACGAAATGATTCCCCGAGAAGGGGAAAAGGCGGAAAAGAATGTGGAAGCTATGGTTTGTAGAAAAAATAAAATAAAAATGTATTTTTTTAAAAATTGCTGGAAGGATCTCTCTTTCCCTAAAACCCCTTTCCCTGAGTAATGTGTTCTCTAACATAACACCACAGTTTTTGTTCTTGTGTACAGAAGGGAGCAATGGTATTTTCTTACATGTAAATGCTCTATGGGACTGTAAGATAGTAAGAAGCACAAGGTGTCCAAGACAACACACTCAAAGAAAAATGAAAGCCCTAATTAATGAGTTTTATCAATTTTCAGAATTGTTTCTGTCTACAGTTAAACTTTAACATATTCTTTAATGTGTTTTTGTCCCCATTCCCAGAAACACCATCCAGAAAATGACCACAGGAAATTACTCCACAGTGACTGACTTTATCCTCGCAGGATTAACAGACCAGCCAAAGCTCAAGCTCCTCCTCTTTCTCTTATTCCTGTGCATCTATGTGGTCACTGTTGTGGGAAACTTGGGCATGATCACACTGATTGCATTCAGTTCTCACCTTCACACCCCCATGTACTATTTACTCAGTTGTTTATCTTTCATTGATCTTTGTCACTCCACTATCATCACTCCTAAAATGCTTGTTAACTTTATGTCAGAGAAGAACAACATTTCCTATAATGAGTGCATGACTCAACTCTATTTCTTTATTATTTTTATTGTTTCTGAGAGTCATTTGTTTACAGTGATGGCATATGACCGTTATGTTGCCATCTGTAGCCCTCTGTTATATAATGTCATTATGTCCTATCAGGTCTGCTCCATGCTATTGGGTGGAGTGAGCATGATCGGTGTGATTGCGGCCACTGCTCAGACAGGTTGCATACTGAAATCATTCTTCTGTAAAGACAATGTCATCAACCATTACTTCTGTGATCTCAATCCTCTCTTAGAGCTTTCCTGCTATAGTACCTATGCCTGTGAAGTGATCATTCTATGCTTTGGTGTATTTAACATCTTCTTCCCAATTCTATGCATCCTTAGCTCTTACTCTTTCATCATT
>NW_027187225.1:0-13974 GCF_028583685.1 Petaurus breviceps papuanus
GGCAAGGAAGCCCATTGCCTCCTTCCCTGGGGCCTGGACCTCCATGTTCTTCCTGGAGAACAAGGGGCTTGTGGGCTGCCCAAGGGGAGCTCCTCCGGGTGGCCTGGGTTTCTCCGGTGTGGGCACGGTGAGTGAGGGGGGAGTGAGCAGAGAGGCTATAGCACTCCTGCTCTGGCTCCCCTGTGGGGGGAAAGGTTGAGAACAGAAAGGTCCAGGAGGGAAGGGAGTCCAGCCCTGACTCCTGGCCAGGAGACTGGCTGTGTAGAGGAGATGGGCCCAGTAGAACAATGGCCAGAGACAGCCAGGCCTGAAGATGCCCAGGCCTCCAGGCCTGCTCACTGGTAGGCAGGCAGGCAGGCTGGCGGTCAGGGCCCATTAGGCTCCAGGGTGCCCTTGATACCTTGATTCTCCTTGATACAGAGAGCAGGGCTGCTGAACCCCACGCTTCCTATCAACCATGAGAGTTCACTCCCTGCAAGATTTCACAGGGTACACAGGGTGCCCAGGATACAGGGAATTGTTGCCACCTTGTACCTCCTTAGCTGCTACTGGCCTGCGGATTTGTTACTGTTCCTTATCAGGGCTCTGTTTGTCCCAAAGAGAAACAGAGTCCAGGCCTGGGCAGAAGGGGAGGAAGGCCACTGACCCTGGGAACCCTCCAGAGTGGCCAGGCTGTCCCTGGCTCTCTGCTCCACATTCCTTGGTTTGTCATACAAAGTATCCTGACCTTCAAGGTCGGCTAGGCGTGGGGCAGCAGGAGGGGGCCCCAAGGAAGGCAGCTCCAGGGGAGAAGAAAAATATGAACAAGTAAGGCTCAGGGGCAGCCTGCCCCTAGCCCCCAGTCAGGGTTAAGCTTGGCCTCTCACTGAGGCACAAGGAGATGGCCTGACTAGACCCAAGGGGCCAGAATGGGGAAAGGGGGGGGGGAGGTTCAGTGAGGGAGAGGTCAGTGGGCCCACATCCTGGAGGCCTGAGACAGGCAGCCTAGGGAGCTGAGATTTGTTAGCAAAGATCTGACTCAAGTCTCTCCCACCATTCAGGTGGCTAGGGATAAGGAACTGTGGCCTAGCTCCCAGGAGCTTCCTTAGACTTCCAGCTGGAAGGGACATCAGAGGTCCTCAGGGCCAGCCCTATCACTGTGTAGCTGAGGAAACTGAGGCCCAGAGAGAGGAAGGCCCCCTTGTCCAGAGTCATACTCCTAGTATGTATCTGAGGTGGCTTCTTTGCCCAGAAGGCAAAGGGCTGAGGAGTGGTGACAGGGCCCAGAACCGGTCTCAGGGCTGGCCCAGAGACTTGTGTCTAAGGGCCTGAGGACAACCTGGCTGAGGGGCCCCAGCAGGATGCCCCAAGCATCTCTGCTTGGCCCCGTGCTGCTCTCCACTGCAGCAGTGACTTGGACAAAAAAAGCCCAGATGTCAGTGCTTCCCTATTAGCAGACACCCAAAGCTGGGAGGGGTGGCTATCGCTCTGGAAGGAGAGATCTGGACAGCTTAGAACACTGGGCTGAATGAAAAACGATGAAATCGTTTGGATCAAAACCTAAAGTGCGTTTCATGTTTTAGCCTTGGGTTTGAGAAAGCAACCTCAGCAGTGCAGGATGGGGGAAGCCTGGTTAGACAGCGGTCCGTCTGAAAAAGCCTCAGTGATCCGAGTAGGCTGCAAGCTCCATGAGCCGCAAGAGTGTGGCCCAAAGTGGCCAAGGCCTCTAGGGCCATGTTAGTGGGCCTTAAGGGAACCCCAGGGCCTAGAAGGAGGCAGGTGAGAGACCCAGGTGGGCCTTAAGGGCCCAGGCCAGGACACAGGTGGAGCAGGGCATGCCCTCCTTGGGGCCCAGTCTGGGGAGGACAAGGAGGAGCCAGAGAGTGTCCAGAGGAGGGCAGCCAGGCTGGGGAAGGGCCTCAAGAATGGCACATTGGGGTCTGCTGTGAAGGCTCTGGGCCTGTTCCTTCAGGAGAAGACAAAGCTTGGGGAGGGGAGAGGGGCTTGGGAAATGGGACCTGACCGCTTTATGGGAAGGCCTGTCACATGGAAGAAGGCTCAGCCATTTTGTGCTTGGCCCTGGAGGACTGAACCTGCAGCAGTGAGTGGGAGGGGCCCAGCACCATTGTAGGTCTGATGCAGGGCAAGTCCTCCCCACAGAGCCTGAGATTTCCCCCCCCCCCCACAGTGGAATGGCTCCCCCAGCAGGCCATGGGCTCCCCCTGCTTGGAAGTCAGCCCACAGACCTGAGGGCCCCTGGGCAAGGGCTTTGCACTGGGACTGGGGCAGGGGAAGCAGCCTTTCCTGCACACTTTGGCCCAGGTGTCTGCTGAAGCCCCTTTGGATGCTGAAATCCTGGGGTTGTGGGATACTCCAGGAAGGAGAGGCCTTGGGAGTCTTTCACACCTTAGTGGGAATCATTGGAGCTGCCCTATTCGAGCTGATAACCAGCCCAGACCCTGTGGGGAGGGGAAAGGGCAGATTTTCTCTGGCACTTAGGTAGCCATGGTTCAGAAAGCCCCTGTCCATGGGTCAGCTGGGTGGAGCAGTGAATGGAGCACTGGTCCTGGAGTCAGTCAGGAGGACCTGAGTTCAGATCCAGCCTCAGACACTTAACACTGACTAGATGTGTGACCTTGGGCAAGTTACTTAACCCCAGTTGCCCTACCTTCCCCCCTCCAAAAGGGGGGAGAAAAAGGAAGCCCCTGTCCATGTGGGCTGTTGGAGGGGCTTTCCAGCTGGGCCTTGGGGTGGCCGTGGCACGAGCTGGAGGGCAGCCCTTTGCACCAAGCTGGGCCGGGGTCTTGCTGCCCACTCCCCCACCCCCAGGGTTCATCTGTTGCTCCTGACCTCTTTCCTTCCCCCATAGCCTGCTCACATAGCTTGCAGGGAACTGTGTGGCCCCTGGCTTCTTTGCAGATTTTAACATTGAATCAATGTTTTCCTGTTCTCTCCGGTTATAACCCTCTTCCCTGACCCCCACCAGAGCCAGTGTTTGTCAGTGCTGACAGGGGAGGGGAAGAGGCCTGGGCAAGTGCACTAGGCGGGGGGGAGGGTCTCACAGGGCAGGGTTCTTGGTGGGCAGGGGTCCTAGAAGGTCTGTTGGAAGAGGTAGGGCTGGTTAGCAGGTGGAAGAGTAGGTTTAGGGGGACCATGGTGAGACTGCCCCTTTCAACCCCTGCAAGTGCTGACTGGTGGAAAGATGGCATGGAAAGTTCCTGGGGCGGGGGGAGTGGGAGGGAGGTGGGGAGGAGCGGGTGGGGCCAGGACATTCTTCCAAGCAGCCAATAGGAGATTGACCTTGATTTTCTCTATGTTGCTAACTTCTTTCTTGTCTATATAACTGCAGGAAGAGGCTGGCACTTGGTCAGTCCCCTGGCTAGGTCTTGGTGGGCAAGACACTCTGCATCCCAACACTGAGACCTTGAGCAGAGACCTGGCAAAGGGCTTTGGAACCATCGAAAGCGACAAGAAAGACTGTGCCTGGCCCAGCTTGAACAAGGCAGCCAAGGCAAGTGGAGAAGGTGATCAGGCAAGCCAGGCTCCCAAGAAGGTGTCTTTTCAGGGGGCTTCTCAGGCTGAGCAGCCCATCACTGGTGACCCTTCCTCGGAGATCCCAGAAGGCCACGAAATGGAGAAAGGTAAATGAGCTAGATCCTTGTTTTGAAGGGAGAAACTAAGGTACCAGACTCTTCTGGATGACACAGTCTTCTTCTCCTTCTCTTGGTTAGAGATTTAGAGGTTAGAGATCACAAAGCCCCTGGGGCTCGTGGGCAAGCTCAGGAAGCAGAGTTCTTGGAGTCTGTGGGGTCAGTCACAAATGTGGTCTCTTTTCATAAAGGAGAAATGAGGGCTGTTAGGGGCCACTGAGCCTAATCCCTCATTTCACTACAGAGAGAAACCAGGTGAGGCACAGAGGGCAGTTAGGCAGGAAGCTGGTAGGGGAAATCATGAAGTGCAGGGCCACTCTTCATTTTACAAAGGGGAAAACAGAGGCTTAGAGGGAGGCAATGACCATCTGCAGGAGTCAGTCCAAAAGTCAGGAAGACAATCCGGGGCCATGGCACCGCATGGCAGGGAGGGCTTCCTAGCTCACTTCCCCCATTTTACTTAGAGCCAGAAATTGAGGGCCAGAGCTGAAGGCCATTAGGCTCAAAATACCCTGGGGCCTGGGGCCTGGGTGAAAATCAGGGCACTGAGGAAAGGCTTTCTGGAGGAGATGGGCAGGCAGTGGAAGATGTCCAAGGAAATGTGGATGAGGTGCCACGGTGGGCCATGGGGAAGCCTGGCTGGGCCCTGGTGCAGGAAGGGGTGGCTTGGGCCCAGAGTCAGATTGTAGGCAGGTCACTCAGGTGGCCTGCAGAGGGAGGACAAAGGAGCGACACTCAGGGTAGAGCCAGCAGCTAAGAGGCCTGGAAAGGAGCCCAAGGGGGTGAAGGAGGGCCTCCCCAGTGTGGGGCTATGGGTACTGAGACAGGCAAGAAAACTCAACCCACCTTGTCTATTGGACAGGTTGGAGTGAATCTAGAGAAATGGCAGCAATGGGGAGAGAGAGAGAGACAGAGAAAGAAAGAGACAGAGAAAGAGACAGAGACTGAGACAGACAGAGACAGAGAAAGAAAGAGAGACAGAGACACAGAGAGAGAGAGAGACAGACACTGAGACAGACAGAGACAGAGAGAGACACAGAGAAAGAGAGAGATAGAGAGAGAGACAGAGAAAGAGAGAGAGACAGAGACTGAGAGAACCAGACAGAGACAGAGAGAGACACAGAGAAAGTAAGACAGAGATACAGAGAGAGACAGAGAAAGAAAGAGAGAGACAGAGAAAGAGAAAGACAGAGACTGAGAGAGACAGAGAAAGAAAGAGACAGCCAGAGACTGAGAGAGACAGACAGACAGAGAGACAGAGAAAGAGAGACAGAGACAGAGAGACAGAGAAAGAAAGAGAGAGAGAGACAGAGACAGACAGAGACAGAGAGAGAGACAGAGAAAGAGAGAGACAGAGACTGAGAGAGACAGACAGAGACAGAGACAGAGAAAGAAAGAGAGAGAGACAGAGACTGAGAGAGACAGACAGAGACAGAGAGAGATTGAAAGGGGATGATAAGGGCTAGTGTGAGGACCTGGGCTGGAGTCCAAGGCTCTGCTGCTTCCTTACCCTTAGCTATGTAGGGCAAGCCACAGAGCCTGGGTCTCAGTTTCCCCATCTGGAAAAGGGAAAATGTTTGACTTTTGGAGTGAATGGTCTCTAGGGCACCCTTCTGGTATGTGCCCAGGGTGTGATTCAGGAGAGATGAATGTAGGTCCTAATCTGCCAAGGGTGGGGATCAAGAGGACCCCGGCCCCCATCTCCCACAGGGTGTGTGTGTGTGTGGGGGGCAGTGAGCACCTGGATGGAAGGAAGGGGTGCTGTGGCACTTTGAGGTCCTTGGGAAATGCCAGCTACTAAACAGAGGACTGTCTTTGTCACTCTTTGTTTGTTATCAGGCAATTCGGAGGGCAAGGGCAAAGGGGCCTCTGGAGCCAAGGGTGGGCAGCGAGGCCCCAACCCCAAGTTGTTCGAAGGGAAGGATGAGGATAGCCAGGGCATCCGGAGAGATCTGGAGAAGATTGAGCAGAAGTTGGATATTCTGCTGGAGAACACGAATCAGTTTGGCAAGGAGCCTAAAGCCCCGCTGCTGGCAGTGGCCAAGGAGGAGGAGAAGCTGCTGCCCCAACTGCAGCCAGAGCCGCAGTCAGCCCCTGTGGTGCTGCCTGTCATGCAGCAGCAGGTGCCACCCCAGCAGGCGCCACCCCAGCAGCAACAGCAGCAGCAGCAACAGGGTGGCAAAGGCAAGAAGAAGGCCAAGTCGGGTGCCAAGTCTGCTTAGAGGGGTGGAGCCTGGGCCAGAGGGACGCTGAAGATCAAGCCCGGGAGGACCTTCTAGGGTGGTTCCAGGACAAGGCAGCAGCAGCAGCAGCCCCTCCGTGTGACACCTGGGCCCTTGTCCTAGAGCCAGTCTCACCTGGTCCCCTCCCTTGGTTTCCCCCAGCACGGTTGTCCCCAATCTTAGCAGCTCCAGGCTCCCTAGTTGAGCTCTTTCTTGCAGGTGGCCGCCACTTTTGTTCCCTGCTGGTGGCCACCCCTCCCACCCCCGCAGCCTTCGTTGGAGGCCACCCCAGGGAAGTACCTGCCCCGATGCTCGCTTAGCTCTCATAGCATTTCTCTGCAGATTTAGCAATAAAAAGCATTCTCTTGCTCTTTGGTGATTTTCTTTTCTTAAAAGGGTCCTCCAGCTGAGGGTGGGCATGAGGGGGTGAGGAAGCAGCAGCCAAGAACTAGTGGGGGTCCCCATGCTTTGGGAGCCAGCATAGCAAAGCAGCAAAGAGCCACTTGGTCCATGTAGGTCAGCTCTGGTGGCAGGGGGATGGCCCAGACCTTGGGACTTCTGAGCTGGTGCCCCCCAGAGGGAGGATGGGGAGAGGGCTGGAAGTGAGACCATGCAGTCAGGGGCTGCCAGGTAAGCTCAGCTTGTCCTGGTCCCCTTGGCCAGAGCCAGAAAGAAGGTGGAGCCACAGGATCTTTATCTCAGGGGTCAAGCTGTTTGTCTGCAACACTACTGTCCCCACGATCCTCACTCTCCATGGTCCTCAGCCTGCCCCCACTCCCAGCACATGGTGCTACAGAGACCCTGCACCTCTCCTGGGTCTGACTCTCACCCCAGGGGCCCCTCCCCCACTGCCCCACCCTCTCCACCTTGGCTCTAGGTGCTGTTAAGTCGCCTGAAGTTCAGATATGTGCCCAGAGTGAGGATTTGAGCCCAATGCAGGCCTCCTCTATCCAAGTAGTCATCTGCAGTGATGTCCATCCTGAGCTAGGGCAGAGGCCCTGGACAGAGAGGAGACAATAGGAGCAGGGAGGTGCTGGGGAATGCCCAGGGATGGTGGCCCCCACCTAGACCCCCTCACTAGGCACAGGCCAAGGGTAGAACTCAGCAAGGTTTCCCCAAACTCTTCTTGGTGATGCCCCATCCAGGTAGGTCCTCTCCCTGTCTCCTCCCTGCTCCCTCCCCCAACCCCAGCATGTTACTGAACAGGACTGATCTGCAGCCCTAAAGGGAACAGGCACCGCCTGAGTGCTCAGCAAGGGCATGACTACAACCGGAGGTTTGTCCCTGTCTCCTTCCACCATCCAGCCCCCGAGCAAGACGGCCAGTGTCTGGGGTTTTGCCAGTCTGCCTTGGTGGAGAGGGGTCTGCACTGAGACTTCCCCACACCTAGGAGATCACAGGCCCAGTTCAAAGAGGAAAGTCCCCTTGGGAGATTCAGCTCAGCATTGGCTCCTCTCCAGACATGGGCAGCAGCCCTTTGGTCCAGGCTCCCTGACATCTCCCTGGCACACCATGGGCAGGTCCCCTCAGCCTCTCAGAGCCTCACTCTCCTCATGAGGGCAGCGAGGAAGGGAAGGCAACGAGAGAACTGTGACGGGGTGGGGGGGATCTCTGTCCCAACATTGTTGGAAGGCTCAGCACTCTAGGCCTGAACCTCAGTATTTTTACGGTCCGTTCAGTGTATGAAACTTCAGGCAATCCCTTTGCCCTCCTGAGCCTCAGTTCAGCCTCTGTAAGATGAAGGCTTTGGATTAGATGGTCTTCACATCCTGGGCACTCCTAACCGCTCTCCTTCCTCCAGCCTGTCCCCCTTCTCTGCCTCTACCCTTGGCATAGGTTTGCCTTAGGGATCATACTGGGGTAGGGCCAGGCACTGAGGGGACTCCTACACCCCTGTCTGTAGGCGTGCCTTGACCTAGGGGTGCTCACAAGTTCCTGGGTGCTGGCTGCCTGGGCCTTGGACCTTCATGGTCCTCTGCCAGCTGTCTTCTTGCTGCTGAATCATAGGCTGAGCTGTGGGGTCACCAATAGGCAACACACCCCAAGCAGCCTGGCTATGGACAGAGGCCTTGCCCTCTGCCCTGGCCTCGACCAGCACATCCCAAACTTGCCATGTCTCTAGGTCTGCCTGGTCTGAGCCCCAGTGTCAGTCCTGAAAGTGAGCAGCAGCATCAGGGACCTGGTGTCTGCTGCCAGTTTGGCCACTTCCTAGGTGAGTGACCTTGGGTAAGTCACTTTCCCATTCTCTGAGCCTCAGTTTCTCTATCAATGCAGTATCAGGGTTAGACTAGGTGACTTTCACGGTCTCTCCCAGCACCATCATTCTCCACGCAGAATCAGAATTTCAGGGTTACTAGGGGGCCCTCGGTGGCCATCTAGTCAAACTCATACACAGAGAATCCCCTCTACAACACAATCCCCATCCAAGATTTGTATGAAGACATACAGAGGTATGTAGCCCACTACCTTCTCTGTAAGCAGCTGGTTCCACTTTGCAGGTCTCTAACTGTTCTCTTCCACTGTGGTTTGTTTTCTTTAAGACAATTGTCTCACCTTTCCTTTCCTCCATTTTAACCCCCTTTTCTACCTGTTCACAAAGATTTCTCTGTTGATTTCAGTGTATTGCTATACCATTGGTAAGTGTATGTCTGTGTGAGTATGTGTGTGTGAGTGTGTGTATGTGTGTGTGATTGTGTATGAGTGTGTTTGAATGTAAGTGTATGTGTGTGAGTGTATGTGTGTTTATGAGTATGTGTGTGTGAGTGTATGTGTGTTTATGAGTATGTGTGTGTGAGTGTGTGTGTGTGTATGTGTGTGTATGTGTGTGTGTGTGTAGCTTTATCTACTCCTTGGGCATCATACCAGATCCAGATCCCTGGAGGGCTCAGACCTTAGAGTAAGGATATCATAAGGATGTCAGTGGAGTATCCCTGAGATTTAGCCCCTGGGATAGGAGCTGGGCCTTCTGGAGGCTCCTCTGCTTCTGTTCTCAATGGGGAAAATGTGATACTCAGCCCCTAGATGAGCATCCAGGCTTCAGTCTGGTTCCTCCTATCCTGAAGAATGAATCAACAAAAAAGATCAAAAGCTGTTATGATGCCAGGGATGCCCAAGATACAAATGAAGACATGTGCAAATAGCTCTCAATTGCCTTACAAGTAAAGGCTCAAAGAAAAACACAACCTGTCTGCAAGATCAACTACCATTCTGAGAGTAAATTTAAAATCCCCGATTAAACACCAAATTGAAAATCCTGAAAATCAAAGGAAAGATGAATAAAATTGAAAATAAAAAACCATTGAACTAATAAATAAAACTAATAACTGCTTTCAAAAAAGCCAAGAAAATAAAGCATTGGTTTGACCAAAACAAAAAAATTTGATCAAAAAAAGAAAGAAAACCAAATGACCAGTATCAACAATGAAAACGATGAATGCACAACCAATGAAGATGCAGTTAAATTATTAAGAGTTCTTTTGCCCAATTATATGTCTGTAAAACTGACAATCTAAGTAAAATATGTAAATATTTACAAAAATACAAACTATCTAGGTGGGCAGAAGTGAAAATCGAATACTTAAAGAACATTATCTTAGAAAAAGAATAAGCTCCCTGGGTAAAAATTCCCAGTACCAGATGGGTTCACAAGTGAATTTTCCTGAACACCGAAAGAACAATTACTCCCAATACTATATAAACTCCTTGCCAAAATAGGTAAAGGAGTCCTACCAAATTCCTCTCATGAAGCGAATGTGGTATTGACATCTAAACTGGCGGAGCCAAAACAGAGAGAAGAAAAAATTATAGACCAATTTCCCTAATGAATATTGATGCAAAAATTTTAAATAAAATCCTAGCAAAGAGATTACAGCAATATATCACAAAAATCATATACTATGACAAGGAATACAGGTTTGTTCAACATTAGGAAAACTGTCAGTACAATTAACTATATCAATACAAAAAAAAACCCAAATCATGATTATCTCAGCAGATGCAGAAAAATCTTTTGATAAAATGCAACACTTGTTCTTATTAAAAATTTTAGAAAGCATAGGAGTAAGTGGAGTTTTTCTTAAAATGATAAGAAGTATCTATCTAAAATAATCAGCAAGCATTATCTGTAATGGAGATAAACTAGAAGCCTTCCCAATAAGATCGGGGTGAAGCAAGGATGCCCATTATTACCACTATCATTTAGTATTGTCCTAGAAATGAGAAAATGAAGGTATTAGAATAGGCAATTAGGAAACAAATTATTATTCTTTGCAGACAATATGATGGTATACTTAAGAGAATCAACTAAAAACTAGTTGAAATAATTATCAACCTTAGTAAAGTTGCAGGATAGAAAATAAACCCACATAAATCATCAACATTTCATAGATCTGATCATTCATTTCATTTAGATGTATTCGTATATAATTGGGTAAAATGGCTCCCAATAATTGATTTAATTTTGTCTTTATTAGTAGTGAATTCACCCTTTTCATTTTTGATACTGGTAATTTGGCTTTCTTTCTTTTTTAAAAATCAAATTAGCCAATGGTTTATCTACTTCACTGTTGGTTTTTTTTTTTTCCATAAAACCAGTTCCTAGTTTCATGTACTAGTTTAATGGTTCATTGTCAACAAAGTCCAGCAAGAAGAGATAGAAAGAGATATAAAATAACTTCGGAAAATATAAAATATTTGGGAGTTACCTTTCAAGATAAACCCAGGAACTATATGAACACAATTACCAAACACTTTTTCCCACAAAAAAAAGTCAGATTTAAACAATTGGAGATCTATTCATTGCTGTTTAAGCTAAGCCAATATAATAAAAATGACAATTCTACCTAAATTAATTTGCTTTTCAATGCCACACCAATCAAACTACCAAAGTATTATTTTACAGAGGTAAAAGAAATAATAACAACTTTCATCTTTTCATATTCTTCTGAATAAAAGGTCAAGAATATCAAAGGAATGTGTGAAGAAAAGAATGAGAAGGACGTATAGCTCAAACAGCAATCATCAAAAGAATCTGGTACTGGCTAACAAATGGAGTCATGGGTCCGTGGAATAGATTAGGTACATAATACATAGTAGTAAATGACCATAGTACTCTATTTGTTTGATAAATGCAAAGGCTTTTGGGGCAAGAATTCATTATTTGAGAAACATTGCTGGGAAAACTGAAAAGCAGTTTGGCAAAAACTAGGTATAGGCCAACATTTTACACTGTATGTATCAACATAAGGTCAAAATGGGTACCTGATTTAGAAATAAAGGGTGATATCAGGAGCAAATTAAGGAAGCATGGGATAGATCTACAGGCAAGGGATGAATTATGGCCAAACAAGAGTCAGGTCAGTTCCAGACTCATTTGGAAGCTACCCTACATTCATAAGTGAATTTGGTCAAGTGAATGCTTTGTAGCAGCTATTGGAAGTCTGAGCCCATTCCCCCAAGGTATGGAGGTGGTAGAGGGGAAGATGTGTTCCCCTGGGGGAATGGGAGGGGCATATGTTTGCACTTCTGTGGGGGGAGGTGCTCCTGTTTTGTTTTCAAGAGAACTAATGGTATCACCATGCTAGTGAGTTGGACTGAGTAGGGCTTTGCTTTTGCTCACCTGTTTTAGTCTTATCTGACATTTCAGGACCCTAGTTAGGGTTTCCTTGGCAAAGATACTGAAGTGGTTTGCCATTTCCTCCTCTAGCTCTTTTTACAGGTGAGAAACTGAGGCAGACAGAGTTGCACACAGTAGTCAGTCTCATTCTGTCTTCCAGAGTCATTGAAGTCCAGTGGCAAAAACAAAGTCACAAGTGGGGATGGTCCAGGCTGAAAGGGGTGACCTTGAAGTCTTAAATGTCTCACCTAGCTCTAATTGCTCCACAGGGCCAGCTCCAGCTGCCTTCATGGCTTTGGGAACAAACTGTCCTTTCTCATCTACCCACTGTGCTGTGGAAAGTGTTCATCTACTTGGGGCAGACGTCCGCCTCCCTCACCCAAAGCTTGGAGGACCCTTGGCTCCCCTCAAGCTGCTTTGGGCCTTTTGCCAAGTCAATTTATGGGCTGTTGCAGCAGCATATGCTTTAGCTTCTTGGAGCCATAGGTGAGAGTTGGTTGAAAGTGGCCCCCCCAGGGGCTATTCCTCCCTGAACACCCCATACACCCTGTTCTCAGTGGATCTTCTCAGGAAATATCCCTTGGTAAAAACTAATCGATACGAATTGTTTATCAATGAAATCCACTTGGTAGATTACTAGGAGGGCATTAATCTTTGGGTCAGGGGGCAGGTAGGTGATACAGTGGTGTGAACACCAGGCCTGGAGTCAGGAAGGCCTGAGTTCAAATCTCGCCTCAGACACTTCCTAGCTGTGTCACCCTGGGCAAGTCACTTCACCCTGTTTGCCTCAGTTTCCTCATTTGTAAAATGAGCCGGAGAAGGAAATGGCAAAGCACTCCAGTATCTTTTGCCAAGAAAACCCCAAAAGGGGTCACCAAGAGTAGGACTCCTGTGAACAACAGAAACAAAATCTTTGGGTCAATCAATTCTATGAGGAGATTTAAACTACTGAAAATGCTGAAATTGACTACAGGGGCATTGGAATGGAAGATGAAGCTCTTTCAGGTGCAAAGGAAGCAGTCTATACTGGGCTAGGGGATTGAGATTTGGAGTAGTTCAATTGCATCAGAAAAGGCCAACAGAGTTGAACTTGGCCCCAGGTCGTTGACTGAATCTTTACCTTTGTCTCTAGCCATGCATTTGCATAAGACTAAACTGGGATCCCAGAGCTCTAACCAGAACGATCTGGCTACCCCAGGGGTGGACAGCTCCAATCTAAGAATCTAGGGAGAATTGTCCAGTGTGGCCTGGTGGGACTTCTCCCATCGCCTTGCCTGGGACTTGGCAAACCTCAGAGTTGCCCACAGAACTGAAGGCGACCATAGCCCCCTGTGGAGCCTCAAGCTTCCAACAGCGGTGGCAGTCTCCTGGGGTTGGGGGTGGCTGCAGTCCACACCAAGAGCTAGTGGCTGAGCCAGAGCGAGTCTGGGGCCTCTGATTTCTGTGCTTGCCACACCACTCACCTCTGCTTAGGGTTCATGGGCACAGCTCAGGGTATCCTTGATGTGCTTCTGCTCTGACTCCCAGCAGCCCCATCCTATTTTTGTCCGAATGACCACTTTCCATCCTTTGTTCCTTTGATGTTCTATAGTCCTGGCTCATCACAGAACGAAGAAAAAGCACCTCCATTGAAGGTCTTGCTCCTAATAAGTGCTTATTGACTAACTGACTGACTCAGTGGTAAAATGGCCATCATCTCCCAGGCATCATATCTATTATTACTGAATCTGAATCTAGGCATGCACGGGGACGTACCAAGGGCACTGCATTTAGAGACAGAGAATCTGGATTCCAGTCGTGGCCATTCCCCTTATCTGAGCATGGGATGTAACTTACCCACTGTGGGGCTCAGTTTCCTCTTCTATGAATAGGGAGGATTGAATTGGCTGATCCCTCGGGACCCATCCAGTGCTGTCTCCATGTGGGACCTCAGATAAGGAAATACACCTGTTTTTCCCTGGGGAACTTTTAATTTTTGCTTTGAACAGAAATACTTGGTAGAATGAGTGTCTCTTTGGGTATTGAGTGTGATTGAAAAGAGTCAGAGGACAGAAGATAGATTTGGAAAATGAACAAGAGAGAATGAAGCAGGCAGGAGCGATATGTAAGGCCTCTGAACAGCTGCTGTGATTTCCATAGCTCAGACCCTTGGTAACCCAGAGAATAATTGTAAGAAGAAAAGGTGAAAGCTGAAAATGGGAAATGACCACAATTGCAACCTCTCCTAATTTCAGCTCTCAAAGTATATTTGGATAATTGGCAATTACACTCTGTGGTCAGAGTATCTGCTGATGACATCAGGGGCTTGGATGGCACGATGCCCAAGGTCCCTTTCAGGCTGGACATTCTCTATACTGTGGTCTGGGTGAGTGGGCCCCTTGCCTTGCCAGGCCTTGGTCTCCCTCATGTGAAAGAAGAGGGATTGGAATGAATGGTCTCAAGGGCCTGGCCTGGAGCTCCCAGGGACCATAAGGCCAGAGGGCGATGGCAAGGAAGCCCATTGCCTCCT
>NW_027187226.1:0-7718 GCF_028583685.1 Petaurus breviceps papuanus
GTTTTCATCAGTTCACATAAGTCTTTTTATACTTTTTTAAACTTTTACACTATTCATATGTTCACCATTTCTTTTTTTTAATTTTTAATTAATTTGTTTGTTCACATTTTTCCCCCCCCCCCCCCCCCTCCCCATGGTGGCACATAGTCAAATATAGGATCTGTAAATACTTTCACATTATACATTAGACAGGTTATAAAGACGGATTGTATCAGATGGAATGAATAATGGTAAAGAGGACATAAAACCAAATAAGAGAAGGAAAAAGATCAGGTATTTTGCTTCCACCTGGATATAAACTTAGTTCTTTCTCTGGATACAAATATTTCTCTCCATCATGAGTCTTTTGGGATTGACTTATATCACTGCATTGGTGAGAGGAGTCCAGTCTATCAAAATTGGTCATCACACATACGTTGTGTCTGTAATTGTGTACAAATTTCTCCTGGTTCTACTCTTCTCACTCAGCATGAGTTTGAATAAGCCTCTCCAGGTAAATATGAAGACAGTCTGCTCCTCGTTTCTCATAGCACAATAGTATTCCATAACATGCATATACCACAACTTGTTCAGCCATTCCCCAATTGATGGGCACCCCCTTAATTTCCAATTCTTTGCCACCACAAAAAGAGCTGCAATAAACATATTTGTACATATGGGTCTTCCTCCCACTTCTATGATATCTTTGGGATATCACCCTAGGAGTGGTATTGCTGGACCAAAGGGAATGAAAGTATTTATAAAGTGAATTAGAGCATTTCTTCATGTGCTTATAGATATCTTCAATTTCTTTCTCTGAAAACGGCCTGTTCATATCTTTTGACCACTTATCAATTGGGGAATGACTTATATTCTTATAAGTTTGACTCAGTTCTGTGTATATTTTAGAAATGAGTCCTTTGTCAGAGACATAGGTTGTAAAGATTCCTTCCCAATTTCCCACCTCCCTCTTAATCTTGGTTACATTGGCTTTGTTTGTACAGAAGCTTTTCAATTTCATGTAGTCAAAATTATGCATTTTACATTTTATAATGTTCTCTAATTCTTGTTTAGTCATAAAGTCTTTCCCTCTCCACAAGTCTGATAGGTAAACTATTCCTTGTTTTAGGAGACTGCTTACAGTATCAACCTTTATACCTAGATCATGCACCCATTTAGACTTGATTTTGGTATATGGTGTTAGATCATGGTCTATGCCCAGTTTCTATCATACTATATTCCAGTTTCCCCAGCAGTTTTTGTCAAATACTGAGTTCTTATCCCAAAAACCAGGGTCTGGGGGTTTATCAAACAATACGTTACTATAGTTGTTGACTTCTGAATCTCGTGTGCCTAATCTATTCCATTGATCCACTCCTCTATTCCTCAGCCAGTACCAAGTAGTTTTGATGACTGCTGCTTTATAATACAGATTGAAATCTGGTAGAGCTAGTCCACCTTCCCTAGCATTTCTTTTCATTAATTCCCTTGATATTCTGGACCATTTGTTCTTCCAAATGAATTTTGTTACTATTTTTTCTAGTTCTATAAAGTAGTTTTTTGGTAAATTAATTGGTATGGCACTAAATATATAATTTAATTTAGGTAAAATTGTCATTTTTATTATATTAGCTCGACCCAGCCACGAGCAATTGATATTTTTCCAATTAGTTCGATCTGACTTTATTTGTGTGAAAAGTGTTTAGTAGTTGTGGTCATATAGGTCCTGGGTTTGTTTTGGCAGGTAGATTCCCAAATATTTTATAATGTCTACAGTAACCTTAAATGGGCTTTCTCTTTGTATCTCTTGCTGTTGAATTTCATTGGAAATATATAGGAATGCTGAGGATTTGTGTGGGTTTATTTTATATCCTGCAACTTTGTCAAATTTGTTTTTTGTCTCAAGTAGTTTTTTACTTGATTCTCTAGAATTCTCTAAGTATATCTTCATATCATCTGCAAAGAGTGATAGCTTGGTCTCTTCTTTGCCTAATTTGATTCCTTTTTCTTCTCTAATTGCTACTGATAACATTTCTAGGACCAGATTGATTAAGAGGGGTGATAGTGGACACCCTTGTTTCACCCCTGATCTTGTGGGAAATGCTTCTAGCTTCTCCCCATTACCTATAATACTTGCTGATGGCTTTAAATAGATGCTACCTATTATTTTAAGGAAGGCTCCATTTATTCCTATACTTTCTAATGTTTTTAATAGGAATGGATGTTCTATTTTGTCAAAAGCCCTTTCTGCATCTATTGAGATGATTGTGTGGTTTCTGCTAGTTTTATTATTGATATGATCAATTATATTGATGGTTTTCCTAATATTAAACCATCCTTGCATTCCTGGAATAAATCCTATCTGAGCAAAGTGTATTATTCTTGAGATAAGTTGCTGTAGTCTTTTTGCTAGTATTTTATTTAGAATTTTTGCATCTATATTCATGAGGGAGATTGGTCTATAATTTTCTTTGTTTTATCTCTTCCTGTTTAGGTATCAGTACCATACTTGTGTCATAAAAAGAATTTGGTAGGACTCTTTCTTCACTAATTTTCCCAAATAGTTTGTATTGGAATCAATTGTTCTTTAAATGTTTGATAGAATTCACTAGTAAATCTATCTGGCCCTGGAGATTTTTTCCTAGAAAGTTGACTGATGGCTTGTTCAATTTCTTTTTCTGATATGGGGTCATTTAAGTAATTTACTTCCTCTTCAGTTAATCTGGGCAACTTGTATTTTTGTAAATATTCATCCATTTCCCTAAGATTGTTATATTTATGTGCATACAAATGGGAAAAAATAATTCCTAATTATTGTTTTGATTTCCTCTTCATTGGAGGTAGATTCACCCTTTTCATTTTTGATACTCATAATTTGGTTTTCTTTCTTTTTTTTTTTATCATATTGACTAAGGGTCTATCAATTTTATTGGTTTTTTCATAAAACCAGCTCTTAGTTTTATTTATTAATTCAATAGGTTTCTTAATTTCAATTTTATTAATCTCTCCTTTGGTTTTCAATATTTCTAATTTAGTATTTAATTGGGGATTTTGAATTTATTCTTTTTCTAGGTTTTTCAATTGTATGCCCAATTCGTTGAGCTCCCTTTTCTCTAATTTAATCATGTGCATTCAGGGATATAAAACTTCCCCTAAGAACTGCCTTTAATGCATCCCACAAATTTTGGTATGTTGTCTCATTATTATCATTCTCTTGAATGAAATTACTGTTTCTATAATTTCTTGTTTGACCCACTCATTCTTTAGGATTAAATTGTTTAATTTCCAATTAGTTTTTAATCTGTTTTTCCATGGCCCTTTATCGCATATAATTTTTATTGTATCATGATCTGAGAAGGATGCACTTAATATTTCTGCCTTACTGCATAGAATCGTAAGGTTTTTATGCCTTAGAATGTGGTCAGTTTTTGAGTATGTGCCATGAACAGTTGAGAAGAAAGTATATTCCTTTTTATCCCCATTCAGTTTTCTCCAGAGATCTATCATACCTATCCTCTCTAAAATTCTGTTCACCTCTTTAACTTCTTATTTATTTTGAGGTTGGATTTATCAAGTTCAGACAGGGGGAGATTAAGGTCTCCCACTAGCATAGTTTTGCGATCTATTTCTTCCTCTAATTCCTTTACCTTCTCCTCTAGGAATTTGGATGCTATACCACTTGGTGCATATATGTTAAGTAATGCTATTGCTTCATTCTCGATGGTGCCTTTTAACAGGATATAGTTTCCTTCCTTATCTCTTTTAATTAGGTCAATTTTTGCTTTTGCTTTATCTGAGATAAGGATTGCTACTCCTGCTTTTTTTACTTTAGCTGAGTCATGGTATATTTTACTCCAGCCTTTTACCTTTACCCTGTGTGTATCCCTCTGTTTCAGATGTGTTTCTTGTAAACAGCATATTGTAGGATTATGATTTCTAATCCATTCTGCTATCTGTCTCCATTTTATGGGAGAGTTCATTCCATTCACATTTACAGTTATGATTGTCATCTGTTTCTTTACCTCCATCCTATTCCCGCCTTTGTTAGTGTTCATACTTTTCCCCCCTTCTCCCTTCCTCCCCTTAATAGTTTTCCTTTTGACCACCGCCTTCCTTAGTATTCTCTTATCAGCCCCCCTCCCTTTACCTCCCCTTTCCCCTTACTTCTTCCCTCCTTACTAGCTCCCCCCCTCCCGCCTTCGTAGCCCTTTCCCCCTCCTACTGCCCACAGGATTTTTTTATACTTAATGAAGTATGTTATTTCTTCACACTGAGTGACAGGAACAAATCTCATGCGAAGTTCCTCTCCCTCCCCTCTTGCCCTCTGAAATGATACTTTTTGCATTTCTTCTCCATAGAGTCCTATGCTTAACTGGTTGTTATTCCTCCTTGCACCAGAACCAATGAGGGAAAAGCTCATATGATTCCCAACTCCTTCCTTTCTTTTCCTCTGCTATACAGTTTTTATGCCTCTTTGTGTGGCATAATTTACCCTTTTCCACTCATTCATTCCTTTTCTTCCTTTGCAGTCTCTTTGTAGCCCTTAATAAGATTTTTTTAAATCGTCATTTTGTGTATTTTATACTCATACCCTCTAATTGTCTATAAACAGTTTGCTTTTATCAAATAGCAGGGTGTGTGTGTTTTCCTTGTTTACCTTTCTATGTCACTGTTGCATTGCGTAATTGGAGGTTGAATTTTCCATTGAGTTCTGGCTTTTTTATCAAGAAGGTCTGGAACTCTGTTATATTGTTGAATGACCATCTCTTTGCCTGGAAGAATATGCTCAGTCTCGCTGGGTATGTGATCCTTGGTTGTAATCCGAGCTCTTTTGCCTTCCAGAAAATTGTATTCCACTGCCTTCGATCTTTCAGTGTAGAGGCTGCCAAATCCTGTGCGATCCTCACTGTGGACCCTAGATATTTGAATTGTTCTTTCTGGCCGCTTGAAGTATTTTCTCTTTTATCTGGTAGTTCTGGAGTTTGTCCACAACATTTCGAGGACTTTTCAGTTTGGGATCTCTTTCAGCAGGTGGATTCTCTCGATTTCTATTTCACCCTCAGGTTTTAGTATCTCAGGACAGTTTTCCTTAACGAGCTCTTGGAGAATGTTGTTCAGGATCATTTTTTCATCATGATTTTCTGGTAGGCCTATGATTCTCAGATTATCTCTCCTGGATCTGTTTTCCAGGTGAGTTATTTTTTCTTTGAGGTATTTTACTTTTTTTTTTTTCTAATTTTTCATTCTTGTTGCTTTATTTGACTAATTATTGGTTCCTCATAGTTATTTGTTTCAATTTGGTTGATTCTAGTTTTTAGCAAATCATTTTCCTTGGTTAATTTTTGGAGCTCCTTTTCTTTTTTTTTTTGGAAGCAATTGGGGTTAAGTAACTTGCTCAAGGTTACACGGCCAGTTATTTCTGGGTGTGGTGCTGAGTATCTGAGCCCGGATTTGATCCATGTCATCCTGACACTGCAGCCAGTGCTCTTACTCGCTGAGCCACCTGGCCGCCCCTAAGCAATTGGGGTTAAGTAACTTGCTCAAGGTTACACGGCCAGGTGTTTCTGGGTGGGTGCTAAGTGTCTGAGCCCAGGATTCAATTTCCAGGTCTTCTCAACACTAGAGCCGGTGCTCTTACTTGCTGTACTACCTGGCCGCCCCCTGGAGCTCCTTTTCCATATCATACAATTTTCTTTTTAGAGAGATGTTTTCTTCATTATAATGTTTTTCTATTTCTGCTATTTTAGTTTTGAGAGAATTATTCATTTTGTCTTCTATCTCTCTCATTTTGTTTTCAAAGTTCCTTTTGATTTCATCTAGGAGAGCCTTCTGTGCTTGGGACCCATTCCCTATTAATGTTTCAGCTGTGGGTGTGAAGTCCACATTGTCTCCCTCAGAGTTTGGTTCCTCCCTCTGAGGATAATAGGACTCCAGAGTCTTTGTCTTTGTAGTCTGCTTTCTACCCTTTTTGAGGCAGGGCCCTAGCCTCACCCTTCCTCTAGGGATCCCAAGCCTTTACTGTAGAGGGTTTTGCCCTGGGGCCAGAGTTACTATGTTTTCAGGGTTAGAGGGGGGGTTTGGAGCAGGTGAGATTCACTCTGTCATCCTGGTCTATGGAGATCCTGATAGGGGCTTTTTTTTTTATTTCTGGGCTATGAAGTGGTAGCCCCAGGAGTATTTGCTGTCCAGGAGGGGCCCCTGTATTTGCTTCTTACCTTGCTCTTTCCAATCCCAGCCCTTTGGTGATAGGCCTGGTAGTGGCACCTTCCGGGCCTGCCTCTGCCGAGTCTGCCCACCATTTCTTATAGAATAGTAATAGTCCATTACATTCATGTGCACAATTTGCTTAGCTAATCCTTAATTGATGGGCAACTACTCAATTTTCCAATTATTTGTTAGCATAAAAAGTTCTGCTCAAAATTTTTTTTTATTTTTAATTAAATTTTATGTTTATTTTTAGTTTATATCATTCATTTCAACAAGATTTTGACTTACAAATTTTCTCCCTGTTTTTCCCCTACCCACCACCCCAAAATAGTGATCCCACTGTATACCCCCTCTCCCAATCTGCTCTCTCAGAGTAAGATTGACCTTTTGCCTCCCTATTCTTCCCCTCCTTTGTAACAGTTTTCCCTTGTCTCTTCTATATGATATAATTTACCCAATTCTGTCTCTCCCCATCTCCTCTCATTATATTCCTCTCTCACTTCTTAATTTCACCTTTTAAATATCATTCCCTTCCTATTCAACTAGTCCTGTGCCCTTCTGTCTATATATATATATATATATATATATATACACACACACACATTCACATATGTATTCATACTCCCATATACCCTCCTATATAGACATATATTTATGTATACACATACATATACATATGTGTGTGTGTATACATTTATGTGCCTTCAACTAGTCTCATACTGAAAAAAGTGTCATAAGTTACAATTATCGTTTTTCCATGTAGGAATGTAAATAGTTCAACTTTGAGAATCTTTGTGATTTCTTTTCCCTGTTTATCTTCTCTTGCTTCTTGTATCTGAATGTCAAATTTTCTATTCAACTCTGGTGTTTTCATTAAGAATGCTTGAAAGTTCTCTATTTCATTGTATGACCATATTTTCCCCTGAACCATGATACTCAGTTTTGCTGGGTAGTTGATTCTTGGTTTTAATTCCAGCTCCTTTGACCCCCGGAATATCATATTCCAAGCCCTTTGATCCCTCAGTGTAGAAGCTGCCAGGTCCTGTGTTATCCTTATTGAGTTTCCACAATATTCAAATTTTTTTCTTCTTGGTTGCTTATAATATTTTGTCCTTGATCTGGGAACTCCAAAACCTGCTATAATATTCCTAGGAGTTTTCTTTCTGGGATCTTTTCCAAGAGGTGATGGGTGGATTCTTTCAAACTCCATTTTGCCCTCTGGTTCTGAAACATGAGGGCAATTTTCCTTGAGAATTTCTTGAAGGATGATTTCTAGGGTCTTCTTTTTGATCATGGCTTTCAGGTTGTCCAATAATTTTTAAATTATCTCTCCTGGATCTGTTTTCCAGGTAAGTGGTTTTTCCAATGAGATATTTCACATTGCCTTCTATTTTTTAATTTGTTTGGATCTATTTAATAACATCTTGATTTCTCACAAAGTCAATAGCTTCCATTTGCTCCAATCTAATTCTGAAGCAATGATTCTCCTCAGTGAGCTTTAGAGATTCTTTTTCCATCTGGCAAATTTGGCT
>NW_027187226.1:7818-13112 GCF_028583685.1 Petaurus breviceps papuanus
ATCTGTTTTCCAGGTAAGTGGTTTTTCCAATGAGATATTTCACATTGCCTTCTATTTTTTAATTTGTTTGGATCTATTTAATAACATCTTGATTTCTCACAAAGTCAATAGCTTCCATTTGCTCCAATCTAATTCTGAAGCAATGATTCTCCTCAGTGAGCTTTTGAGATTCTTTTTCCATCTGGCAAATTTGGCTTTTTAAGTCATTCTTCTCTTCATTGGCTTTTTGAGACTCTTTTGCCATTTGAGTTAGTCTATTTTTAAGGTGTTATTTTCTTCAGTCAGGTTGTTGACTCTCATTTCATAATTTTCTTGCATCATTCTCATTTCTCTTCCCAATTTTTCCTCCACTTCTCTTATTTGTTTTTCAAAATCCTTCTTAAGCTCCTCTATGGCCTATAACCAATTAGTATTTTTCTGGGAAGCTTTTGGTGCAGGAGTTCTGACTTCATTGTGTTCCTCCCATTCCATGCTTTGATCCTTTTTGTCTTGAAAAAAGGAATCTAGAGTCAAGTTGCTGTGCTTGCCTTGATTCTCTCGTTTGCTCATGTTGCCACTCAAATTACTTGACTTCTGAGCTTTTTGCCACAGTAGAACTCTGCTTCCAGAAAGGAGAGCTTTGTCCTAAATTGCTGGGGGTTTTGCAGTTGCCAGAGCTATTAGTTGGGTGCCTTCTCTGAAGCCTCCACTGGCTGTGGCACCTGGTCATGTACACCAGGACCTCCACCCCAGAAAGTAATCCAGATCTAAGTAGGCTAAAGCAAGAGCAATTTCCCCTCAGACTGGTTGCTTGGTCCCCCTACAATCTGCACGCCAGGAGCTCCAAAGCAGCCACACAGTGGCAACCAGGGCACCTCAGCTGCTTCTCCCTCTGGGGGCAGAGGTCGGACCACAGTCCTGGACCCCCTGTTCCCACAAATTCCACACTGAACTCTTACTTTGTCTTTGGCATTCATGGATTCTGGAAACTGCCACAGCTGGTGGTGATCCATTCTCCCTAAGTCCCTCTAGCTAGAGCTGGTCAGGGCGCCCTGGGGCTAAAACCACAGGTTCATGCAGTGCTGGGTGCTGCTCCCAGGATGCTGTGATGGGCCCTTCCTGACAGCCTGCCAGGCTGCCTTCAGTGGGAGACTTGTTTCTCTCCATCACTTTGTGGGTTCTATGGCCTTAAAGTTTATTTAGAGTCATATTTTATAGGTATTTGATGTGGTTATGGGGGGAGCGCAGGGAGTTTTCCTGCTTCTATGCCGCCATCTTGCTTCTACCCCTGTTCAAAATATTTTGGTGCATAAATAGTTTACATGTTGGGGAGGCCAGGTAGCACAGTGAGTAAGAGCACCGGCTCCAGTGTTGGGATGACCTGGAGATCGAATCCTGGGCTCAGACACTTAGCACCCACCCAGAAACACCTGGCCGTGTAGCCTTGAGCAAGTTACTTAACCCCAATTGCTTAGGGGTGGCCAGGTGGCTCAGCGAGTAAGAGCACTGGCTCCAGTGTCAGGATGACTTGGAGATCTAATCCGGGCTCAGATACTCAGCACCACACCCAGAAATAACTGGCTGTGTAACCTTGAGCAAGTTACTTAACCCTGATTGCTTAAAAAAAAATAGATCACATGTAATTTCTTGAATTAAAAAGAGACTTCAGATAGAATCTTCTCCTGCTCCACTATTCAGATTCTGATCATAAAATGCAGTTTAGGAATTTGACCATGATTTTGTTTTATTTTGTTCTGTTCTGTTCTGTTGCTGAGCAAAGATACAACAGTGATTGGTTGGCTTCCATGTTCCTAGGAGAATTTTTTAATACGCAAATTTATTCCTACTTACCCATATTTTCTCCTAGTGTTGTTATATGTTAGATTAGCTTGGTTTTAATTCTTAGCAATATTTTAGGAATGGGAGGTTTGGTCTTGAATAAAAATGTTGCACTTTTTTCTCCATCCCCAGTTTGGATTTTATGCCTATTATACTATCCAAACTGATTTCAAATGATCTACATAGGTTCATATTTCTTAATCAAATGACAAGTCAGAGAATGACCTGGGTCTTAGAGGCTGTTATAGTCAGCTAATTTACTTTACAGACAAGGAAGCTAAAACACAGAGATGTTAAGAAGCACTACTATTTATTTATCATTACAACATTTACAAGGCGATTTGCCAAAATAACAGTCAGGTAGGCAATATAAGTATTAATATCTTTATTTTAAAGATTGGGAAACTTAGATTCAGAGACATTAAATAATTTGTTCATGATCATGGAATTAGCAAACCTTGGAGCTAGGATTTCAACCCAGTAGTTTACTAATTCCAAGTCATTGTGCCATACTATGCAAATCTATCTCCCTGGCTTCAGTGATTTTGACTCTGAAGGAGAGAGTGAGGCTGATGACTTTGCACAACTCTACCTCATTTTAATCCAATTCACTTGCAAGTTAAGACATTACCCTCTTGATGTCATTGGTCCTCTTGGAGAACAAAGGACAAACAACATGATTAGTGGAAAGTCAAGGATAGGAAGCAAATTTTTTGAGTACTACTTTTTCTTGTATAGTGTATTGTTTGTCCTTCATTTTCAAAGAGGACCAAGACATCAGGAAGATGATGCCATGACTTGCAAGTGAATTGGATTTAAGTGAGGGAGGGCTGTACAAAGTCACCAGACTCACTTTCTCCTCTAGAACCATTTTGGTCCAGTTTCCAGATACAGATCAAGACAACCGGAGATGGCTTGTTTCCTCAAAAGACACAACAAATATACAGTCATTCCTATTGAACGAAGCCAAATGCCAGTGACTTCTGTTCTAATGAAACCACACAGAGTGAAGAAAGTATTGGGTTCTAGTTCCAGAGAGTAAAAGAAGATAATAAGGATTCAATGGATAATGCACAAATAAAAACATTCTTTATAAATGTTCAAACTATAAAGCAACATACAGCCTGCTACAAAACAGTGTTTGTATTAGACTGAAATTAAAACTTGCCTAGGATCATGTCATAAAGACCACAAGTCATGAATCATAGTAATCATACTTTGATACAAGGCTGAGGATTTTGTATTTTATTTGAGAGGTAATAAGCAACAACTAAAAACTGTGAACAAAGTCTTTCTATGATGATATCTAGGTCTTAGGAATATAAATTTGGCAGTTTTGTGGAGAATGAATTGGAGAAGGAAACAAGAGGAAGCAGTCTGATTTGGAGGCTATTGGAATAGCTCAGCAGAGAGGTGATAAAGGCCTGAACCAGGGTAGAGGCCTTGTGAGTGGGAAGAATGGGATAGATGCAATAAATAAATGGTGGGAAGGTCAAAATGATTAGATTGTAGAATATGTGGAGGAGAAAAAAGCAGGTGGAAAAAAAGATAAAAATGAGAATTTGGGTGACCAGATGAATCTATGCTTATAGAATGAAAGCTGAAAGGAACTTTGGAGATCATTAAGCCAGTTGTCTCATTTTATAGATGAGGAAACTGAAACCTCCAGAACTGATGTGTCTTGCCCAAGTTCACACAGGTGGCAGAAGTAGGAAGAGTGACCTTAATAGAATGAGGGAAATTTGGAGGATGAATAGACTGGGGAGGGAGATATGAGATCATTTTAGACATGTAGAGTTTGATGTCACCATGGACTTCTATGTGAAGCTGTCCAGCAGGCAGCTGGGACTTGAATTGAGATAATGAATGGATGAGAGGGAGCTAATGAGCTCGCCAATGCAAAGAGTATAAAAAATAGAGGGCACAAGACAGACTTTTGGGATATGGCAACACATGCTGTTCAGTCATTTCAATAGTGTCCAACTCTTTGCAACCCCATTTGGAGTTTTCTTGGCAAAGATCCTGGAGTGGTTTGCCATTTCCTTTCCCAGATCATTTTCCATAAGAGAAGACTGAAACAAACAGGGTTAGGTGGCTTGCCCAGGGTCATAAAGCTAACAAGTGTATGAAACCAGATTTGAACTCAGGAAGTAGAGCCTTCCTGACTCCAGACTTGGTATCTCTATCCACTGCATTACTTAATGAAAGAAGACTGAGAAGAAGCAATAGATTCAGTATTCCAAAAGATCTGGACGAGAAAGATCATTGGAATGAATCAACTAAGATGAAACTCAGTGTGGATATAACTAAAGTTTTATATTCAGGGTCTAAAATCTACTTACATGGTGCATGGAACAGATACATAAAAGGAGAACAGGGAGAGCTACTTCATAAAAGCTGACAGAGAAGAAAGTGTCTAGGAAGAGGTGGTAGTCAAAGTCCAAAACTACTAAGGGGCCAAATAAATATACGACAGAAAAAAAGCCATTGACTTTAGCAACGTAAAAAGCCAATTTGTAGTCTTGGAGAGCAGTTTCATTCAAGTGGTGAGGTCAGATGCTATTATAAGAAATTGAGAAGAGAGTGGTAAGTGAGGAAAAAGAAGTAAGGAATGAATAGTCTTTCTAGGAGTCTGGCTATATGGAGATAATTTACCATTGTTGTCATTCATAAGATGAGCTGGAGAAAGAAATGGCAAACCACTCCAGTATCTCTGCCAAGAAAATCCCAAATGGTATCACAAAGAATTGGACATGACTGAACAACATGAAATACATGTAGCCCTGTGTGTGTGTGTATGTGTACCAAAGACTATACATGTTGTTAGACACAATACATGAACTTTAGACACAGACAAACAATTTCTGAGGAAGATGTGACATATTATTGTCTGACTTTCTTGGAAAAAAAAAGTATTATGAACTAATTATGAACTGTCATAAAATTATGAACTAAGTCATAAAAATATGCACATGATTCATAAGTAGAGAAAAAGGGAATTGGATGTGAAATTGTGAATATATTTAGAACTAGTTTAATATTTATACAGACATATATATGTATATACATATTTTTTTAATATGGTAGTAGTAGTAGTGTCCTGCTTGCCTGTGTCCCCTCTTAAACTTCCTTCTGTTGTCTTCTGGTTATTTAAAAAATATTCGTTGAAGCTTTTCTTGTGTGTGTGTGTGTGTGTGTGTGTGTGTGTGTGTGTGTGTCACTATTATCTCCTCTCCTCTCTTGCCTTCTGTAATGGTGATGGGATTTAAAGATCCTCTTGTATGGGCTTGGGTTTAAGGGTAAGTGTTCAAACCTAGAGCCTGTGAATTCCACTTGTGGGATGGACTTGTTTACGTGAAGAGAGAGGGCTGAACTGGGAGGAGAGGGAGAGAGGGAGAGAGGGAGAGGGAGAGGGAGAGGGAGAGAGAGACAGAGACAGAGACAGAGAGAGAGACAGAGAGAGACAGAGACAGAGA
>NW_027187227.1:0-21653 GCF_028583685.1 Petaurus breviceps papuanus
CCTTCCTTCCTTCCTTCCTTCCTTCCTTCCTTCCTTCCTTCCTTCCTTCCTTCCCTCCTTCCCTCCTTCCCTCCTCCCCTGGCCAAGCTCCACTTACTGGCTATAAATTGGGCCCTCTGGCCTTACAGTGAATGTCAGTACCAGTTATTGCTCCTTGCAACAGCAAGCCTCAGGGTCTCCCCCTCCCAGCTTGACTTTTTTTTCTTTCTCTTTTTCTAATTTAAGGGGCCATCCCTTGACTCACTTCTTAAAGAGGCCTATTCACTCTGCGTGAGGACCTGCAAAGGCTTTAGCCAAAAAGGGCCATGGTCTCCATGGTGCATCCTGGGTCATCTCCAGTTGTCCTGATCTACATCTGGCCACTGGACCCAGATGGCTCTGGAAGAGAAAATGAGGCCGGTGACTTTGCATAGCCCTCCCTCACTCAAATCAAAGTCAACTGCAAGTCATGTCATCATTTCTCTGATGCCATGGACCTCTTCAAAAACTAAGGATAAACTGGAGTTGACCATCCTATCATTTATAAAAAGTGATAGTTTTGTTTCCTCATTGCCTATTCCAATTCTTTCACTTTCTTTTTCTTGCTTACTGGTATAGCTAGCATTTCTAATATAATGTTGAATAATAATGGCAATAATGGACATCCTTGCTTCACCCCTGATCTTATTGAGGTGAAGTTTATCTAATATTGGGATTAATTGTTCCTTAAGTATTTGGTAGAATTCACTTGTAAAACCATTTTGTTCTGGGGATTTTTCCTAAGGGAGCTCATTGGTGGCTTGTTCAACTTCTTTTTCTGAGATAGGGTTATTTTTCTATTTCTTTTTCTGTTCATCTGGGCAATTTGTATTTTTGTAAATATTCATCCATTTCACTTAGATGGTCAGTTTTACTGGCATATAATTAGACAAGTTAGCTCCTAATAATTGCTTTAATTTCATTTTCATCGGTCATTCACTCATTTCATTTTTGGTACTGGCAATTTGGTTTCCATCTTTATTTTTTTGATCAAATTAACCGATGGTTTATCTATTTTATTGTTTTCCTCCCCATAAAATCAGCTCTTAGTTTCATTGATTAGTTAATTTTTTTTAAACTTTCATTTTTGTTAGTTTTCCTTTGATTTTCAGGATTTCCATTTTGCAATTTAATTGGGCATTTAAAATTTGTTCTTTTCTAGTTTTTAAAAAAATGGTATATGCTTACTTTATTGATCTTCTCTTTCATTGATATATATATTTAGAGATATAAATTTTACCCTAAATATTTCTTTGGCTGTATTTCACAAATTTTGGTATGTGGTCTGATTATTGTTATTCTCTTATGAAATTATTCATTGTTTCTCTGATTTGTTCTTTGACCCACTCATTCTTTAGGATTAGATTATTTAGTTTCCAATTGATTTTAAATCTATGCTTCCACAGCCCTTTATTAAATGTATTTTTTATTGCATTATGGTCTTAAAAGGATGCATTTACTATTTCTGCTTTCCTGAATTTGGTTTTGAGGTTTTTGTGCCCTGATATATAGTCAGTTTTTTTGTGAAGGTGCCATATCCAGTTGAGAAAAAGGTATACTTCTTTCTATTCCCATTCAGTTTTCTCCAGAGATCTATCATATCCTTAACCATTTTCCTCTTTAGTGTAAAAGTCTTTCCTTGAACACCTCTTTTATGTGAACTAATTTTCCCCACCCTTCATCTCCTTTTCTCCTCTCCCAGGGCATTCCTCTTTCTTGCCCATCTATTTTTTTTTACCTTGTCTCAGTATAATTGACTCACTCCCTTGCCCTTTTTCTGTGGAGAATCTGTCTAATTCCTCTAATAACGATAAAGTCCTTAGAAGTGACATGTGTCATCGTCCCATATAGAAATGTATTTAACCTTATTGAGTTCCGTATGACATCTCTTTTGTGTTTACTTGTTTATGCTACTCTTGAGTCTTGTATTTGAAAGACAAAGTTTCTATTGATTGCTGTTCTTTTCATCAGGAATGCTTGAAAGTCCTCTATTTAATTAAATATCCATTTTTTCCCCTGAAGGACTTAGTGTTGTAGGATAGTTATTCTTGGTGATAGTCCTAGCTTTTTTGCCATCCAGAATATCATATTTCCAGTCCTCTGCTTCTTTAAAATGGCATCTTCTAAGTCTCATGTGATATCGATTGTAGCTCTACAATATTTGAATGGTTTCTTTCTGGATGCTTCAAATATTTTCTTTTTGACCCAGCAGTTTTGAACATGGCTATAATATTCCTGGGAGTTTTCATTTTGGGATTGGTGATTGGTGGATTCTTTCAATTTCTATTTTACTCTTTGGTTTTATAATATGAGGATGGTTTTCATTTATAGTTTCTTGAAATATGATGTCTAGCTTCTTTTTTGATGATGGCTTTCAGGTAGTCTAATAATTCTTAAATTATCTCTCTTCCTTCTATTTGCCAGGTCACTTGTTTTTCCAATGTGGTATTTCACATATTCTTCTATTTTTTCATTCTTTTGATTTTGTTTGATATGTCATAGACTCACTATTTTTCTCAATCTTAATTTTTAAGGAATTATTTTATTCAGTGAACTTTTGTACCCCCTTTTCCATTTGGCTGATTCAGCTTTCTAAAGATTAATTTTCATCAGTGAAGTTTTGTACCTTTTTTCGCATTTGATCAATTTGGTTTTTAAAAATGTTACTTTCTTGAACATTTTTGTGCCTCTTACCAAGTTGCTAATTGTCTCTTCCTTATTTTCTTCCTTTTCTCTCATTTCTTTATTGTATTTTTCCTCTGCAGTTCTTTTTTATTTTTACAATAATTTTTTAGTTCTTCCAGGAATTCTTGTTGGGCTTGTGTCCAATTCACTTTTTTTTCTTTGAGGCTTTGCCTGTTTTCTTTTCATTTCATTGTTTTCTTCTGGGTTTATGTCTTGATCTCTGTCACCATGTAGCTATTTCATGGTCAGGTTATTACTTTTTTGTTTGCTCATTTTTCTACCCTATTTCCTAATTTGGAACTTTATATTATTGTTGGGCTCTTTTCCCAGTATATAGGGGCAAGGGCTCTGTCTTTAGACTCAGACTTATTTGCACTGCTATTTCCAGAGCTAATTCTGGGAGTTTGGAAATTTTTGATGCTTCTATGGTGATGTGACCTAGAGAGAGATGTGGTCATTCCTCTCCTGGTCTTTGCTCTGGTCCTTACCCTGGAAGGTTCCCTGATCCCTTAGGATTACAATTGGTGCTGCTCCTCAGGGCCCCTGCTCCCTTGGGACCAAAAATGACACTGCCCCCTGAGTCCCAGGCTCAGTTCCAAGGCAGTTTAGGTCTCTGTGCCAGGGACTCTGAGGACAGGTTTGGGGGCCGTGCTCTTTCAGGACTTACCCAGGATGTGCCAGCTGGAACTCTGCTGCTCTCCCAGTCCTCTCTGTTCCTAGAATGTTTCCTGAGAATCCCTGCAGTTTATCCTGCCTGTATCTTGTTTGTACATGGCTGTTTGCCTGTTCTCTTGAAGGCAGGGCCCGTCCTTTGCTTTTCTTTTTTCCCCAGCACTTGGCATAATGCCTGGTACATAGTAGGCATTTAAAGGTTTGTTGACTTAACCTGGGAACGCAGTAGGTCATCAGGGTAATGGAGATCGCTGCCTTAGAGAGTTATACTCACAGCTTAGGCTTAAAATCAAAAAGATAACTGTCATTTGTAGGACGTTGAGTTACCTTATTTGAATCTCATAGCAGCCCTCTGAGGTTTGGGCTACAGGGATTGTGAAACCCGTTTTATAGATGAGCAGACTGAGACTCAGACAATTAAATGATGTGCCCAAGGTCACACTGCTAGTGGGTGTCAGACGTGGGATTGGAAACCTTGGTTTTCTTGCTTCCATAGTCCAGTTCAGACACGGTATGATATGCTGTCTCTGTGGGAGTTGGTTTTGCCCTCTGAGGGTCCTGATCCTAGCCAGCCCTCGATAGTGGTCACCTCTGTCCCCTAATCATTGGATTCTTCACCTTTACTGTGCTCCGGAACCCTTGGGCAGGTTAATGAGATCCATGGTCCCTTTCTCAGAATCAGGCTTTTAAATGCATGCATTTTGAATATATCTAGGATTATGAAGGAAACCAGATTATATTGAAGTATGGTCATCCATATATTTAAAAAAATGAATTCAGAGACCTCAGGTTCCAAGACTCCTTGTCCTTTCTTCATTAGAAGTTGGCTGGCCACCACAGTGGGGACTCTTCGTTTCAAGGATGCATTGGACTCCTTGGCAGCCAAAGTCCCTTCTCCTTTCAGATTCCCACGCCGTGGCTCTTTGCTGGAGTGTGGCTGCCTAGACACTTGCTGTCTTGCAGAATTTCGGACCTGGGACCAGGAAACCAGAATTGAAAGAAGGAAGTCATGAGGTCCCTGTGGTCCCCATGGCTCCCCGGCAGATAAACAAATACCAAGGCAGGACTATGGGGAAGGGGCTGTGGCCCCAGACGGGGAAGTGGATGCCCAGGAGGGCGAGACGCCTAGGAACAGTTTCTTCTTCCTGTCTCGTGTGTGTGTGCGCACGCACGCATGAGGGTATGTGTTTGCTATGAAAAGCACTTTTGGAGACTGTTCCCCAGACCCCTTAGATGTCGTGGCAAACAGCAGTTCAATGTCCCACATTCTCTGGAGGGACTGTTCAGCAAAGCTTCCTGTCCAGGTATGTTCGATTTACTGGGTCAGTCACAAATGAGCTCACTCTTTCAGTCTGCATAATAATCATGGCTCCAATCTGCTGCACTTCCCTTCCCGGGCTGCAGGATGCTTTACATAGCTCATCTTATTTGGTCTTCACAGAAGCCCCCTAAGCAGCTCCTATCATTGTCCTCATTTTACAGATGGAGACACTGAGGCTGAGGGAAGCCGGGCTCATCGAGGGTCTCACAGCCGATGATGCATCTGAGGCAGGGCTCAAATTCAAGGTTGTTTCCCTCCGAGGCCCACGTTCTCTCCATATACAGCCTAGCTGCTGAGACTCGAAAGGGGGTCAGCTTAGGTAGTTTGGGATCTGGAAGGGACTGTAAAGACCATCTAGTCCAACAACCATCTCACTTACAGATGAGGAAACTGAGGCCCTCCAGCAGTGACTTGCCTGACATCACCGGGGGCGTGGGTAGCAGAGGAGATATCTGAACTGTGTCCTCTCGAGCTAGGAGATGTGGTGGCCAGTTGAGTTCCTTCTTACTAGACCTTATTGGACTTTTTCCTCCGCTGTCTTAATCCTCTTTTCTCCCCACAAAGAGGGCTTCTAAGAGCTCGTTCCTGGGAAACTCTCTGTCAGACCAGCATCCCTGGAAGTTTGATGTAATCCTGTAGTGGAAATCTCAGTCAGTGGATGGGAATGAATTGAAACTCTCTGGGAGGGATGAGAATACAAAATGTTCCAAGGCAGCTGGCTTCCTGCTGGCCCAGCCCCTGGTTTGGGACCTTCTGGAGGCAGCTGGGACCTAGCGGGAGGGGAAAAATCCCTGACTCACGGCAGGCTGAGCTTTTCACCCCCTTGACGTCATTGGCTCTGGGGCTGCTCAGGGGAAAGCTGGAAGATGGGGGCCTGTGCTGGGGGAAAGCATGGCCTAATGAGAACCAGCGGGGCCTGCTGTCTTCGAGGGGAGGTGCTGGCTTTGCTTAGAGGCTCCTCTCTGGGGCTGAGGGGGGCCACCTGGATGGAGTCCAAGCCCATGGTGAGCCACGGCACTAGCCTACCCTCCCAGCGGCTGGAGACTGACCAAGTGTTTATCTGCGCCGTCCAGGAGTCCTGAGGGTTTGGTTGCAAATAGGCTTACAGTGTTATATGTACCACTGCAACTGAGGGCCTCAGTGGCTACTGCATTTCCTCTCCGTTTCTGTGGCGAGGAATAACGGGAAGCCTTTGCTGCCTGGATGGGGCTGAGATGGGCTGGTGTCCCAGAGAGAAAGAGAGAGCCCTGACCCTGAGCCCGTCACCTCCTCCTGGGTGATTTGCCCCATCCACTGTGATGACTCCTTTCTGAGAGGTTCTCACTGGAGGTCACCATCACCCCCTTGTAGTGCTTAGAGATCTGCAAAACACTCTACCTGTATTATGTCATCTGAAAGTTACAGTAGCTGCCTGAATGTTCTCCTTCCCTCTAGATTCAGCCTCCGGGGAGCTGGCAAAATCATCTTCTCGAGGCGCTGCTCTGCTCCAAAGCCCGCAGGGGCTCTCTGCGGCCTCTAGCAGAGGGGCTAGCCCGAGTTAAAGTGCTAAGACTTTTACAAAGTTCTTTATGCAGATGAGGTGGTGCTGTTATTATCCCCATTTTACAGATGAGGGAATGGAGGCTGAGAGAGCTTAGAAGGACAGGTGCCTGGAGCTCAGTTATCTCCCAGGCTGCAGAAGATGCTGCAGGGCCTGATCCTTTCCTAGGAACTGGCCCAGAGTTCAGCAGAATGAATTGGAGCTTCCCCAGCAGAGTTGATGGACCTGTCATCATCCAATCAGCAAGCATTTATGGAGTGCTTGCTGTGTGCCAGGCACTGTGCTAAGCCCTGCCCTCCAGGAGCTTACGTTCTAGAGCGGGAGGGGGACAGAGGTTAGGGCAGCAGACTTGGCATCAAGAATATCTGGGTTCTGATCCTTCGCTGGGTGACCCTGGGTAGATCACTTGACTTCTCTTTGCCTCAGTTTCCTCATTTGTAAAATGAGTTTGGGCTTGACCTTTAAATCTTTCACTCTTTGATTCACAAGAGACCTACCAAGTAGGGAGGGGTTAGTGTAAGCAAGGAAGGCACTTGTAGCCGGTGAGGGGGCATGTAGCAGGGACGGGCAAGGGTCTGCAGAGGGTGGAGTGGGATCTGGAAGGAGGCCGGGAGCATGCAGCAGTGGTGATACCTCAAGCGCCATTCACAGGATCCTGTGCCCTAGAAAAGAGCCTAGTGATTTCTCATGCGATCCCTTCTTTTTACAGTTGAGTAAACTGAGTCTCAGGAAGATTAAATGGTCTACCCAGGGTCATGCAATAAATGAAATGGAATTCCAAGGACCTTGGCAGGGGAGCTTCGAGGTGTCCCGTTTTTTCCTTTGTCTTTTTTCTCTTAGGGAGTTCTTTTGTAGAACAAAAAAAATAGATTGGGCAAGATGAAAAACAAACACATAACCCCCCCAACAAAAACCCTGTGTGGGGCCTCAGAAAGTTCCTTTTCTGCTGTCTTCGGAGCACTGTCCCTCTGCATGAGTTTGTCATTAGCAGACATAGGAAAAATCCACACACTCTTGTTCTCTCTGTGCTACGCGTATTTGTGGGTCTGGAGCTGACATTTCAATAGTGCTTGAAGGTTGGCAAAGCTCTCTACAGACATGATCTCATTTGATTCGTGTGTGGGCCTGGGTCCGAGACCAGTTGGCCTTGTTCTTTTCCTAGGTCACTGGGTCAGTGTTATGTTTGTGATGGAAGACCCCCCTGGGAAATGCCCTCCTCTTAGCCCCTCATTACAATATCAGCACAGTTGCTCAGCCCTCTGGAGACCCCGCTCCTGAAGCTCCAGCGTTCCTTGCACCGAGGCGGCCTCTTGACCTTCCCAGGGTTCTCGTCTGGGGGCCTGCCAATCTTGGTAGTGAACGACCAGAATCCCAGAGTGGCAGGGACTCAGGGAATCCATTAGCCAAAGAAGAAATGTTCCCTGGGGCAGCCACTGAGGATGCTTCAGGTCCCTTCCTACCCAGGATTGATTGCTTTGATGTTATTAAAAGCCAGGGCAGGCATCTGGACTTCTAATCCTAAGTCAGTGTCTGCTGATGGAATCGCCTCTTTTAGTTAATGAGAATTCGAGGGAGAAGCTGGGTGGGGGCATGTGTGTGGTCAGCCCTGGCCAGGGCAGGGCCCTGTAAAATGTGGCCTAGATTTTTGACCTTGTGCTTCTTCTCACCCAGGGCTTTTCAGTGAGATAATCTTCATGTTGGGTTGGGCCCAGGCTGTTGTTCTTATGTTAAAAAAGGATAATAGTAGAAGTGGTAGTAGTAGTAATAGTAGTAGTAGCAGCAGCAGCAGCAGAAGCAGTAGTAGTAGTAATGGTAGTGAGGCCGCTAGGTGGTGCAGTGCATAGAGCACCGGGCCTAGAGTCAGGAAGACCTGAATTCAAATATGGCCCCAGAGACTTAGTAGCTGTGTGACCCTGGGAAAGTCTCTTAACCCTGTTTGCCTCAGTTTCCTCATCTGTGAAATGAGCTGGAGAAGGAAATGGTAACCCACCCCAGGATCTCTGCCAAGAAAGCCCCAGATGGGGTCATGGAGAGTCAGCCCTGACTAACAACAACAGAATGTGTTACTGCAGTTGAGTTAACAAAGCCAGCTTCACAATTCCAAGATGGCGGACGTGGTTGGCAGTTTGACTGAAAAAGGAATGGACACTTTAGTGGCCTTTAGGCTCCCTGTGATGTGGCAGCTCCTGGATCATGTCACTATATTGTGCTTCTTGGAACCTTCATCCCCTGCCCTGCTCAGATCCCTCTGGGGGTGTCGTGTTCAGTCTGGGAACCAGAGTTTAGGAAAGACATTGGTGAAGTGCAGAGTCCAGGGGGTGACAGCTGGGATTGGTGAAAGCCCCGGAGGCCATGCCATATGAGGATCACTTGAGAGACTGGTGACATTTTCTCCTGGAGAAGAGAAGATTCATGTATTTGAAGGGTTGTCCCTGAGAAGAGGGGTTGGATCTGTTCTGCTTTCCTGGCAGGAAGTACTTGGAACAAAGGGGGAAGCTTAAAGAGGCCAATTGGAGCCTAAGAGAAGGGAAATCCTTCCTCAAGCCTGAGGCTGGCCAGAGCAGAGGGGCTCCCTTGGGAATTCCTCCTTGTTGGAAGGCTTTGGGCACAGGCTTTGCGACCAGGCCGTCTGATCCTACCATGCTCCAGGAATGCCAAGAGACGTCCTTCCCTTTAGGGTCTATGTGGGGTCTAAGGCACAAGATGGCAGCTCTCTCATCCCTCAAGTATCCTTCCTGTTACAGAACGAGTTATGGTTTCTTCATTGGCATCTTCTGTGAGAATGGAAGGGAAAGGTACGGGTGCAGGGCAGAACAGTGGGAAGAACGTGGTATGCGGCATCCGGGCACCTACCCATCATCTCCATAGGGCGAGTCACATCAGGTGGGTCCTTTGTTCCCCAGCTGTGAGACGAACCCTCCCATTTCTAAGGATATGATCCTAAGCACATTTGTCCTGGAGAAGGAGCTTGATTTGCATTTAATTCTATGAGTGTGTCATGCCACATTACTCATGGGAATTCCCAAGTTCAGGAATTGGCAGGGGGTGTGCTTCTGGTGAGGGTGGAACACCAGCCTCACCCCACTTGTAGCCCTTTAAAAGAATTGTGGCTTTGGTGGGAATTGTGTGCTAACGCAGCTTCGGCATCAGGGACAGGATCGCAGAGTGTCTGCTGTGTGTGTTATCTGGGGGACCCTGAGCCTCCCCTTCCTGTGGCTCAGCCAGAAGCAGAGCTGGTATGGACTGGAAGAGAGAAAGGCAGAAAGAATGGAAGGGAGTGAGGGAGTCTGCTTTGGGAGCAGTGACAGGGCTCTCCAAAAGGGCTTGCAGTGGCTTTATGAAGTCAGTATGATTTTGTGGGGAGAAGAAGAAGATTGGGGTGGAGGGTCCGGGAGGATGATCGCCCTTTCTGCATTACTGCAGGTCAGCAAGCATTGAGCTCCTTTTAATTCAGTTCAAAAAGCATTTTCTATTTTTATTAATATTATTTCTTTTTGCATCATCTCCATTTCCCACTGTACCCTTCCTTCCTCCTCTCCTCCCTCTCCAAACCAGCAGTTCCCTATTACAGAGAATAAAAAAGGAAGAAAAAAACTCAGCAAAACTAACCAGCAAGTCACAGAAGTCTGGCATTTTCAATGCAGTGTTCTGTACCCATAGACGCTCACCTGGACAAAGGAGCAGGGGTGAGGGACAGGAAGAGTCAAGGGTGACTTTGAGCTTGCCCACCTGGCTGACTGGGAGGATGGTGGCAGTGTCCTCAGCCAAAATGGGGAAGTTGGGAAGAGGGGATTTTGGGGGAAATAATGAGTTTTGTACTTCTCCTGGATTTCTTGCAGTCACTGAAGCTTTCTCAACCTTGGGTCCAACGTCATAGTGTTAAGTGACGCCTCTTCATGGTGGTGGTCACGAATCGGCATTTGGGCATCGCTCAGGTCACTAATCAGGTCACATCTGTGAAGACCAGTGCTTCATGGCCAAGCCTGGCTTGTGGTGTCCTCTGAGAGAGAGGAAGTTGACATGTGGGCCATAATAGGATGTTGATATTGATCATGAGAATGTGTATCCCCAGGGCAGTTGAGGCAACATGGGTAGTAGAAATAGATCTGAGCTGGAAATCACAAGACTTGGGTTTAGATACTTCCTCTGGCATGTACTAGCTTTGTGACATGAGTCACCTCTCTGGGCCTCATTTCCCCATCTGTAGAATGAAGACATTGGGCTAGATAACCTCTAAGCTCCCATCCAATTCCAAGCCTGTGATCCTAAGTACATTTGATCCTATGATCCTGTAATTAATCTGGCTTTCATCACAAATGGAGGATAAATATGGGATTTAGAGTGAAGACTCAGAAGACACAGTAATAATCTTCATTTAGAGACGTTTCCCCTAGAAACGTCTGGTTTTAGTTTCCACCTCTCACATTCTCAGTTCTGAATGCCTTGTCCCAGGGTGGTCATAATAACATCGTCCTGACTGAAGGCATCTAGTGTTCTCCTCTATACATGACACCATACAAAGATTCACCAGATCTGGTCTTTCCCCATTGGGTCAGGGGAAGATTGCATTATATCTATTCTTTTTCTGTCTATCGACAGGCTTGAATTATGTCTTGACGGCGGATGTGACCAAAAAGGAGAAGGGCCAGCAGCCCCGGGTATACTTCGTGTCTCTTGGAGAAACGATGGGGCAGGTCTCTGAGCAGATCCAGCTTTCCTACATGCAGGAGAAGTGTGAGCACTACCAAGCCCATGTGAAGGTCAGTCTGAGACATCCTTCTTGTGTCCTGGTTGTCGTCAGTGGGGGCTTCTCTTTCCCTGTACAGATCGCGTGAAATTACCAGGGAAATTTGCCCAGGGTCATGGCCAATTCGTTCACTCTTTTGACTTGTAGAAGAAGAACTTTGGGGAGGACATGCCTTAAAGTCACAATGATCATGTTTGACCACTCTCTGAAATTCTCTCTTCGTTGTTCTTTGAGAACAAGGTGGCCAGATAGGCAGGAAGGGTCTTGCCCTGCATTCATTGGAGGGCTGTTCCATCCTTTCCCCTCCAAGGATCCTCTTGGAGAAGAGACCCACGCAGAGGCTGTCAAGTTGCCTGGCCACAAGGATGCTGGTTTTGCTGATGCCTGTTGCTTTACTTGCTGCCTTCCCATACTGATCCCCAAATTCCCAAATAGCTATGTTTGGTTGATATTGTATTTTTTTATCCTCCTTAATTACTTTATGCTTATTTTGGGAGTGCATTTTTTGGTCTTTCCACCTTCTCTGAATAAGCTTTAAAATGTTTTTCTCCTCTTGTAATTGTTTATTAAATGGACTTTGCTGTTAAGTCCGAGGGCTCAGCCTGTGGCTGTGGTGGTGGATGGGAGAACAGTCGAATCAGAATGAGCAGATGCTGTGAACACGAAACATATCAGTCATTGCAAACTCACGTACTAAGAAACCCTTTGCCGGAAGGTTAGCAAGTGTGGGCCCTGGAAAAGCAGGGGCCTTGGTGTTGGAAGATCTGCATTCTGGGCCTGCTTCCATTATCTCCTGACTGTGTGACTTGGGTCATGTTTTAGTCTCAGCTTTTTCACCTGTAAAATGGGCATCATAGTACTTGCCCTGCCTACTTCATGTGACTTTTGTGAGGACCAAATGAGACAGTGTCTACAGGCTCGGCATGGGGACTCACAGGTCTTGGCCTGGAAGGGATGTCGGAGGCTACCACATCTAGCTACCTCATTTTACAGGGGAAGAGCTGAGGCAGTATCTGAGCGTTGTGCGCTGAAAGCGTCTGAGGAAATCTGTGGCTCCCAGACCAGTATTCTGTCCCCCTGTCACACTTGTACAAAGAGAAGAATGAAGCAGCCTCTGGCTTCAGTGGTTGCCGCTCCCTCTCTCCCTCTCTCCCTCCTTCTTGTGTTTAGACTCCTTGAGAAGACTGTCTGTGATCTCGCCCTTCCTTTCCTCTCACTCTTTTCTTCTCTCCACAATCTGGCTGCCAAACTGCTCTCTCCAAGGTTACTGAGGGTTTCTCAATCACTGAGCCAGTGGTTTTTCCTCGGTCCTCCCCCTCTTTGCCCTCTGAAGCTGTGGACGTTGCTGACCACCCGTTCTCTTTTCTGTGTTCTCCCAGTTCTCCTCCCTCTCTAACCACTCCTCATTCCCTCTCGTTTGCTGGATCTTTTTCTAGGTGATGCCTGTAAACCATGGTTGTCTCCCAGGTCTCTGTCTTTGGCTCTCTCTCCCTCCATACAGGTCTGCTTGATGATCTCATTAGTTTCCATAGATTAAATTATCATCTCCATGTTGATGGTTCAAATCCACTTAACTAACCAGAAACTCTCTGCTGACCTTTAGTCTTGTATCTCCTTCTTGGACATCTTACATTGAATGTCCCCTGGGCATCTTAAACTCAATCTGTCCAAAATGGAATTCATTGTCTTTCCCAGCAAACTCTCCCGTCCTCCTAACTTCCCAGTCACCGTTGATGTCTCAGGTTTTGGTGTCATTCCCAACCCCTCACTCTCTCTTACCCCCATTTCCAGTCTGTTGCCACATCATGTTGGTGCTACCTTTGGAACATCTCTCAAATATGGGCCCTTCTCTCCTCTGGCCCTGCCCTCACTCTAGTGCAGACCTTTATCTCCTCATGCTTGGACTGGTGTAATAGCTGCTGCTGGGTCTGCCTGCCTCCAGTCTCTCCCCACTCCATGTCATCCTCCATTCAGTCATCAAAGTGATCTTCCTAAAACACAGGTACGACTTTGTCACCCCCATTCAACAAGCTGCTGTGGCTCCCCACTCCCTCCAGGATCAAATACGCAGTCCTTTGTTTGGCATTCAAAGACCATCACCATCTGGCCCCAGCTGTTCTTCCAGATTTATGGCACAATGCTGGCACCTGCCCCAGCCCCTTGGGCTCTGCATTCCCGCCAGACCCGCCTTGCACTTCTTCTTCTCATGCAGTCTCCCACCTTTCATCTCTGTGCCTCTGCATGGGCTGCTGCCCATGTAGAATGGGGAATATTCCCCTCCCCATCTCTGATGATTAGAATCCCGAGCTTCTGTCAAAGCCCAGTGCAAATGCTACCTTTCCATGTGAAGTCTTTGGGGATTCTCCCACCTGGTAGAGTCCTCCTGCCAAAATGACTTTGTAGCTGTGTGCTTTGTATTCTCATGTCACGGTACGCTCGGCTTTCTCCCAGTGGAATGTAGGCTCCTTGAGGGCAGGGACATGCCCTTTTGCCTTTGTGTTCTCAGCTTCTGTGGAACACCTCATACTTGTCAGGGACCTAATGATTGTTTATTGAATCAGGTCCCTAATTCCATCATGAATCTTTTAAAATGGACCAAGACAGAAAAATGAGGATTCAGTTAAGGAAACAAAAGCAAAGCCACAATTCAATCCATAATGAAAAAGGCGAGCTTGAACCACTGTATCCTTAAGAAAAGTTCTTTCAAAATATATCTTCTTGATCTTTCTCTGAAAAACAAAGCAACAACAGAAACAGCTAACTTAATTGAAGTATCAGAGAACCCCACCTTGATGTCGGCTTCAGGAGACAAGGACAGCACGTGTGTTCACATATGGTCTATGTCATCAGCACCAAGGACCAGAGAAGCCTGGATTTGGAGCTTAAAAGGACCTCAGAGGCTGCTTGTCCAAGCCCTCATTCCACAGATGAGGAAAGAAGGTCCAGAGGGGAGAAGGGCCCTGTCTGAGGTCACGCAGGTAGTCAGCAGCAGAATTAAGATTGAAACCCAGCTGTCTGACCCCCAGATCATCGCCCTTCCCCTGTGCCTTGATGAAGATCATGTGTCCACAGTGAGACGCTTTGTGGAACCCACTAGAGAGGCGCAGCCTATAAAAACATGCATAGCTTGAGAATTGATATCCACATTAACCACCGCTTAAGATGCCACATATTTGGGGCATGAGAAGTGGTTTTCCTACCCAGAGTCTTCTGGATTCCAACAGAGGGCTAGAGTTTAGGCAATGAGGAAGTAATGATATTATCTGACTGGCTAGGTATCAGGGATGGGGACCAGCTGTGGCCTTTGTGGCTTACGGTTTATCCAGCTGTGGGCAGCAGCTGTTGGGGCCATTGGCTCTTGTGAGAGAGGTTGCAGGCCTCGAGGGTGGAGGTTATCCCAAACTGTCTGGGCTTCCCAGCAGAGCCCGCGTCAAGGGTTTTGGGACTTTCCGTGGCTCAAGGCACTTAAAAGGTCCGTGCAGCCTCCAGAGCCTTGGAGCAGGGCTTTTCCCATGGGGACCCTTCACTCAACTTCACAGAAATGTCTGGTGAGATAAATAGAAGAATGCAGTTTTACTAAACACCATCTGGTCAGCAGATGATGACAAGAGGCAGGCTGTGACAGGCCATTTGTGTCTTGTGTGGGACATCTTTATGTAAAGCTTTTTTGTCTTTTCCTTTCCTCCTGGGATGTTCTTTCCAGATACAGCAGGGTGTATATTCTAGATGAATGGATGCCAGTGGGGCAGGCTACCAGTTTGGGGGCCTTCCTTTCCCAAATCACCTTGTACACTTATCTTGTATATATTTTTCATGTGCCCATACATATATCTGTTGTCTCCCCCAATCAAGTGTAAGCTCCTTGAGGGTAAGGCCGATTTCTTCTGCTTTATCTTTGTATCCCCAGTGCCTGGCATGAAGAAGGCATTTAATAAATTCATGTCACTTGGTTTCTTGATTTTTTAATTTTGATAAAGCTGATTATTGGGGGATTGCAGTCCATCCAAGCTTGCCCATGCTGTGTTTATATCTCTTGTGGGCATGTCTGTGGGTACCCATGGAGCACACAGACAGTTCATATGTTATCCCTTAATCTTCCTATGGGAGCAGCTCACTTCTTTTTCTGGTCAATCAATCAATCAGTCGATCGAGAAACATTTATTAAACTCTTAGTTTATTTGAGGCAATATCTGTATTAAGCTCAGAGGCTACAAAGACAAAGCAAAAACAGTCCTTCCCTTCAAGGAGTTTCCAGTTCTTGTGAGGAAGACCCTTTGTGTAGAAATAGACCCATAAAATATAAATAGAGAGAATAATGAAGATAACCTTGGAGGAGAGACTGGGAAAGTCTCCTGCAGAAGGTCTCATTGGAGCTGAGTCTTGAAAGGAACCAGGGATTCCAGAGGCTGAGATGAAGGAGAGTATTCCAGCTATTGAGGACAGTGTAAAGTCCTATAGATGGGAGGCTGGAGCTTGCCGTTGGGAAGGAGGCCAGCGTGGCTGGACCACAGATAGGCAGAGGGGTGTGAGGGGTCAGAAGACTGTGATGGTTGGGTGGGACTAGGCTGGGGCAAAGCTTCAAACCCCAGGAGGAGTATTTATACTGTATTTGGTCCTAATGGTAATAGGGAGACATTGGGGGTTATTGACAGGGAGGAGAACCCATTCTTTAGGGTGATCTCTCTGGCAGTTGTAGGGAGGATGGGTTGGGGAGAGCCGTCATCCAGGCCATCCAGTGGAGCCTTGTTGTAGTAGTCCAAGGGAGAGGTGATGGCGGCTTGGTAAGGGAGGTGGCCATGTGGGTAGAGAGAAGGGCAGATATTTCAGAGACAAGACTTTTTCCTGAAAGCAGAACAAGACTTGACGGCTTATTGGCTCCATGGGGTGAGTGAAAGGGAGGTGGAGACGCTGGCCTTGAGGTTAGGTCATTGGTGCCCTTGAAAGTAATGGGATTACCTAGGCTTTCTTGAAGTGGAAGTTTATTGCTCTGTATTTTGAGTCCTTTCTTACTTTCTGCTGTGCACATGATGTAGTTTTTTTTCTTTTCTTATTTTGTATTTAAGTTTTTAATATGTTTCTTTTTCTTTTATTGTATATTTAAGTTTTAGAAAAATAAAACTGAAATAAAAAATAAAAAAGGAAGTAATTGGCAAGTTTGTCATTGCAGAGGGGGATTTGGGGGGAAGATAGTGAGCTATAGGGTCATGTATCTCTTTGAAATCTGTGGTACACTTTCTGATCTGAGGCTCGTTCTTCATTGGGATTATGGTATAGCCTGTCTATGCCCTTTCTTCATCTCTCTTTTGTTCTCTAGACAACCCAAGTTTAATTCTTCAGAGATCATTTTAGTAGTAGATTCCACAGTCTCTGAGCAAACTCCTCCTGAAATTACAATGTATGTTCTTTGAGGCCAGGGACTGTTTGGTTAATGTTTCTGTATCTGTGTTTCCTTTTCAGCTCATAACGGGTGCCTAATAAATGCTTCTTAAATTTTGAATTCTTCATTGGAAGGATACTGGTGTTAAAGATGGTCCCATCATTTCAGGGTACTCCTGGCAACTTTCCAAATGCAATTGGAGTCCCAATTCCAAATGCAATCCAGCTTGCTCTATTAAAGTTTGGGCCCAGCCCATTGTTTGTCTCCAGTGACTGTCCATAATATACATGTACTGGCAGACCAATACTATGGACTGTCCTTCCTATTGTGTGCCATAGTATGAGCAGTTGGGCTTCTTTATCCACTTGGTCTTTCTTGTGTGAATAGTTTACCCAGACTCTTTAGAGCGATTTTTTTAGCTGGATTTGTAGTGTCCCTGGTGGGAGGTTGCTTCTGGTGAGGAATCGCTCTCAATGCAGTTCTGTATCTTGTCTGAAGTTCATCATGCTAGAGGGCTGCCTGGGGCATGGAGAGGTTAGGTAACTAGCCCAGGCTCAGCCCGTCCATGCGCATCGGATGGAGGCCTCGAACCCAGGTCTTTCTGATGTCAAGACCAGCTCTCCATTTACTTTAACACACTGCTTCTGTCAGTGATTATGGATCCTGTAGATACTTTAATGGTTCAGCATTAGAAAAATCTAGACTCCTCCCCAAGTGATCTCATTTAGGGCACTTGGTGTAATCAGTACAACGTCTGTGTAAATAGGAGAATTTGGAGGATCTCGCCATCTATGGTGAGGACTTGATATTCCATTTAGATTCTGAATCACCTATCCTCTGTGACAGGAAAGTGGCCCCATGGGTCAATAGTCAATGAAATTTCCTCCTTTGTCTTTTCCTGTAGTAGGACCAGCTGCTATTTCTCCAAGCATTCTTCCTCCTCCTCTCTTTCGTGGAGCTCCCTTGGTACCTCCAGAATTGGGGCACTTCAGGTGTGGGACTTCCCGGGTACACTCGGTCTAATCCAGTTGCTCTTTTGAGTTCTTTCTTGCCCTCTCTCGCTTCCTCATACAGCGTGTTGGGGGCTGTGGGATATTGGAGTCTCAGTGCTGTTACTTTATTGTTGTTGATGAGGAAAGTGGATTTTAAAGTAATGCTGACCCGTTATTTCCCTTCCTAATCTACTCATTGTCCTTCTGCCAGCTGCATCCTGAGATGTTCTCGGAACGATGTCGTCTCCGTGTCTCTTACCCAGCATTCTGCAAGCTTGTTCCCCCTCTGCTCCTTTCTGTTTTATGTGAGGTTGCTTGTGATCTTCCTCAGTCTTCTGCAAGCTTTTGTGAATGCGTGTGTGTTCTGAAAGGGTATTGACCTTTGCTGCTTGGCAGCCAGAGCAGGAGCTGACTGGCGAAGGTCGGCTTTTCTGGCCTCCTTGTTGTGGGGATTGATTTGTGCTGGTTAGACTTCTAAGGAAACGACAGTCGTGTGTTTTGATGCCTGTTCTTTGATGTACTTCCTACTTTCCAACATCGACAACTCATTTAAATAGACCAGACTGAAGCAGTTTAACTGCGTGTTCTATTTTGGTCTCATTTTTATGCTTTATCCTCATTTGGTATTGATTTTGATCTTTCCTCTAATAATTCACTGGCCTGACTGTGCATAGACAGCTCCTTTGGAAAGGCCTTTTAAATCAGTAAGCCATCATTTGCTATCTGTTAAGATGCAGTCAGTTCCCTTTTCTCGTGAGGGTTTTTGTCATACAGAATTATGTTTCAAGGCCTAGGGTTTGATCTTCCCTCCACCCTAATCATTGTAATTAGCTGTGTCATGACGCGGGTTTCATCACAGTTAGTTCTTTGTCCATTCCAGCTCAACCAGTGGCATTGCATTTCAGCAGAGAGATTCGTTAGGGTCTCCCAAGGAAGGAGGCTGCTCTCTCCTTGCTGGGCAGCCTTGGATAAGGGATGCCATCTCTCTGTGTTCTTGATAATAAAAACAGAGGTGACGGGCTGGGGTGGGGGCGGGGGAATCAGGCAAAGCTTATGCAGAAGGAGAAAACCAAGGAGTCTAAAAAGCAGGAGTGGGAAGAATGCAATCCAGGGATGGCCCCATGCAAAGTCACAGGGATGGGAGATGGAGGGATATGTATGCCGAGAGGCGGCAGGGTCAGAGCAGCCTGACAGGCCCAGAGTGCAGAGTGGGGAGGAATGCATAACAAGGCGAGCCAGCAGAAGGGTCTAGGAAAAGCGTTCAAAGTCAAACCGAGACTTTATATTTGATCCAAAAGGCAATGCAGAGCCACGCGAGTACTGTCTCCTGCATCAGCAGCTTGGCAGCCGAGTGGAGGAGGGACTAGAGGGAAGAGAAGAGACACTTGGGACAGGGAGACCAGTTAAAAGGTGTCCTATACAATAGTGTAGGCAGTGCATACTGAAGGTGAATGAAGACCTCGGGTCAGGCGAGGCAAGGCAAGAAGCACCCACGATGTACCAGGCCCTGTGCTAAGTACTAGAGGTATGAATACAAGCAAAAAGAGGTAGTCTCTACCATCAAGGAGTTTACATTGTAAGGGGGCAAAGCTAGCGTATGAGAGGGAGCTGGAAATGGGGAGGCGCTAAGGGCTTCCAAGCAGGGGACATGGATCTTCAGCTTTTGAAATGATTTCAGGGTTTCCCGTGATGTGACTTAATTGAGAAATAATGGGTAATTGAAGATCTGGTTTCAGGTTAACCACCAGATCACAGAGGCTGACAGCAGCTCTGGGGTTCTGCACGTTCTAACAGAGGCAACAAGCTCCCTCTTTGGACTCAGTGAGTTTGGGAGGAGTCAGTGGATTTCTTTTCCTCTTTGAGCTTGCCCAAGACACTCTGCTTTTTCTTAATGCATCAAATTCAGCTTCTCTTTCTCCATGGACAGTTGAGAGTAATTCAACATCGATGGTGTTTGCCAGGGAGGCAGAAATCCCCTTCCCCCAACATCTGCCTCAGTGGTGGTGATGGGCACTGTGGCTCAGAGCGGCAGCACTGGACTTGCTGGTCTTTGGGTTCAGGAAGTGAGAAGAGCATTAAGCAATCATGTATCTGCAGGTGTCTGAGCGAAGGCTGGACTGCCCCTTGTGGAACAGGCGGTGGGGCCCAGCAGAGGCCATCCTGGAGGAGAGGGACTGGTCTGAGGCCCGGCCAGCTCTGAGGTTCTGCTGCTTTGCTTCCAAAGGTCCCAAACTCAATTGCTTTCAAGAGTAGAATCTGCCTTGATCTTTTTTTTTCAACTCTTTGTCCTTTTTCTTCTTATGTCATTATTTTGATAAGGAAACCCACAGTGACATGGAACCAAATTATCTTTCTTGTCTTGCTTTCATTTCTCTTGAGAGGTAATGTGGCTTAATGGAGAGAGCCTGGAAAACCTGGATTCAAGCCCTGCCTCTGACACACAATGGCTGTGTGACCCTGGACAAGTCCATTAGCCTCTTTGTGTCCTGGGCAGCTCTCCAAGACTAGAAGCTGCTGCATTGGTAGGGGGAATTTAACAGAAATCATGGGTCCAAGCCCTGCCCCTGTCCAATCCCTTCCCCACTTCTCCTTGCCACTTCCCTCTGCCCTTGGCACACACAGACCACTTCAGAGAGAGGTGGGAACTCTGTCTGGTTCCTGCTCACCTTCAGCCTTTAGCAAGAACCATTCTTTTTTCTCCTCTGTTAAAGGGAGGAAAGCATTTAGCTCTGAGCTATGTCAGACTTTACTTTAGAGGGGCTAGAGGGGACCGGTAATGGCCAGTGAATGAAGATTGATGGGCTAAGTGGCATTAGGACGTGATTACATATTTTCCTGGAGAGGAGACCAGAGCAGGGGGACCAGCCCAGCTGTTTACCTCCCCCCTACCTCTGTGGGCTTCCTGCATCAGTGAGAATGCTGAGTTGGATCTTAGGAATGATAATGAAAACCATGTGTTTGGGTGGGAAAAATGGAGGCAGAGAATCAATGTGGGCAGAGGGTCAGAAATTCTCTCCATGGTACCCGCAACATCAAGGGAGGTTGTAGTCCTGGAGTTGTATTTGAGGGCGGAGGTGGCCCCTGGGGGATGTTATCTGCTCTGTGGATTGTTGTTACTGTGACTTTAGGAAGGATGGCTTCTGGAAGGGAGGAGGCATTATTGTGTGGGGCAGGGCATCCAATCCAGCTGTTTTCATCTCTTAGAGGTGTTGGTAATGACTGCCTTTCCCCCCACACCCCAAACAAAGGGTCTTGACTCTTCTCCTTCCCCCGAATTGGAGTCTCATGTGTCTGTTGCCTTTAAGCCTTTGTAATTAATGGGTCGTCCTGTCGGTGAGCCTTTGGCAGGCTTGACTGTGGGCGCTCTGTGGAGAGCAGCACCATTGGACTGGAATGAGTGGGACTTGAGTCAGCCTTTCATCGGTTGCCCAGTACAGTTGCGGGATGGCAGCTTCAGAGCCACCTTATTTCATGGCCACAGTCCGGAGATGGTGGTTGTGGCATGGTGAGGGCAGGGGCTGTTGTGGTTTTGTCTCTGTATGCCCAGTGCCTGGGACACGGTGGCTTCTTAATGGGTATTTAATGATGCTGATTGGTTCCTAGAGCCCTACTTTAAACTCTGCCGAGTGCTTTACCTGATTATTCAGGCCTAGGGAGGATGAGATGTGGCTTTCTGGTTCTAGGAGGAGCCACAAGGTGGATGATGGGAGTTACCTTGTGACAGAGAGTCCCAAGGCAGGAACGGTTACTGCGCCTGGGTGGGGGAAATATCAGAACTGAGAGTAGAGTCAAAATCGTGTGGGGGGCAAAGGCAGAGCAGGGGGAGTGAGTGTGAATCTGGAGGGCCTAGAGGGTCACAGGGCAGGGTTCTGTAATCCCAAGGGAAAGGCCGACTCTGACCTTGTTGGCTTTGGAATACACACGGCCCATTGAAGTAAATGGGCATGGGTAAGACCATGCAGGCCTTTAGAGTGGAGAGGGGAACTCTGAATAAACATTTCCTGTGTGTCCAAAGATAGCTCTGCCCACCTGTCTCGTGTGTTTGGACAATGCATCATCACGCTTTCTTTCCTCCCCATCTCCTCTCCCTACAGATGTTCCCCTGGTAAGATTCCTTCTGGTCTCTATTTAGGAAAAAACAAATTAAGGAAAGAAGTAATGAAGCATTATTTTTCATTGTTGTTAAATCTTGACCCTGACAGATGGTGGGCAGTCAGGCTTCTTCTTGAATACTTCTAGGAACAAGATGCTCACTCTCTTGGGGCAACCTGTTTTACCCATTGGAACTTGAGAGAGAGGGA
>NW_027187227.1:21753-45004 GCF_028583685.1 Petaurus breviceps papuanus
TTGTTCTACCATAGCTGTTTTTATTTTGGGGGTGGGATAGGGTACATCATGGTGCAGAGCAGGGCTTGGGAAGGGGTTCATCTGGAAATTAAGCATTCCCTAGAAATGGCCCGTCTTGTACTAGGACAGGCTAAATAAGCATCTGTACAGTGGCCAGAAAGGAATGGCAGAATGATCAAAATGTTGGGTTGGGGGTCAGGAAAATCCGTATCTTCATCTGTAAGAAGGGAATGATTGGAACCTGTAATGGAAATGTTCATCCCTGTGGTCTTCCGTGACAGGATGGAAGCTCTTCCAGGGCATGGACTCTCATCCTTGTCTTAATGTCTCCAGGGCCTGGCACATAGTAGGTGCTCAGATAAATGCTTGTTGGTGGGTTGCTCAGCGGCCCTGTCCTCCCTGGGCAGTTGTAAGACAAGGATGAGCTGGGGCTCCTAGAATGCTTTGCATCCTCTGGGCTCTGCAGATGCACATTTGCACTTAGTAGGTCTTCTTTCGGTGGGGAGTGGGCATCACTGATGTCCATCTTGCCTCCATCCCAGACCATACACACTCACCTGGGAGGGGAGCTTCTGCAAACTCCGTCCTTTGAAGGGAACATAAGATGGTGGGCCTTGAATAGTGGGCAGAAGGCGGCATTTTAGAGAGGAGGAGAATTTCCCCATAGTCTTGGACACGGCTCTGTCTGGTCCAGTATTTGGCCTGAGGGCTCTGGAGTAGAGGGTGGATGTTTCTCTTTCCCTTGAGGATCTTGAGATCAGAGACCCAGAGCTGGAATTGGCCTCAGGGGCCACCCTCTTTTTACAGGGGAGGAACCTGGGGCCCAAAGAAATCAAGTGACTTGCTTAATGTCACACACAGCCTCGTAGCTGGGGAGCTCATGGGCCTTCAGAGGCTGTCTGATCCAACCTTGCCATTTTACAGGGGAGATACCTGGGACTCAGGGACTTTCAATGACTTGGCCAAGGTTTGAAGCTGAGAGGGGATTGCGAGGCCACTGAGTGAGGCCCAGAGGAGTTCACTGACAATTCAGTGAGACTTTAAAAGTGGTTAAATGACTAAGTACCTAGGGTCATTCAGGTGATCATTATCAGAGGGGAGATTTGAACCCAAACCTCTTCCCACTGCCCCAAGGTGCCCGAGTGAGTCTTTCCTTGCTTACCATAACCACCCTTTTCTTGGTTTTATAACTTTCAGTATGTCCTCAGTTTCCCTTCCAGCTGACCTTTGAAAGACTGCTAGACAAACACCTTTTTTTCCCTTCTGCCATCTTTCTCCAAGTCTGTGATGTTGATCTTAAAGCTTTGAACTACTCCTGGTATTCCAGGCCAAGTTGCCCCTTAGTTTGGGACTATGGCGGAGTGTGGTTGACAGGTCATTGGATTCGGAGGGAAAGGATCGTCCTGTTCTTTCAGTCAATTGCTAATTGAAAACTCCAGGAGCCACCCACAGGGTGAGTAGGTGTCCTCTCCAGGCTTTTAAACCTCAGCCAAGATGGAAATATGCCTCCCTTATAACCTAATAAGTGGCAGAATCTAAAACAGACTCCCAGTCGGTCAGCAGCCAGCCTCCAGCAGCATGGTCACACCCATCCCCTCCCAGTGAGGGACCAAGGACTGAAAAAGGCCCAGGGGACCTCTTGATATTCTGAAATGGGACCCTGAGAGTGTTGAATGGAAATTATGACTCAAGATTCAGAAGATAAAGCAAGTTAAAGGGCTTGGTTAATTTATTTTGAATCTTGACCTTCTGTTGAGCGGTCCGGTATGTTTGCTAAAGCTTAGTCATGGTGAAGTCGGACTGTTTAAACTGGAAGGGGCCTGAGAGCTCCTTGGATCAGAGATGAAGAGCTGGCCAGAACCTTCAAGATGTCTCTGAGATAAAGCCTCAGGGCGAGCTTTGAGAGATGGGGAAGGAACCTTGAGATGTGGACAGGAAGTCTAAGCCTCTTGTGTGTGTATCACAGACCCAGCCTTTGGTAGTGTGGTAAAGCCCATGGATGGGCCCTGTCTCAGAAGAATGTTTGCTTCTTAAAAAGATTCACAAGGGAAGGCAATACAAAATTTTAGTTAGAGGTTGGTGAAATTAAAAGGGTAATATTTTCCCCGTCCAAGGTCACAGATGCCCCTGGATTCTATCCACAGATCCCTTGGGGGGATCTGCTTTAGGCTCTTAGATCCAGAAGGAACCCTTAGAAATCCTTCTAGGTTTACAGATGGAGACCTGGATAGAGCTGGAAGAGACCCCATGCTTCTAACTGGGTGGATGAAGCCCACAGTGACTTTCCCAAGGTGGCCAGGCAGTTGATGGATGGTGGTGCCAGGATTTGCACCGCCTTCTGACTCCCAGGCCACAGCACAGCTGCCCCTGCCCCAGCTTTCTGCAGTAAGCTCTGGCTGGTAGAGTTTACTTAAGTCAGCAGTAAATATTTATGTAGTGCTCCTGGAGTGGAATGTAGCAGCACCTGGGGGCAGATGGAGCCATGGGTCACCTTTGACCTCCAGAAACTATTTGTAAACTAATGGGGGAGAAGACACAAAGATACAATCAGCTGATTTGTGTGCATACGCATAAAGTGATAGCCTGAATTTTATAATTAATTGGTCTTAGGACCATGTCCAGTAAGAACTGTTCTCCCTTTCTTCAGGCCAGTGGACTCTCCAAGGACCCAAGTTCTTCAGAGGCAGAATGGGACAGTGGGTAGAGCTGCTGCATGTCCAGGGGCAAATCATTTCACCTTCTGGGCTTCAGTTTCTTCATCTTTATAATGGGGACAATAAGACCTGTACTGCCTACCTCAGAGGGCTGTCGTGAGACTCAGTGGAAACAAGGAAGTCTTTCCTGGGTCCACTTAATTAAGACCATGGGATCATATATTTAGAGCTGCCAGGGCCATCAGGAAGCCATTTGGTTCAATCTCGGCCTTTTATAGGTAAGGGAGATTAGGTCATGTGCCCAGGTGAGAGTTGGGAGGGACCTTAGAGGTCAGCCTCGCTCATTAAATAGGTGGAGAAACTGAGACTTGAGGAGGTCAAGGGATTTGGGCAAAATCATCCCGATGGTAAATGGCAAAGCCCGGATTTGAACTCAGGCCATCTGACCTCCAGGTCTGCCATTCTCTTGACTGTTCCTGTCACCTTCTGCAGTCATGGATCAAAGCCACCTCTCTGGGCTGTCATTTAGCTGCTGTTGGGTCCTGGTAGCAGCCTCCAACTCGAATGTCCTGGAAGTGTCTGCACAGAGGCGATGGTCTGGTGAACTTCGCGGGCCCCTGCTCAGAATCATGGCTTTACATGCACCAAATAGGGAGCCCAGTTATAATGAAATGTGGCCGTCAGAATATTTCCAAATCAAGCTCCTGGCCAGGGCTCTGGGGGGCCTGTTGTCAGAGGGGATTTTTTGGTTGGCCGGGCAGATGGCCCCGACCCTCTTTCCTGTCATGACTGTCCAGGAGTCAGGAAGGAGAAGCTCAGAGAAAGCCCCAATTTCTCTTAAGTGCATGTTTTGGGGAGCCAGGGAGCCCCTCCTCGCAGCTGCAGTGTCCGTGGAGCCCTAAGAAGGTTCCCTCCCCATCTCCCATCTCTCTTAGATTTGATGCCCTTGAGAAAATATGGGCGTAAAGATAAAGCTGAAGCTAGCAGCATCCTTGGCAAGGCTGCTACTGGCTGGACTGGGCTTCAAATTCCACTCGAGAGTCTTACTAGCATGTCCACCTTTCAAAGCCTAGGACTTCTTCTCTGTTAAACAGGAGTCATAACCTATGTCGCCCCCTCACAGGTTTGTTTCAGGAGACAAGCTCTGCCCAGTATGGAGTTAAATTGATAACAATGCACATACTGAGGCCATTCCTCAGACCTGAACCTGCCCCTGTGCCCAGGTGTCCTTGTGGGAAGGGAAGAGAAGAAGCATTTATAAAGTCCCTACTATGGGCCAGAGACCATGCTAAGTGCTTTCTAGTGATCTTATTTGGTCTTCACCTTAGAGGTCATGGAAGGACATGGAAGCTGTCATTATCTTTGTTTTACAATTGTTATTATCTTTATTTTACAATTGAGGAAACTGAGGAAGACAGAAGTTAAGTGACTTGCCCAGGGTCACACAGCCAGTAAAAGTCTGAATCAGGATTTGAACTCAGGTCTTCCTGACTCCAGGTCTGTGCTCTGTGCCCTGTGGTGCCCCCTAGGGCTATGTCCAAGAGCTGCCTTTGATTAAGCTTCTTGATCTGGATGTCTTTGGACCACAAAGCCAGGTGGGATTGCTTCTCATAAGCTTGAGATCTCTGTGCCCACTGGGGTCCAGAACCAGAACATCAACAGAAACTTGCCTCAGGACTTGTCTGCTCCTTCAGCCTCTTACCTGCCAGCCTTCTTCAATGTTAACTACCTCCACAGCAGTTTTAACTTCTCTTCCCTTTGTGGCCATCACCCAAATTCAGACCTCCTTGCCTCCTCCTTGCTTACCCCACCTTGAGTTTCTCCCTCTTTCATACATCGTGCCCACCACTGCCAAGGTGGTATTCCTGAAACTCAGGTCTAACCATGTCCTCCCCTCCTCCAGAAGCCCCATGGTTCCCTGTGGCCTTGAAGTTAAAGCACAAACCCTTCTGTTCGGCATTGGAGGTCTGCAATCTGCCTCCAGCCGACCTCCATGCACCAACAATCCAGTTAGCCGGTCTCCTCATCTCTCTTAGATCTGTCATTCCACCTTCTGTCTCTGAGCCATCGTGAAGGCTGGGACCCACCAGACCTGTGTGCCTCCTCCACCTCCTTCTCTTAAATCCCCTAACTTCCTCAAGCACCACTTCGTACAGGAAGCCCACCCTGGTCCTCACAGTCGTCTGGTCTCCCCTTGCCCCCCCCCCTCCTTGTTGTTATTTTTGTTTGCTTCTTATTTATTTTGAACATACATATATAGATATATCTATATTTGTTTGTCTCTCCCTCCCTTCCTTCCTTCTTTCCATCTATCCATCTATACTTTCTTCCTTCCATCTTCTATCCTTCTTTCCATTCATCTAGCTGCCTTTCCCTCCTTCTATCCATCTATTTTTCTCTTACTCCCTCTTGTCCTTCCTCCCTTCTATCCATCCATCCATCCATCCATCCATCCATCCATCCATCCATCCATCTTCCCTCCCTTCCTTCTTTCCTTCCTTCCATCTATCTATTCAAACCATGTTGGGTCCCATGATAAAATGTAAGCACCTTGAGGACAGAGCCTGTTCCATAATTGCTTTTTTTAGCCTCAGTGCCTAACCCAAATAAGCACTGAATAAAACTCCTGCTGAGTGAATTTACATCTTTTATCATGGAATGGGGAAGACCAAAGAGAATCTGAGTGATCTCTATCTTTTCAGGAATTTCCTTGGTCCTGGTTCCACTATATTATTATACAGTAACGGACATGTTATTATCTGGTTCATAAAATCCAAAGCAGTGACGTTGGTAGGGTGAGTCCCTCACCCTGCTGACTTTCTTTAGCACGTGTTGGCCTGTGATAGCTGCAGCTTTCAGGAGTCCTGGTGGAAAGTTGCTAATCACACCAAGGCAAATTTTGGCTTGGGTTATGTTTCCTCTCATTTCCCACTGGATAGAAAAGGGCAGAGGTCCTCATGTTAATCTCTCTCTCTTTTTAAATTTGGAAAAGGAAAAAAAAATGGGATTATATAGCAGTAGGAAACAGAGAAAGGAAAACTTGAAAAACATTCCAGGAGTTGCATCCAAAACTTCTGGGTGTGAATCCAAGTTATGAGAACTCTGTATGCGGTGGTGGACAAACAAGAAGGATCCTCATTAAGAAGGATCTGGGCCAGGGTTGTTTGTGTTGGATGTTGCCCACCTAAGGAGGGGCATTGGGCTCCAGTGTGTGAATACAGATTGATCCTGGCCATTAGGTGATGTTTGTCAGTGGTCAGAGGGCTGCAGTGGAAAGAAGGATGGCCCTATGTTTCTTTGATTTCTACATACCCATCACATAGTAGGCACCTAATAAATATTGAATTGGAATGAGATGAGGTCATAGTTTCTGCAAGACGAACCAGTCTTTTGGGAATCCTTTTATGTGATCATTCACATGCTGGAGAATTTTGTAAGTCTACAGGGTTGGTCACAATTGAGAGCCAGCACTTGCAGGCAAATGCATATCCCAAACGGGGGTTGGAGGGAAGTGCTGATAGGGGAGGTCGAGTCTTCCCAAGGCCAGCCTGACCTGATGTTCCAGAGAACTCAGTAGAATGTGAGCTCCTTGAGGGCAGGATCTGTTTTGTTGTTGTCAGTGCCTGGCACCTAGGGAAGGCCTTGAAAAGCAGTGCTAATGGCCCTGAATTTAGGCTTGAGTAAAGAGGCCTATGGTGGAGGGCTTGCGATGGGAGCATGGGGGTTATGGCAGATGGATTCAGTAGAGCGGATGAAGTCTGTCTGTCTTGGGAGGTTGCCCAGTCCTGCAGCCACGTGTAGCAGCTTGCTCAGATTCCCTCCTTCCAGCTGCATCTCATTTTGGAAACATCTCCACAGGCCTCTGGGGATGCATTTATGATGTCCTTGTCACCCGTGCACACTTGACTGACAAGTAAATGGTAATTCCCACTTGGGTGACTTTGGCAGGACAGGCACGTGCCCCTTCTCCTCTCATCCAGCCATTCCCCTAAGGGGACTGATGATACTGGATATTTGACTTTCTACTTTTGGTGTCCCTAGTTAGATGATGGAAATAAGTCTATGACATTTCATATTTTGATGCTCAGCTAGATAGACTCAAACACCAAATAGAGAAAGGCCTTTAGAAAGCTGAAAAAAAGAATCCCTTATGTGTTAATCAGCAATCATTAAGAACTTATTAAGCACCTACTATGTGCTGGGCATTGTTCTAAGTATGGAGAATGGGAAGAAAAGTAAAAACTGATCCCTACCCTCATAGAGTTTACATTCGAATGAGACAACATATGTAAATCAGAGCAGGCTAGGTAAATACAGAGGAGATAGAAGGTGATTTTGGAGGGGATGGCACAGACCAGGAATGGCCTCTGTGTTTTACTTTGATATTTTAATGTCATTCAGTCCAAAAAGCTTTAAATGTCTACTATATTCTTGGCACCGTGCTATGCACTAGGGGTCCCAGGACTGTTGATCTGAAGTCAGAATGATCCATAGAGCCATCAGGTCATTTTACAGATGAGGAGCCTGAGGCACAGAGAGGTTAAGGCCTAGGTTCTCACAGCTAGTAAGTGTCTGAGATCTTCCTGAGTTCCATTTCAGTGCCATCTGCTACACCAGTAAACAAAAATGAAACAGCCCCTGGCCTCAAGGGGCTTATATCCTGCTGTGTGCAGTGGGGAAAGGGAGCATAAACCACACATGCACAGATAAATAAACACAAGGTTACTTTTGGGAGGGAGAGCATGTTAATAAGGAAGGAGAGAAAGAGAAAGGAAGGAAAGAAGGGGAAACAAGCATCTAAACCTTGACTCTCTGCCAAGCAGTGGAATAAGCACTTTTTACAAACATCTCTGGTCCTCACAATAACTCTGTGAGGAAGGTGCTATTATTATCCCCATTTTCACAGTTGAGGAAACTGAGGTAAACAGAAGTCAAGTGACTTACCCAGGGTCATATAGCTAGTAAATGTCTGTGGCAGGACTTGAACTCAGGTACCTCTGACTTCAAGCCCAGAACCCTACCTACAATGCCACATAAATGAGAGAATCAGGACCTGCTCCTTCTAGGACATGGTGCTTGAGCTGAGTCTTAAGCAGGAGAGTCTTTGAGTTAGAAGGGAGGAGGGCATGCCAGGCACGGGGAACACCTTGTACAACGGTACAAAACTGGGAGATGGAATGTTGTGTATGGAGAACGTCGGCTCATCTCGTGTGTGGAGAACCTTGGCTAGTCTAGTTTGTCTGACCCATAGAACATGTGGTGGTGAGTGACATGTTGCCAGCCTGTAAAGATAGGCTGGGTGAAGGACAGAGGAATTTGTCCTCTCTCTTTGAGGCAGGTTTCTCAGGTCCTAGAACTTCCAGGCTGGGAGAGACCTGGGAAAAATTGAGTTCCCTAGTCTGGCTCCTAGCAAAGCTGTGTTGAGTACCTGGGTCTCTTGGGTCTGAGTTTGGGGCTCTTTCCCCTGCCCTGAGTCCCCCAAGTTCCTGGAAGCCCTGTATGGTATTCAGTGATTACTTCTATAATTGGGTGAATTTTCCCTGCAGAATGAATACATTGGGGAAATTATCAGACTGTCTAAAAATCTGTCTGTGATAAAAAAAAATCCTGGAGTCAAGAACAAAGGATTTTTTTTAAACTCCCAACATCCTGCCAGTATTTGCAAATCCACAGTGATGTCTGCATTGTATTTAAATTCCCCTTTCCCTGGATTGATATAGAAGTAGGAGAGAAGCTATCCCTTTGTGTTTTATATCATGTCTTCCAGGCTAAGAAATTCTCTCCCCTATAACTTGTCTTCACCCAAAGATTAGAGGCTGAGCTGGCCTATGCATTGGTATCCTTGGAACCTTTGTGGGTAAGCTACTTGCCCAGCGTTACCCAGGGAGTAAGTATTAGAAACAGGATTCAATCTCAGGGCTTCCTTACTTTAATTCTGGTTTTGTTTCTGACAAACTTAGTTGGGTCTTTGTAATGTTCATGGAATTTAAGATCTTCCCCTCCCAATGATAGGCCTCAAGTGGAACCCATTAAGGGAAGCTTGCTTGGGGGAGGCTTGCTTGTAGGAAGGCTTTCACACCTTTTGTTAATTTCTAATTAGGCACTGAGTCTTGAGGGTTGTGATGCTCCCTGGCATACATACATACATACATGCATATATATATATATATATACTCTGAGGTTAGCATTTTGCTTTGAGGCTCACTCATTGGAAGAGTGTTCTTGTGATTTGACCAGATGAGACTTTGGGTAGCTGTTAAGGAGCCCCCTGCTTTGAAAAACCCGGATGTTGGTGCTTCTCTCTCTGGTAACTATGTATGTATTGTCTTGATCAGACAGTTGGAATCTATCTGTTGATCTTTGCTGCTTTTCTCGGACAGTTAGAAGCTCTGTCTATTGGTCTTTATTTCACTGCTTGTATTTTCTCTGAAGTTCAGGGTGCTGACTTTTCCTCTGAACTAATGAATGTAATTAAAAAAGATTGTCGACTGCTTGAACTGTCTTTCCTAGTAAAGCAGATCTAAGAAGCTGTGCCAGCAGCCATCCTGGGGATGCCAGTGTGGTTGCCACTGTGGTCTTGTGCCAGACTTTTGTCAGATGGGTGCTTCTTTCTGTGGTCTCATTGTTTGGTGAGGAAGCACACTTATCCCTGGTGGTGCTGTATCCCCTACAAATGACATGCTCTCTCTCCTCTTTCTCTGCACCTCTCCTCTCCCCATCTTCATGCCCCTTGCTGCCCCCAAGAATGGTTTTAGAAGTTTATTTTTCCTCCCCATCTTCCCTACTGGGGGGATAGTACTCCCCAGCCTCAGTTAATTAGCATAGTTTCATCCTGGATGAAAATAGATCTTCCTGAACAGTTAGTGACTGATTACAGAAGCCAAATACCAAATTTCCCTCCATCAGTGCTTGGGAGCTGATGGATATGACCCACATCCCCTCACTACTGATTGTTGGTGATATCAACAAAGCTTTTAATGGCCTTTGGAAGCCAATGGTAGGTTGGGTGTCCCAGGAGAGGCATAAAACCTATGACAATTGGGAAACAGCAGCATGGAACACTCTTGTGTTGGACTAGGCCATGGCTGAGTGAGCTAATTGGCTTTTTCCTTCTCTCATTTCCGTCCCATCCATAAAAGATGAAATCAAAGATCATGGATGTTTGTTTGGAAATGTATTATTCTCTTCTGTGACCTCCCCTTGGTTAAAAAAAAATGTCTGTTGTTTCTAGCCATTAATGGTTTAGCCAAGATTATCTTCCTTGGTCTTAAAGCAATTACTCCCTTCATCCATTAGGATGTTATTTACACATCTGTCAGGAAGGCTAAATCATTTAATTCTTTGAGGAATCTTTTATGCCTGGATTACAGGTATCTATATGAGAAGTGATGGCTGTGTTTTCAAGGTCGTGGCATTGTCACTTTGGAGCTGCAAGGGAGCTCCCAGGGCATCCAGACCTGCTTCTTTATTGGTATAAAAGGATTTGGAGAGTCAGGGAACCTAAGTAGCTTGGCCCAGGTCACACAGGGAGTAAGTAGGAAAGGCTATCCCTCCAAATACATCAAGCAATTTTTCCATTGTGCAAAATTTAAAGTCACTGTTGAAAATTCAAACCTCTTTATACTTACTTATGAACATCAGTGACTTTAATTGGGCCGGAAAGTTTTATTTGAAACAAACACAGGACCAGAAAACAGACAACAGAAATGCAAACAAGATTCCCACTGATTTTTGCCAATTTTTCTTCTCTCCTGTTAATATTGAGCAGTGCTGTTTTTAACCATTATGTATACATTTTATTGGAAAAAGCCATTATTCTGAAAACAAAACATTTATTTTTTGGTGGGGAACTTTCAGTGACTTAATTAAAAAAAAATTAGACTTATCCTAGTGGGCATCCCAATCCCCTATGTGGTCTTTACTATTTGTTTACATTTGGAATCTTTAGTTGCAGAGGGAGGGAATTTTTCCTCGGGTGGGGAGGTAGGTGTAAGACATTTTGTGGCCGAGGCTTTTGCTGCCAGAGGGAATTTGCTCAGTTTTAGACCTCATAAAGCTTTTGCTGGAGCAGTCTGGCTAAGTGTGAACTTATTTCTTGGAAATTCTGGATGATCTGATGGTCCAGGCACTGACGTCTTTTACTCAGGGAAGGCATGGAAGGGAAAGAATCATCCTACCTTCTGCGGCTTTCTGCCCAGAGCAACCTGGAGCCTTCTACCTGCCGACAGAGTCTCTTTTCCTAAGGAGAAGCATGAACTCATGAAGCCTACCCCTTGAAAAGTGACTTACCAGACAGGAAACCCTTGCCCACTGGACTCATTGTCTGTGAAGACTGTTCAAACTTTTTGAAAAGAACCTTTGAAACAGCCGCTGCGATAAAACTCACCTCCAGGAACATATGAGTAATATTTCTTTCTGTTTTTGTTTCTTTTTAAAGAGGTGGTTGATAGGATCACAGGACAGGAAGGGACCTTCGGGGTTATCTAGTCCAGCACACTTCTTTTACAGAGGAGGAAGCAGATTCCATACAATGGGAAGTGGAGCTGGGGACTTGATATCTCCAAGGTCCCTTCCCTTCTGAAGCCATGAAGCTCTGAGTCTGCTCTGGGCCTTCATTTCCTCCTTGGTAAAATGAGGGGCTTGAACCAGTTTAAAGTTCTCCTCTGTCTCTCAGTCTATGAATCTGTGCCCTGGGCCTCAGTTTCCCCATCTGTTAATTGAGGAGGCTGCCCCACATGACTTCTAAGGAAAGTCCCTTCCCGTTCTAAATCTGTGAATTTATGATTTCTGTCTGGGACTCAGTTTCCTTATCTGTAAAATGAAGAGGTTCAACTGGAAGCCCTCTTAGGACCTCGACATTCTCAGTCTATGATCTGGTAGCCTTCCAAGGCCACATGTGCTAGAGCAGCTTTTGAATCCAGGTCTTTGACTCAGAGTCTGATGCTTTTTCTGTTGTACCCCATTGCCTGTGATTGAAGGAAGGCAGAAATCAGGCCCAGTGGCCTCTGGGATTTGGCAAGCAAGGATGGGGAACTTAGCCCTTTTCAAATGGATTGACCTCCTAGTTTAACATAAAATTGTCTTATAAGTGAAAAAAAAAAGCAGCTGGTACCTCTCCCCATCCAGACTTAGCTAATCCACATTTCTAGACTGCAGAGTTCTGGCCGAGCCTTCCTTGCCTGGCTCCTTCTGGCGGCTTTTCTTATGATCTAGGAATTTTGCCTCTTGCAGGCACTGGCTGTTCCCAGGCCACTCTGCCCCTAGCAAGGCTTATGGGAATAAGGGTAAGGTGGTCAGGGGGCAGGTTCTTTGTTGGCGCTTGTCAGCTCAGTGCCGGGACATGAAACTCTAGGGTCAGAGAGGTCCTGGGCTTGTAGCATGCTTCTCTAGATCCAGGTGAGATCAATTGTTTATTTTTGAGCCCTTGTCTTTTTCTTTTAAACAAAGAAAATTTCATAAGTGGGTTTGGAGAGACTTTTTGAGGGGATGGAGGAAAGGATGTGGTCATCCCTTAAGTACCCACCAGGAAACATCATTCCTGTTCTGTTAATGCTGTCTTGTAATGCACTTGAGGTATACAGGACTTTGTTCAATGAATTTCCCCACCAAGTTTGGTATCTGTACCATAACTAGATCCAGGGGAGCTCTTGGATGAGGCTTAATGTGATGTCATGATGGTGAAGGGAAGAAGAGAGGAACTTAAGTGACCCTTTGCCTAGTGTTCTACTATACCTCATCCATCTGCCACTTAAAGTGGGAGAGGGGAGAAGATAGAAAGGCTGAAAGGGCATATAGCTACCTAAAAGGGAATGGAGGACAATGACCTCCTCACTGGGAGGGTCTTCAAGTAGGGATATTGTTTATTGTTTTTGCCTTTTTGGGATACAATTATTTGTGTTATGATTTGTCTTTGACCCTTTTTTAAAGCATTATATTATTTAGTCTCCATTTTAGTCAAAATTCTTTCTTCTAATACCCCTAATTGATTATAATTATTATGTCATTAGTAAAGGATATGTTTAACAGTTCTTTCCTACATTCATTTATGAATTTTTTTATGCCCTCACACTTTGTCAATTTCTTAAGATCCTATTTAATAATCTTCAGAGGACTCTGCTATCTACTTTTTCTAAAAATTTATTTAGGCTTTTAACTTCTTTTTTATCTTTTTAAATGACTGTCTAGATGTGAAAGGAGAACATTGAAGTCTTCACTGATTATTTTGCTATCTGCTTCTTTTTGTACTTTGAGTAACATTTTGTTTATTTAGATGCTATGTCATTTAGTGCCTATAACTTAATATTTACATAATTTTATTATCCATGATTATGGTAGATATAATGTAGTTTCCCTTATTTCTTTTAACCATGTTTATTTTTTACTGTTACCTTGTCTGAAATCATGATTGTTACTACTGTTTTTTTAATTCCTCTGAGGTGTAATAAATTGTGTGCTAATACCTCATGTTAACTATGTATGAAACTTCTTGTGTTAAGAGTGTGTGTTTTTGCATGAGATAACCACTTCAGCAAAACTGAATAACACATTGACTGAGTCTCAAAGAATAATAATCCTACAATCATTGCCCCCACACTCTTCAAATGAAAGGAGGAAACGGAAGTATATTTTTTCATCTCTCCTTCTGGATATGACTCTTACTGAAACATGTGATATTTTCCTATTCATCCCTCATTATCTATCCTAGCTGGATTTCTGAGAATGTCTTTAAAAATCTAGGCTGGTTGGAGAGTTCCATGTTCATCCACACCAACCTTTTTAGACCCAAACAGTAATTTTCCTTCTTTATTGCTCATCTGGATTATTTTCCTTCATGCTTTTGGAATTTCATTCTGGAGAACTTTATTTAAAGAGATAATTTATTTAGATCTGAAGAATCTATAAAACTGGATAAAACATCCTCCTGCCCCATCATATGTATTATATACATTTTCTCCATAATGAGCATAGGAGAAGGAGGGGAGAAGTGATTTTTTTTGGGGGGGGGATAATAGTGACATCTTATAAGTTAAGGATAATGAAGGCATTATAAATGAAACCTGATGCCCTAGTCATAATTAGGAGAGCACTCCTGGGCAGTGAGAAGAGAATAAATGATTCCAGAAGTTAGGAAAACCAATCTGTGAGTAGTTTCAGATTCTGACCATATCAGCAGACCATATGACTGGCACCACTTGGGTGGTTCAGTAAGAAAGCATAGGTCAGTTGTCACCTTCTCATCCCTCCAGTTGTGAGCCTTCTCTCCCCCTTGAAATGACTTACTAATTTCTCTTTGTGTTGCATGCCATGCCTTCCACCCCCCACACTGAAGAGCATAAGCCTCTTGAGGCCAGGGACTGTTTCATTTTCTGTCTTTGTATCCCCAGTGTTTAGTGGAGGGTCTGGCATAGAGGGGATGATTAACTAATACTTGTTGAATTGAATTGACTTGACTTGATAGCAGAGGAAGATGCCTCATTCAGCACAAGAGTCTTCTGGACATGGAAGGACACAGAGTTCTTCTGTAAACTCAGTGATGTCTGTATGCCCCAGTGAAATAAAAATAACTTGGCAGGGGCCTGAGAGAAGGACTACTGGAAAGCGAAGCTTTCCCTTTTGCTTGGGAAGGAAACTCTGACAGCTTTTCATGATGTCTGAGTGGGGAAATGTCTTTCCCTGATTCACATCCGAGTCCGCGGAGCACTTTCATCGCCTTATCTGAAGCTGATGCTGTGGTGATCCAGCAGGAACTTGGAGCTTTGCCCTGACTTTAGCCTCAAGAAGAAAACTTGAGGGGCATTTCATTCTGAAAGGATCTATGGGACATTTTCTTCTCAATTCCTCTTACTTGCTTTTCCTTCTCTGTTGGCATGACCTCATCTTGGGCAAGTTACTTCACCTAGAGGGGCCTCAGTTTTCTGGCGATTGGGCCAGAGGATATCTCCTTCTTCTCTCTTCTCTTTGCTCCAGGTGACTGTATCTCTGCTACCCTCTGATCACAGCAGAGGTCATTGGGTGAAAGGGAGCAAGATGAAATTTAATAGGGATAAACGTCAAGTCATTGACTTGGGTTCAAAGCATCTGCTTCACAAGTAGAAGATGGAAAAGGCATGGATTGAGAGTGGTTTATCTGAGAAAGATCCAGAGGCTTTAGTGGACCTCAAGCTCATTGGTTAGAAGTATAATATGGCAGCCAAGAAAAGCAAGGTGATCCTGGGATACAGTAAGAGAGATGTAGCATCCATGATGCAATGCTTGACATATAGTAGACATGTTGATTGGTTTGATTGAGTGGGGAGGTGATATTCTTTCTGTATTCTTGGTCAGATCATACCATGAGTCTTGGTCTCCATGTTTGAAGGAGGACATTGATGAGTTGGATAACAGCCAGGATGGTGGAGGACTTTGAGTCCATTATTTGGGTCTTAGCTGAAGGATTTCAGGATGTTTAGCCTGAAGAAGAGAAGATTTAGGGAGGGAGACATGATGACTGGCTTTTGGTGTTTGGAGGCCTGTCATGTAGAAGAGGGATTATTATACTTGTCCTGCAGAACCAGGAGCAAAGGTTATAAGTTGTAAACAAGTAGATTTAGGCTTGATGTTAGGAAACAAAACAAAAACTCAAACATTTGGAGCTATTCCAATGTGCAGTGGGCCTCCTGGGGAGGCGCTGAATTAGAGTTAGCCCCGCTTTGCCTGCCTTGGACCTCTTCAGGATGATCAGAGGAGAGCATATTCAGAAAGAAGGCTTAGCACAGTAGCTGGCAGATAGTAGGAACTACAGAAATGCTTTTCTCCCCCTTCCCCATTTGACAGGAATGTTTTTCAGCCATGGATTGGCCAGATGGTCACTGAAGCCCCTTTCAACTCTGAGATTCTGATTCTATCTATGAATGACTCCAGGTAGGGCTGTGAATTTTCCACTGTGCTCTTAATTGCACATGCAGAGACTTTGCTTGTTGGTCTCATGCAAATTAAACAACAAAAAAAAGAAAATCTCTGTATATGTAACTGGGGAGGAGAGAAGGTGGCATGAAGCTTTATGGGGGGGGGGTGTCATGGGAAGAAAATTGCGATCAGAAATTTGATTCTTCTTCACGGACTTAGCTTCCACATTTTTTCCCCTACAGTTTGGGTGCCATGTTTAGGTGGGCAGCTTTGAGTTGGGCCCAGTGAATAATAGGAGGGTCTCTTGAGAGCCCTGGAAAACATTTACATTTACCTCTTCTTCTCTCCAAGTTTCCTCAGCCCCTTCCTGCTTTTCTGGAGGAATGAAATGGCAAAGTGCTGAAATACACCAGGAGTCTAGCCCAGTGACTGCTCACCTCTTTGGGGAAAGGGCCATTCAGAGCTCTGCTAAAGAGAGGCAAGCCTGCTTAGATTCCAGCTCTTCACATTGTCTTTGAAGAAACCACCCTTTTCTTCTCCTGCTCCAGAGGCAGCCTCAGAATGGCCATGAGGGCAAGGGGCCTCCATTTGCCCTTTCGTCTTTCTCCCTTCCCACTGCACCCCTCCAAAGACAGAACAAACCCTTCTGTGTACCCATGAGCCTCCTTGCTCTGGGCAAAGGGGAAAGGATTTCTCTGTATAATAACAATGAACTCATTGTTTTCCCAGTTAAACTCTAGATAAACCTCTTTGGCAAGACTGGAAATAATGTTTTAGAAAGAAAATAAATGCCAAAATTTATAGGTTCTAAAAATAGCAGCTGAAATACAGCTGTGAGCATCTCACCCTGACAGGTTCCCTGACAGCCTGGGCTCTGACATTCCTGGTTCAGTGTGGGGAAAGGAGAAAACATTTCCAAATAGGGATTGATCCAGAAGTGAGGATTGCTGCTTGTGGTAGGTTTTTTCCTTCTTCCTTCTCTTACTCTTTTCTCTCTAGTCTTCCTTCCCTCCCTACTTTTTCTCCTCTTTCCCTCCCTATTTTCTTTTTCTTTTCACTACTCCCCCTTTGTCTTTCTCCTTTCTTCATCTTTCCTGTTCTCCTTTTCTCTTTCTTTTCCCTTTCATCTCTCCCTTCCCTTCTTTCCTTCCTTTTTTCTTTTATGTCTTCCATTTCTTCTTTCCTTACTTCTCCCCTCTCATTCTTCCCTCTGTTAAGATGCCCCCTCACCCAGTCTTTTGTTTTCAAGGCTAAACCTCCTTCAAGTGATGCTCACATAGCATAGACTCAAGGCCTTTGACCATCCTTTTTGCCCTCCTCTGGACACTATCCAGCTAGCTTACCAATGCCCTTCTCCAAATTTTCACCCCCTCTGCTTCCTTTCTGTTTTATTGCTTTCATATTCTTCCATTTTCCTCCTTTTTTCTTTGAAATTGGGCACTGCATTAAAAGAAAGGGGAAAACTGAGTCCAAGTGGCAAGATTTCAGACTATATCTAAAATGCTGTCATATGTTTGATGGCGGTTGGCTAGTAAAGATGAGAGGAATATTCAGGTTCATTGGATGTTGGATGGCCTCAAGCAAACCCAGCCAATCTTTGTATGTCTGAGTATCTGATTGTTGGGGAAAACAGGTGCTAATTCTCAGTCTTAAGTGTTATATCCCGTGCTTACTTCTCTCAGATGGTGAATTACAGTCACAGAATTTTAGACCTGAAAGGAAGTTTCTCAGCCATCTAGTCTCTCCTCTACAACATGCCCAGGTGGCCCTCCAGCCTTTGTTTGAAATCTCCTAGTGAGAGACCCCATTCCTTTCTGAGGCAGGCAGCCTGCTTTACTTTGGGGCTGTGGTAAATGGTTAGGAAGTTTGTCTTTCCATGGAGTTCTACCCTGCCTCTCTGTACCTTCCACCCTTGGTTCCCAGTTCTGTTCTTTGGGGCCAAGCAGAACGAATCAAAACCCTGCTCCAGGTTACTCCTTGAAATAAATGAAAACTACTGTTACATGCACTGTCTTCCCTTCTCCGTATTACATCTCCCATTCTTTCAGCTGGTCCTCTTATGCCATGAACGTTTGACTTTTCGTAATCCAAACTGGCCCCTATTAGTAGCTTTCCAGCTTATTCAACTCAATTTAATAGGCATTTATCAAGTCACTCCTGTGTGCCCGGCTCTGTGATTGTGTAATTCACTAAGAGAAGCAAGCAGAGGATATAATGCTCAAGGCTTTGGGTATGAGCCCCTGTTCTTCCCCCCTCCCCCCCAAATGACCAGATACTCAGACAAAGATTGGTTGGGTTTGCTCAGAGTCATCCAACAGCCAACAAACCTGAATATCCCTCTTATCTTTAATAAATGATTCAAACACATGACAGCATTTTATATATAGTCTAAATATTGCCACTTGAACCTACTTTCTCCTTCCTTTCAATGATTTCAAGAAAGGAAGTGATCAGGTTGGGGCAGCAAGGTGGTGCAGTGCATAGAGTACTGGCCCTGGAGTCCGGAGGACCTGAGTTCAAATTCAGTCTCAGACACTTAACGCAAAACTAGCCGTGTGACCTTGGCCAAGTCGCTTAACCCCAATTGCCTTCCAAAAAGCAAAGCAAATTTTTTTAATTATAAAAAAAGTAATCAGATTGTAAAAACAAAGATGAAATAATGTCTGCCCTCAAGGAGATTATGTTCTACTGATGGGAAACTAAAAACTGACAAGTAAATATAAGCTATATACAGAAGGAAGCCAAAGTATTCCAGGGGAGAGAAGTGCTCACTAATAACTGGGGGAATCAGGAGGGGCCTTTTGAAAGTGAGGGCCCTTGAGCTGAGCCTTGAAGATGGACCCAAGAGGGAGAGTATTGCAGGCTTTGGAGACACCCTATGCAAGGCTATCGCAGAAGCAGGAGAGGGAAAGTTTTGTATGGGGGCAGTGAGGCTGCCAGTTTAGCTGGAAAGGAAAATACATGAAGTGGGGAACATAAAAATCACCCTGTTCAGCTGGGATGGAGCCTGGTTGTAAGAGCCTTTACCTGCTAAGCTAATGGGGCTTTATGTTGGCAACTGGGAGCCATCAAAGCTTCTGGGTTAGGGAGCTGACAGGGTCAGACCTTTGCTTTAGGAAGATCCCTTTGACAGTTGAGTGGAGGATGGTTGGGGTGTAGAGTCTGGAGGCAAGAAGACCAACCAAGGCTCTTATAAAAGCTCAGGTGAGAGGTGATGAAACCCTGAACTGGGATGGTGGTTGTGAGTGGAGAGAAGGGGACAGAGGAGAGAGGGTACATAAGGGTAGAATCGTTAAGGTGGCCACTGGTGGATTGGGGGACGTAAGGGAGAATGAGGAGTTGGGGGTGATTTCTAGGTTTCTGATTGGGTAATTAGGAGAAGGATGATGCTCTCAATAGATACTGGGAAGGTAAGAGGCGAGGGATAGGTTGAGAGAGAATAGGATGTTGTGGACGTGAGTGTGAGACAATGATGAGACATCTAGGCGGTGATGTCCAGGAAGCAGCTGGTGACGCAGGACTGGTGTTTAAGAGAGAGACATGGGTTGGATGCATAGAGCTGGGAGTCAGTCATCCGCATAGAGGTGATAACTGGGAGTTGATGAGGTCATCCATTGAGGTAAGGGGAGAGACAGAGAGACACTGAGAAGGGAAGAGGATGGAGATTGTGAGGAGGAGGAGGAGGAGCTCAGCACTAAGGGTCACACTCTAGCATAGATTCACCCAAAGGGAGGTGGACAGTGAGATCATTTTTCTGTGGAACTTAAAATGTTCTGTAAAGGAGTTTCTCTTATTGGTGTTATTGTTATTTATAATTATTAATTCCTTAGGATCTTGAAGACATTCCTGATTTTTCCATTAACATACAAATCATTATCTTATGTGAAGATGGTGACTTACCATCTTAATAATAACTGAAATTATAGAGTGATTGATTAATTAATTCATTAATCATGTGAGCCTGACAGCATCCCTGTGAAGTTGGTACAGGCATTGTTATCCTCACTTTACAGATGAGGAAACTGAGGCTTGGAGAGGCAAATGGGCTAGCCCAGTCTCACCACTTTAGTAAGTGTCATAACTGGGATTTGAGATCACTTCTTGCTGACCCCAACCCTGGCACACCTCATTATGCTACCCTGCTTCTTTGCTGTGTACAATTAGCCTTGTGGAGGGCTTGTCAAGAACGGGGCTTTGGACATGAGCCTGAGAGGAGGCAGAAGACACCTTGCAGTGAAGGGAGAGGGGCCTACAAGAAGATAAAGGGTACTTTGGTAGAAGGGAGGGGGCAGGAAGCAGGCAACAATCCCGGGGGAACACCCCCTTCTTTCCCTTTCCACGAAGCCTGGCTTTGTCCACCCCCTGCCTCCCTGGCAAGGTTCTGCTCATCAGACTGAAGGGGGAAGATCTGGCTAGCTTTAGGACCCCCCCCCCAGAGATCTCAGCTTGGTAGAGAAGGGGAAAAGATGAACCCCCGAAGATTTGCTCTCAGAAAGTCATTAGCCAATGGAAGCATCCTCTTATCATGGTTCTTCAGGCCCATGGAGGAAATGCCAGGGCCCCTGTGCATCAGAAGGCAGGTGCTACTGTAACATGGGCTGGAGATCTCTCTGATCTTCCATCCTCATCCATCCTTAGTTTTGTCCTCTGAGGTCCAGGCAGCTCTTAGGAGCTGAGATCCAGGACTTGGAGGTCCGGGGGTACCTGTGACAGGTCCCTCCTTCCCTTCTCCAGTTTCTGAGCTGGGATGGAACATTTTCCCCCTCCCTTTATCCCCCTCCCTTTTATCTTTGTGTGAAAATGGAAACTTGTTTATTTAAAGAAGGTTATTTGCCTAATGTCCCTGGAATTTCTTTGCTGGAGTATGTGCCTGCTTAATATTCCTTTCAGGCCCTCAGTGGTGTTCAGGGTAGGCTAAATCTGATGGGCATAGCGCTTTTTCTCCTGCCCCAGACTCATTCCAGGAAAGGGAATGTGTTTTCTCTTCTTTTCTGTGGGGCACTGAAAGAGAGTTCAGAGACTGAGGAGGCAGAAGAGTGGAAAGGAAGGAATGAGGGGAAGAGCCTTGGGAAGATGGGTGTTTCACGCTACCAAAGCTTAGCATGGAGTAAACATCTCGATAGCCCTTCATTCATCCAGTGTCTGCATCGTTCACCTTGAGAAGAACATGGTGCACTCATTTGGGATGGGACAATTTCTTTTGGGTGCAGACTTCTCCAGTACCCTTGGAGAGATGACAGATTGTAACAGTCAGGACCTAAAAAGTTCTCAGCAGGCTAGAAAGATGGGATGCACTGGATGAGATGAAACTTAATAGGAATACATATTAAGTCTAACTCTTGGGCTCCCTCTCCCCCAACTCAACTGTCCAAAAATTGAGGGGAGCAGGCCTGGGAAGGGGGCATTTGGCTAGACATTTTACGTGGAAAAGACATGTGGCTCTCAGATTGCAAACTCAATATGAGTGCATAGTATGACACAGTGGCCAGAAGAGCTAATATGATTTTAGGCTGTATTAATACAAGCACTGGCAAGAATGAGAGGGAATTTCCCCACTGTACTCCATCCTGGTCAGACCACATTTGGAGTCTGCATTTTAGGGATGGCCAGCTAGAGGATATCCAGGGGGAGGTGAACAGGATGATAAGAGACCTAGAGTCCCATTATAAGGTCAATCATTGGAAGAACTGGAATTTCTCTAACCTGGAGAAGAGAAGACTTGGGGAAAGAGGGGTGAGGAACCTCCCTGGGCCTCAGTTTCCTCATCTGCAAAGTGGTCTCTAAGTTCCTACCCAGTTCTCATTCTTATGATACTAAGGCAACTCTTACATGGAAAAAAAGTTGAGAACTAAGAAACAGATTTTACTTCTAGATAAGAAATATCTTCCAAAGAGTTTTTGGAGTATCAGATAGAAAGGATTATCTTGGGAGGTAAATGTATTCTTCCTCACTTAATGGAGGTCTCCAAGCTAAGTCCCTACTCTCTTGTCAGAGATGTTATAGATGATAGGTCAATAAAACGTTTATTATACACTTGCTATGTGCTAGGCACTGTGCTTAGAGGCATTCCTGCTCTGGGATGGGTCCTTTTCAGCTTAGACATACTTAAGGGTGTATTTGGTGCTCTTCTGCAATTTGACATTGACTTTATTGGCCCTGGCAAAGCCTAGGGCCTTATGATACAGGTTGTTTTTTTACATAGTATTTTATTTCTTTCAGTGACATGTAAAGACAAATTTTAACATTTATTTTAAACAATTTTACCTTACCCTAAGATGGTAAGCAATTTGATAGAGGTTATGTATGTGCGATCTGATAGAGTTTGAGAGGGGAGTGACTGTGCGCCTGAAAAGAGCTGTGGATCCTTGCTCATGATAATCCTAGGTGACGCATGTTTCCTGGTAGTGGTGATTGATTGAGAAGGTATGATTAGGAAAATGATTGTGATGGAGTGGGAATAAGTGAAAAAAATTAATTCAGTCAATCAGTAATCAGTAAGCAGTGATCAAAGTGCGTATTATATACCAAGCACTGTGTTAAGTGCTGGATATTAAAAAAGAGGCCAAAAGTCTGTGCCCCCAAGGAACTTAGAAACTAATAGGGAAGACAACACACAAACAAAAATATACAAAGCAAGCTCTATGCAGGACAAATAGGAAATAATTAATAGAGGGAAGGTGCTGGGATTCAGAGGGATTGGGGAAAGCTTCCCGTAGGAGGCAGCCGGGGCCGGCAGTAGTCAGAGCAGAAGGGGTCCCTATGTAGCAAGCTCCGGGATTCCAAAGACAGAAGTCCAGCAGTCCCTGCCCTCCCTGACCTAAGGCTCACATCCAAAGACAAGCTCCAGAGAAGGGCATCACAGCTGGAAATGATGAGGAACACTCGCCTCCTTGTGGAGCTGCTGGGCTTGGTGAAGGCATCAGGCCCAAACCAGGGAGCCAGGCCATTTCCATAGTACTCAGGAGGGGCAGCAGCAGCATGCCAAGCCTTTGGACACAGTATGTTGGCAGCTCTGCCATAAGGCTGGCACAGTTTCACTTCACCCTGCTAGTGGCACCAAGCTCTCCCTCTATCCTGGCAGACATATATGCTGGCATTTTCCAACCACTTTGTGTGGCTCTCAGTGCCACCCATGGCCAAGTGGAAACCCAGTGAGTGGGACCCAATACCAGAGGCAGATCTGGATGTGAGGAGTTTGCATCAGGCAGTCGTTTATGATTTGGCATCATCTTGGTCTCTCTGGGCTTCTTTCAAGAGTCAGCTGAAGTCCCACCTTCTGCAGGAGGCCTTTCCCAGACCCTCCAGGGGTCCCTTCCTCTCCCAGGTTACCTTTTGTCCACTCATATATATCCAGTTTTTGATATGTTATTTCCTTTGACATGTTGGCAGCTAGGTGTCTTAGTGCGTGGAGTGCTGGGTCTGGAGTCAGGAAGACCTGAGTTCAAATGTGGCCCCAAATGCTTACTAGCTGTGTGACCTTGAACAAGTCACTTGGCCTTTGTCTGCCTCAGTTTCTTCAGATGCAAAATGAAGATGCACCTACCTTCTAGGGGTATTGTGAGGATCAAATGAGATAATTGTGAAGTGTTTAGCACTGTGCCTGGGACATAGTAGGTGCTATATAGATGCTAGCTCTCCTCCTCCTCTCCCTCCTCCTCCTCCTCCTCTGCCTCCTCCTCCTCTTCCTCCTCCTCCTTTTCCTCCTCCTCCTC
>NW_027187228.1:0-42967 GCF_028583685.1 Petaurus breviceps papuanus
ACAGGGGTGAGAGACCTTGGCATTTATGGCCATGTCACACCCTAATCAATAAATTCCAGGAACTCCTTGTATCCTTCAATATCAAATACAAAATCCTCTGTTTGGCCTTCAAGGCCCTTCACAACCTGGCCCCATCTTAGTTTTCCAGCCTTCTTACACTTTATGTTCCCAGGTGCCAGTACTCTGGTATCCAGGGACATAGACCTTCTTGTTCATGCTCCCATAATTCCTCCATCTCCCCAGTCTGGGCAATCTCTGGCTGTCCCCCATGCTCAGGAAACTCTTCTTCTTCATCTCTGCCTCCTCACTACCCTGGTTTCCTTCAAGTATCACCTCAAACCCCACCTTCTCAGGAAGCCTTTCCTGATCTCCCTTCATGTCAGTGCCTTCTCTCTCTCAATCATGTCCCGTTTGTCCTGTATCTATCTTGTATGTGCAGAGCTGTTTGCCTGTTGTCTCTCCCCTTAGACTATGAGCTCCTTGAGAACAGAAATTGTGTTTGCCTTTCTTTCCATCCTTAACATTAGAACAGTGGGTGTTCTGTGAACAACTGGCAAACAGTAGGTGCTTCATAACTATTTATTAACAAACTGGCTGGAGCCTTCAGCTCTTAGAGGTAGGGGGTGCTTCATGAAGCCCCTGAACCCTGAGGAAAAGGGATAAAGGAAGCAAGGGCCAAAGGAAGAGTCCATTGGGAGGGGAGCATGAAAACCAGTGTCACCTACAGCCCATCTACCTGAGGACCATTCTGTCCCAAGTCCTTCCTTTGGTCTTGGCCCAGAGAGTAGAGTGCCCCCCTGAGCCCCTACCTGGGTTCCCTAGGGAGTTGCTGCTCTGGACTTACCTGGGACATGTCTGTCTGCAGCCACCTGGGAAGTCAGCAGCAGCAGGGTCACAGCCAGAACCTCTGTCCAGATGCCTGTGGGGAGCAACACATGCACCATCCTGAAGACAAGATGAGGCTAAGGGACTCAGAGAGATTGAACAGTCTGAATGGCCCTCACTTCATGGGAACTACCCCCCAAATCTCCCAGACAAACAATTTACTCTTGTCTGCCCCAGGGTGGGGCAACCTCAGAGTTCAGAGAGCCAATTAGCATTAGGAATGAAGGGCATCATTTGTTCCCAGGCAGAGGCTCCTTTTGCAGGGCCTGTTCTAATACTTAAATGTTTTTCTGGTGAGGAAAAAAAAAAGGGTCACAGAAATCAGAGAATCTCAGGGAAGGAAGGGGCCCCAGAGGTCATGCCTTGCCTGGACTATTTCAATAGCCAAATGTGAGGGTGTTGAAGCTGAGATGCTAGTGTAGATCAGTGAAAGTCTTCACTACTGCAGTGGGTCCCATAAAACTGGAGACAAATGTTCCAATATTTTTTAAAAGGGAATATGGATGAGTCTGCAATCTATGGTTCAATGAATTTTGCTTTTGACTCCCAGAAAAAAAATTTAAAACATAAAAAGTATATAGTTTGTGAGCATTTTGAAAGGGAGGCCATCAAGACCTCATAAAAAAACAGGTGATGCCAGATGAACCTTCCCTTTTTGACACTATAACTGAACTGATGGATCAGGAGAATATTGTAGATGTATTAAACCTGGATTCCAAAAAGAATATGACAAAGTCTGAAAATTTAGCTCACTCTCAGATGAAGAGCTAATTTACTCTTGTGCATTTTATGTCATATTCTGATCTGACAAGTTCTCTGATTTCTGTTTGCTGTTTTGCTTGGATAAGTGGGTTTATACACTATTTGCTATTATAATCTTTCCTGTAACCAGCATTTGGGGAGAAGGAGCCAAGCTGAGGGATATAAATTTGGGATTACCCTCCCCCTTTAAAAATAATCAGGAACCAATCATTCTGGAGAGCTGTTTGGAACTAAGGGCTATAAAATTGTGCATGCCCTTCCATCCAGCAATACTACTGCTAAGTCCATATCCCAAAGATAATTTTATATTCCCCCAAAGTGAAAAGACCTCTTTGTACAAAAATATTTATAGCAGCTCTTGTTGTAGTGGCTAAGAATTGAGAATCAAAAGGATCCCCATCAATTGGGGAATGGCTAAACAAGTTGTGGTATAAGATTATGATGGAATATTATTGTGCTATAAGAAATAAGAAGCAGGATGATTTCAGCTGCAAAGATTTATGTGAAATGATGCAAAATGAAATGAGCAGAACAAGGAGAATGTTGTACACAGTAACAGCAATAGTGTTCAGTGAAAAATTGTGAATGACTTAGCTATTCTCAGCAACACAATGTTCCATGACAATCCCAAAGGACTAATGATGAAGCATACTATTGGCCTCCAGAGAAAGAAATGAGACTATCTAAAAGCAGAACGAAGTATGCTATTTTTCACTTTCTTTCTTTCATTCTTTTTTTAATATGAGTCTTCTTGTAAAAAATGATTAATATAGAAATGTTTTACATAATTGCACATGTATAAATTATATCAGATTGCTTACTGTCTCAGGGAGGAAGGAAGGTGGAGAGGGAGCTATAGAATTTGGAAAAATGTTTTAAGTTGTTTTAACACATAATTGGGTAAAAAAAAATTGTATTAAACAAAACTAGTCAGGAAAGCAGCTTTTGTTTTGAAGCTGTCATTCCTTAAACTACAAATATTTGGAGAGGAGTTCCAGTGTTGTTTTAGGGAATGGCAAGGGAAAAGAAAGGGAGCGTGATCTCACTTAGAGAAAGTCTCTAGAATTTTCAAAAGTCTCTGGAATTTCCAGTAAGTACAAGGGAAGCATGGAGTCAGTTTCCCATGTGTGTCTATCATTCCAAAGTTTTTCTCTGCTACCTTCCTGATGTCCTCTGTCGGCATGTCTCTCTGAATAATCTCTCCAAAGTTTCTGCAGTCAAATGAACGAAGCCCCTGGCACAGTCATCCAACATTACACTCAGTATTCTTTCCACCAATCAGGAGGCACATAGCCCTCCACATAAAGCAGCATGCAGCACAAAACTGCACCTCCCCCACATGTCCTCTTATACCCACTGCAAGCTTTCTCCATCTGGCTTAGGAAGCAGATCACAGTGATATGACAGGAGTATGCAGCAAGATCTAATGAGGGATGAGGAACCCCAATACAAGAAGTGCTGAGGATAGGCTTCTGAGCTCTCATTGTCTCCTGGACATTTATCGCTATTGCTGGGGTGTCTTCTAGCTAAGAGCGTATAATTAGATTTCAGAAAAAAAAAATTTGAGAAAGCTCCATGCTGAGACCCGTCTCAATGACAAGTGACCTTTTAATGAAACATCTCTGTTTGAGGTCCTAAATGAGGCAGAGAAAGGTCTGATGTAGGGAAGAAAGCGGAATGTCCAACACAGGTCTTCTTGGTAGAATGAAGACCATCAGTCTTTGCTGATACTGTGTCAGGGTGTACCCATGCCCTTTTCTCTCACTCAATTCCACTTGCACATGCCCCACTCCATCTTCCTTAAACTGTCCCCCAAGCCTTATCCCTCAGAGTCATGGGTCCCATCCACAAAGCTCCTAACCCCAGGCAGGAAAGGGGGAACAGAGTAGTTTTCTTTCAGGTATAAGGAGGGGCGGATGGATCCTGAGCTTCCTGGAATGGGGGAGAAAGTTGCAGATTGAAGAACATGCTTTAAGGAAGCAGTTTGGGGAAAACTTTCCTGTTCTACCCTGGAAGGGCATTGTTCTAGCCAATGGGGAGTAGAGGAATGTGTGGCATCATCTGTCTCCAGCAAATGGAGCCTAACAATAGACCTAGACCTGGTCTAGGGGATTAGAAAAAGCATCAGTGGGGGTGGCTGGGTGGCACAGTGAATAGAGCACCGGTCCTAGACTCAGGAGAACCTGAGTTCAAATCTGGCCTCAGACCCTTAACACTTACTAGCCGTGTGACCTTGGGCAAGTCACTTAACCCCAACTGCCCTGCCTTCCCCCCTCCAAAAAAAAAAAGCAAAAAAAATCATCAGTGTAGAAAGAAGGTATTTGCAGTAATTGATTAGGGGAAAGAGAGACACAGAGACAGAGAAACAGAGACAGAAAGCCAGAGAGAGAGAGAGAACACATATACCTGGAAAGCAGAGAGCTTGCCATTTGAGAGGGATCTAGAACAGTGGAGAACCCATAGTTCCATATGGGTGTGAAACAAGGTCTAGACTAGAGATAGAGAGAGATGGGGAGAACAATGGGCAAGAGATCTGTATTTTTCTGGCCACCTCCTAGGGCAGGATGTGACAATAATATGGCCAGCTCCTTGTTGACTGACTAGATACCAATGCTTGTGACTGAGATCATGGGAAATGCAAAACAAATAAGTGCATGCTCAGGCCTGCTCAGCCATGGGAGGGAGCTGAGTCCACAGCCTAACTTCCACACCAGCATCAGCATCAGAATCAGCATCCAATGTTTATAAGGTGATGGGGTTCAGTGACTCCGAGTCAATGTCACTTATCACTATGTTGAATAAGGACTGAGGGTGAAAATGGGCACATTCTGACCTGGGGTTGGCCTTGAAGACAGAAAAAGAAGTCCCATACATATCAAGACCATGAGATCATTCTATCCCAGTGACAGATCTAAGGAATCTCGTGCCCATTACAAGCTTTGCTCAGACACCTGATCATCTTAATAGCTTCTGATACACCTTGGGTCACACAAATATTTTTCCAGTTTCTCTTCCCTTATCTCTTCCCCTTTATACTCCCTCTATACCTATAAAGAGCCCTTATATCTCCATGACTTCATGTTCCTCCCAGGACCATCCCCTGTTTTCCAGAACCCCAACTGTGTTTCCACCATGGCTCCCCAACCATTCATTCCAGACACCATGGCTCTCTCCTGTCATAGCTGTCTACTGAAGATCTCATGGTCTAGTTGCCTCTGCTTTAAATGTTTAATTCACTGAACAAACATTTATTGTGCACCTACTATGTGCAAAGCCCAACATTAGTGAGTAGTTACACAAAAATTAGAAAAAAACAAGTAGTCACTACCCTCAGGAAGGTTACATTCTACTAGAGGATACAGTGTGTAGTCCTTGTGGCAACCTCTCTATCCCCATTTCACATATGAAGTCCTCAGCCCAACTGCGCCAGATTCAAGTTTCTCTCTTTGACATCTACTACATCACAAACCTCCACTAAAGTATTACTTTTTGTTCTTAAGGATTTAGCGAGATAGTTTGGGAGTCATACATATAGAAATAAAAAATGAACCTCCAGGGGCAGCCAGGTAGCACAGTGAGTAAGAGCACCGGCTCCAGTGTTGAGAAGACCTGGAGATCGAATCCCGGGCTCAGACACTTAGCACCTACCCAGAAACACCTGGCCGTGTAACCTTGAGCAAGTTACTTAACCCCAATTGCTTAGGGGCGGCCAGGTGGCTCAGCGAGTAAGAGCACCGGTCAGGATGACCTGGATCAAATCCAGGTTCAGATACTCAGCACCACACCCAGAAATAACTGGCCGTGTAACCTTGAGCAAGTTACTTAACCCCTATTGCTTTAAAAAAAAAAAATGAACCTTCGCGAATTGATGAGATCACCAAGAAATAAGATGTAGGGAAAGAAAAACAGTCTTGGAGAAAATGTATGATTAGGGAACAGGACATGGATGGTGATCTAGCCAAGAAGTTTAGAAGAAGTGATCAGGCAGATAGGAGTCCCAGGAGAGAACAGTCACCAAAAAAGGGAGAAGAAAATATCCAGGAGGAGAGATTGGTTAACAACATCAACAACCACAGAGAATTCTGTGAGGATGAGGATTAATAAAATACTATAAGATTTAGCAATTGAGAATGACTGTGATAAGTTTGTGTTTTATTTTGTTCTAAAAACTGGGTCTCCCCATCTCTCTGATGCTGGAAATACAGGGGCTCATTCCCACTACTGAACTGCACAGCTTTGACTGGTTCCATGTCTGACCTGTCTGGTTTGTCCCCTCCTTAAACAAGCAGGTTGGACCCCCTCTACGCCCCTCCAGGGGGCACACCCTATTAATGTTGAACTTAGTGCAGATCTACATAGCCCTCTACAACTCAGAACTCTAGACATCCACCAGCTTCAGCACCCCGCCCCGCCCCCCCTCCTGCATTGTACTGGGATTACAGGCATGTGTCCCATGCCCGAAGGAGTGATAACTTTGTAGAGAACAGTTTCACTTGTGTGGTAGAGTTGAAAGCTAGATGTCAAAGGATTAAAAAGTGGTACAACCATGAAAATGGAAACTTTTTTTTCAGAGAGTTTCACTGTGAAAGAAAGTAGAGATGTAAGATAATAGTGTGAACAGGGGGCATGGTAAAGTAAAGGTATTTTAAAGATGGGGATGGGGCAGCTAAGTGGCACGGTGAATAGAGCACTGGCCCTAGAGTCAGGAGGACCTGAGTTCAGATCTGGCCTCAGACACTTGACACTTATTAGCCATGTAACCTTGGGAAATCACTTAACCCCAATTGCCCTGCCTTCCCTCCCTCCAAAAAGAAAAAAAAGATGGGGGAGACATGACCAGGTTTATATGAAGAGGCCTAAATATAGAGAAAGACTGAGGATGAGAAAAAGAGAAAGGATGATAAGAGGGGCTAGCTCCCAGAGGAGGAGGAAAGGAAGGAGAATCATATCCCAAGAAGAGAGAATGACTGGCAATGAGAAGGACCATCTGAGAGGCTGGAGCAAAGAGGAAAAGAATGGAGGATAATCCAGAGGGACTTCGAGGTGGAGGGAAAGGGAGAAAAGGTTGCTTACAGCAGGTGGTGGCATCTTGTATAGGGGATAGAAGTGTATGGGGTCGGGCGGCCAGGTAGCACAGCAAGTAAGAGCACCAGCCCCAGTGTTGGGATGACCTGGGGATCAAATCTGGGCTCAGATACTTAGCACCACACCCAGAAATAACTGGCCATGTAACCTTGAGCAAGTTACTTAACCCCAATTGCTTAAAAAAAAAGTGTATAGGGTGAAGTGAGAAAAGGTTCAAAGTTTGAAATTGAATGGGATAATATTTATAAAAAATAGAGAAGCATTTAGAAAGGTGTCTGGCACACTGAGGGCATTTATAAATAGTTACTCCCTTCCATTCTTATCTGTAGGGCAAGCCAGATAAAGAAACACAAACTGGGAATAAGGGGATTGGAAAATCAAAAGTCAGGGAGCATGTTTGACAATGATGGCACATATTAAGCTCTTAATAAATGCTTGTTGACTGACTGATTGACTGGGGAACATAATGGGTCAGGGGCCCTGCCCCCAAATTCCCTGGCACAATATGTTCAACTTAATCCAGAAGATGGAATTGAAGGAGACCCCTGCTATTCCTGTAGGTGAGAAAGAAATGAGAAAGGAGTTCATTAAAATACTGGAGGGGGTGAAATGTTATAGCAGAGGGATTACATTCCCTAGCTGTCTATGATGTTATCAAAGTGTAGGAGAGGTCAGATAAGGCTCAGAGAATTGGGTATAGAGCATCAGAATCCTGGTCTACAGAGTAATAGAAAGTGCACTGAATTTGGAGTCAACAGAACTAGGTTAGATTTGAGGTATTCCATTGGTTAACTGTGTGACTTTGGACAAGTCATTTCTCTTTGAGCCTGTTTTCTCACATGTAAAATGAGGATACTTCCGAACCTCACAAAGCATGATGAAGATAGAATAGCATCAGGAGAGTAAAATTCTTCATATATTGCATTGTAGTGTAAGGCAGAGGATCAGACTCACAGCTGTGGACTGGCTGTGACCTGCCAAACTCCTGAGTGGAACCAAATCAGACTAAAATGGAATTGGGAAAATGTTTAACAAGATAAATAAAAATGCATTGCAACATAGATGATGTTAATTTGTCATTTTCTAAACCAATATGCTGCCCACAGTGTAAGGTGTCATCATCATCACTATCTCTCCTGGGGCCAGGCCAGTGGTCTTAACAAAGGAGAAGGGCCAGAGCCAGGCCTACCCTGGTTGGAGTGAGGCACGTAAGAAACTGAGGGGTGTGGAGAGGAAGGTGGTAAAAATAGTGTTGAGGGGGATGCTTTCTGCTCTGGCTCAGGACCTAAGTGAGGAGGAGAGAAGCAAGCCGAGGGGATCTTCAGGCGACCCTTTGACCTAGTAACTAATGAAATCACTGGTTCTTTGGCTGCTGATTGGCCAGTGAAGTCCTTTGGGGAACTGAGGTTGGAAAGTCCCCATTGAGCTAAGCTATCTGAAAGAGGAGCTGAAAGCATGTAACTTTAGGCCAGAGTAAATGGAATGGATGGAAAAAGGGTGATTCAGATTCCTTAGAAACTTACCCCAAGTTTTTCTCCTTAACCTAGGGGTTTCCCTTCCTGTCCCACTACAGTGGGCACTTGGACCCCTGAAAGATAGAATTCATTCCCTAAAGGAATCCCCAATATCTGGTCACCACAAACTACAGTCCTAACTCTACTCTTCCTCCTCACTCCTGAGACATTTCCTTTAGAGCCCTGTTGGCTTTCTCCCTTCCTCTGAAAACATCCCTGTATGTCAACCTCCATTCTCTTCCTGGAAGGGCAATCTTTACTCACACCTTGGACATTAGGTGAGATCATCCCTCACATTTGGCCTTGACACTGAATGAAACCTGAACCAGCTTGAGACTGAGATCCCACAGTTCCCTCCACCTACCTCATCCCATTCCCAATTTGCCAACTCCCACTCTTTCTCTCTGTCTCTGTCTCTCTTTCTGTCACACACACACACATCTATACACTCACATGAAGAGTCCAAGGTGTCAGCTTAAGCTCACTCACAGAGCTGTTTCCTCTGCTTGAAATCTAAATTGGAGCAACTAGGAATTCTTTTACCTGGTGGACAAACAGTTGTGGATTAAAGGTTGGAAGGAAAATCCTGGGGGGAAAGAAAGCTCAAGTCCAGGAGCAGTCACACTGTGAAAGGAGATAGACCATTTCGCCAACCTGCCTGACCCAGGCTCCCTTGAGTTCTAGAAGAAAGTGACTGGGTCTGGGGTGTTTTTATTTGTTTTGGTTTTTTTTTTTCCTTTGAATCTCCAGTGCTTAGTAAAATGGTACATAGTAAGCACTTAATAAATGATTGTTGATTTGACTTGACTGTAAAATCCCAGGAATCATAGCCTGGGATCTTGGAAGGATGCAGGATCCCATCATGCATTGCAAACCTGTGGAAGACTTAAAGGTACAGGTCTATGGGAAGGAAATGCCCCCTGTTACCCAGGAGCAAAACTCTGGTTGCCCCATCCTACTTAAAGTTCTAGGATCTAGGAATCAAAGGAAAGAGTTGAGGATTACTCCAGACCCAGGGTAGACCATTTTTAGCCCGTATAGTTTGTGATAAGCAGCAAGAAGAGAGGAGTGCACCATGAAGTTGTTCCAAGTTGTAGGAGTGCCTCCCACATCACTGTCCCTTCTTTTCTCCTTGCTCTCTCTGGCCCCAGTTTCCTCCAGCTCTTCCAAGTAAGACATTTCCTCTCCTGTCTCTAAGGTTCCCTCCAGCTCTATTGTTCTACTGAATTCAAGACTGCTTTAGAGTCCACTGCTTGAAGAGCACGAGGTTAGAGCCTGTCTGGGTTCCTGCTTCATGAAGCTAAATAGGCTAATATGCCATGTAAACAAAGGTCTGTAGTTCAGAACCATCCCTAAAGAACGCATCTGAGAGGCTCAAACCAAGTGTTGGTTAGGTGAGATCCAAAGGGAGGAAGAGTGATTCCTGATGGGGGGCAGGGGAGTCTGCCTGTGGGAGACGGATGTCCGTCATTGAGATCTTAAAGAATGGAGAGGAATTCAGCAGGGGGAGCGGGTGGTGGAAGCCCTTCCTGGCACAGGAACAGTGTTGTTATTGTTCTTGTTCACTTCTTCAGGTATGTTGGATTCGTCATGAGTCCATGCGATTTCCTTGGCAAAGATACTAGAGTGGTTTGCCATTTCCCATTTTATGTTGAGGAACTGAGGCAAATAGAGGTTAAGTGACTTGCCCAGGGTCACACAGCTAGTAAGTGTCTGAGGCCACATTTGAACTCAGTCCTTGATGATTCCAAGCCCAGCACTCTTAACCACTGAGCCTCCTGAGTGCCCTAGGAACAGGGTAGACAAATGCACAGAACAGGAAAGTACAGGGTATGTCTTAGGATAAGCCAGCAATCCGCAAAATTCTGAATTTTCCCCCTGAAGCTATCTTCCCCTCTCTGTATTACATCCTCAGTTCACTCCTATCCTGTCCATCACCTTATTAGGGAAATAACTTATTTGCCATGACCTGACACTTACTCTATGTGAACTTAGGAAAGATATTTAACAAAAATAATAGCTAACATTTATAAAGCACTTATGAGATACTAGGTTCTGTGCCAAACACTTTACAATTACTATTTTACAACAGCCCTGGGAGAGAGGTGCTATTATAATACTCACTTTACAAATAAGGAACCCAAAGCAAACAGAGGTTAAGTGACTTGTCCAAGGTCATATAACTAGTCAATGTCTAAGACTGGATTGGAACTTGAGTCTTCTTGACTCCAGGCCCTGCACTTTATCCATTGCATCATCTAGCTGCTGAACCCACCCTCTTAGCCTCAGTTTTCTCATCTGTAAAATGGGGATAATGATACTTGCACTGCCTATCACAGGAGAGTTCTAAACTGTGAAGTGCTATGTAAACACGAGCTATTTTGCTCAATTAACTAAGCCAGATGTTTCTTCATTCAATCATTTCACTCTCTCTCCTGCCTTCATTCCATATTCCAGTCTGAAATCCTGTCATATCACTTACCTCACCCCATCCTGACCTCCCCATTCCAGTCCCTCCTTCCTTTGCTCAGTCCTGGCCCTGAGCACTGCCCCCCTAAACATCTGCCCTGAGAGCCCCTATTTCCTCTAATCTCCTACTTCTATAGGCCTTGCCCTCCTTGACTATCTTATCCCTCCTCTGCTCTAGGCTGGTATTTCTCACCAGTCATTTCTCCCCTGTGTCCACACCTTCCAAAAGGGAAGCAGCCCATGGCTGTCTGCCAAAACCACATGCTTCCCTTCCAGATAATCTCTTCACCCTTTATTTTGAGCCAGTTTGTATACTCTTATTGGCTAGAGAAAAAAAGTAGCCATAGGGGTTGAGGTTTGGGAGCTATTGTTTTGTGCCTGTGGACCCATAGATAGAGGGGCAGCTAGATGGCACAGTAGACAGAATGCCAGGCTGAAGTGAGGAAGACTCATTCTCCTGAGTTCAAATCTGGCCTCAGACAACAATGTGATCCTGGGCAAGTCACTTAACCCTGTTTGCTTTAGTTTCCTCATCTGTAAAGTGAGCTGGAGAAAGAAATGACAAATCACTCCAGTATCTTTGCCAAGAAAACCCCATATCCCAAAGAATCAGATGTGACTACGCATCAAGGACCCATAGATAACCTTGAACTTAGGGTAGCTGTTCAGGTTAATCCCTGTGGTAAAGGGGACCCTGTGCCACCGGTGTTAAATGCAATTGCTGAATCCTTCAGTCAAAGGTAAATTCCTTGAGGACTGAGACAGGTTTTTGTTTTATTTTTGTATCCCCACCCCTAGAACAGTGTCTTACATTTAGTACGTACTTCAAGGCTCATCAAGTGAATTGAACAACTAAAACAGGGTTATTTAATCCATGAGGTCACAAGTAAGCAACTTAATGGAATGGTGCATGGTGCCTGGAATGAATGGTTGGGGGCTTGGATGGTAAGAAAGAATTGGGGGCCTGGAAAATAAGGTGCCCTTGTTCTGAGAGGAACGTGAACATAGAGAGAGACAGGGGCTCTCTGTCGATAGAGCAGGAGAGTAAAGGGGAGGAATTACAGGACAAGCCCCAGTGTGCGCCAGAAGCTACTACGGGCCCCAGGTCACTGGGGGAGCTACAATGAGCGTGAGACTCCCTATGTACAGCACTGGGATGAGAGGGTCTCATGGCTTGGCTGCGTAAGAGCATTTTTTTCTGCCTTTACGGCCAATCCCAAGTTATGCTCATCTTTGTCCTTCATCCTCAGTTACCAAAATGATGAATGGTCTGAGTCACTGATCACTGAGCCTCATCACCTAGTAAGTACTTGACGCTGATGCTGATGCTAGTGCTGACGCTAGGCAGCTGAGCCCAGCTCTCTCGTGACTGAAGCAGGCCTGAGCATGAACTCATGGCCTTCTCACTTCCCATGTTGCAGACACAGGCCCCGACAGAGACCTAGGCATGTTGTTCTCACATTCTTCCCTAAGAGCTGGCCAGAGAAGGATGAATGGATGAAATGAATGAAGAATGAAAAGATGCCCCCAGTTCTTCCCATCCCTGGCTCCTGTTGTGGTTTGGGGTGATGGGAACCCCTAAATGCAAGGGTACAGGGGTCTGCCTCAAAAGAATTCAACCATTCAAGCCTCCTTTCAGTCAAAGTAGCTAGGTTTATTTGTGATACCAATGGAAACAGGCTAGATTCTAAGTGAATCTGCAATTTGATGGGGATAAGACTGATAATTATATACAAGAAGAGACAGAAGATCTGGATGGGATTGAGGAGTGATAAATAGCCTGTGGTGGCTCAGGGGAAGAGAAGGGTCTAGATGGGATTAAGGAGTGGTAAATAGCCTGGGATGTGCTGGGTGAAGGCAATGAAAAGGAGTTATGTGGTCAGAAAACTACAGTTAAAGGGCAGTTAAAAGGATTATTGAGTATTTAGGTGGGCTGGGATGGGCCAGATGCTTCAAGTAAAATGCCAGGGACTGGGTTGTGGGAAAATTCAGGGACTGGGAGCTTTCAGAGATATGGTCTTTTCTTTTTAGGGGTCCGGGTTCCATCACTCCATCACTCCCTCCATCTACAGTCTACTCTAGACCTCACTAAACACTCATATAGAATTCTTGACTCTCCATTGCTCCAGTCTCTCCCAGATCTCAACTTCCCTAATTTTTAGGCAACCAGGGTCTGCGTGTGTGTGTGCACATGTGTGTCCATATCTGTCTGCCTCTCTATCTGTCCTTTCTTCTCTTTTCTTCTCCTTCTTCTTCTCCTCCTCCTCTTCCTTCTTCTTCTTCTTCTTCTCCTCCTCCTTCTTCTCCTTCTTCTCCTCCTCCTCTACCTTCTTCTTCTTTCTTCTCCTCTCTCCTTCTTCACCTTTTCCTTTCCCCTCTTCCTCCTCCTTCTTCTTCTCCTTCTCCTTCTCCTTCTCCTTCTTCTTCCTCTTCTTCTCTCTCTTCTTTCTTTCTTCCCTCTTTCTCTGTACCACCGTCTCTGTTTCTCTGTGTGTCTTTCTCAGTTTCTTTCTGTCTCTGTCTCATCTCCACCGGACTCCCTCCCCCTACCAGTTACTCCAAATATCTTCTTTCTACACTAATGATTTATTTTTGCCCTGAGAATGGACCAGCTGCTAGGTGCTATCTGCTGGAGACAGATGATGCTACTATTTCCTCTTCTTCCCATTGGTTGGAGGAGATCCTCTAAGGCATGACTGGAGGGTTTTCCCCAAACAGGTTCCTCAAACTTTGTTCTAAGATCTGTAACTTTCTCACATCAAGAATCTCAGAATCCTGCAGCCTTTTTTTGGAGGAACTGTGAATAATTCTGTCCCCCCCCCCCCCCCCACTTCCTAACTAGGTTGATACCTTTAGAAACAATAGTTTCATTGTGTAGTAATGTCAGAAGTCATATTTCAAGAGATTAAGAATTGAGTGAGATGTAAGGAAGTAGACTCAATGAGAATAGAAACTAATGTTTAGGAGTTTAGTCATGAAATGGAGGAGAGATATGGAATTAGTCTGAAAGGATGGCATGATAAAGGTTCTTTAAAAATAACAAAAACCTGGCATCAAGAAGAAGCCAGGAGGGTGTGGTGTGTGTGTGTGTGTATGAGAGAGAGAGAGAGAGAGAGAGAGAGAGAGAGAGAGAGAGAGAGAGAGAGAGAGAGAATGATTAAAAGAAGACTGGTTTCTAGAGAATTACAGGGGGAGGGGGATTCAAAACAGAAGAAGAGAGGTTGACTTTGGCAAGGAGAAGAGGGGACCTAAGAGAGTGATCAATGGAGGAGAAAATGGAAAATAATGTAGAGGAGTTTGGGATACAAGCTCACACACAACATCTCACTGAATTCCTATATTTCAGTCTAGTGGGAAGTGTACTGAACATAAGTTCAGCAAAAGCACTGGGTTTGCCTCTAAGCTGTTCCATTTATTAGCTGTGCAGCTTTGGAAAAGTCTCTTTCTCTCTTTGAAGCTCAGTTTCCTCATATGTAAAATGGGGATACTTACTGCCTACACTGGAGCATTGTGAGGATAGAGAATAGAATAGGACAAAGTTAGTAAATCTCTGAAAATTACATGGCACTGTGTAAGTGAAAGGTATCACCACTATTATGATCCCTTATCCTGGGCAGGCTAGTGGTCTTTACAAATGACAAGGGACAGAGCCAGGCCTGCCCTGGTTGGGGCTGAGTTTTTAAGGAACAGTGTCGGGGTGGGGGGAGGATAGTAAAGAAATATTGGGGAAGAAGCTGTCTGGAGGCCTCAGAAGACACATCTTTCCTGTGTGGGGGAGGAGAGAGGCAACCTAAGGGGATCTTCAAGTAACAGTTTTCTCTAGTAACTAGTGAAGTTGCAGGTTCTCTGGCTTCTGATTGGTCAGTACAGTCCTTTAGGAAATTGAGGAAAATTCCTATTCAGCAAAGCTGCATGAAACAGGAGCTGAGAGCACCTGACTTTAGGCCAGGCTAAGCAGAACGGAGGAGAGGGTGGTGACTCCAGTTCCCAAGAATCTGGCCCTGAGTCATTCTCCTACTCTAGAGTATTTCTCCTGCTGGCCCCTCTGCATTGGGGAGCTATCCCCCTGACAGATAGGATTCCCACATTCACCACAAACTCCAGACCTGGCTCTGGCCTTTCTCCCAAAAGCATTTTCTTTCCAGTACTGATGCCTTTCCTTCCTCTGGGTTCATTTCTGCCCTTCCATCCCATTTCCTTCCTACAAGAGTAATGATCATCAGATCTTGGACATTATCCAGAGGCAAATTTTACAGTTGCTATTGACTCTGAATGAAGCCTGAGACAACTGGGGCCTGAGATCCAGGGCCCCTTCTGTAACACACCATGAAGAACTCAAGGTACTGGCTGTCATATAACAGAACCAAGTGCATCCTAAGACAATGGTTTCAAAATGTGTAATTATTTCAGTGTAATTGGTTTCCTCTGTAATCATATGTATTTTATTTTATACATTTAAAAATACTTGGGGCAACTAGGTGGTGCAGTGAATAGAGCACCGAGTCAGGAGAACCTGAGTTCAAATCTAGCTTCAGACACTTAACACTTACTAGCTGTGTGACCTTGGGCAAGTCACTTAACCCCAACTGCCCTACATTCCCCCCTCCAAAAAAGGCAAAAAAAAAATTCGATCAAGGAATCCACAGGCTTATTAGACTGCCCAAGGGGTCTATGACCCACAAAAAGATGACAAATCCTTGCCCTAAGAAGTGTTTCATTAACTGAGAGGAATCATATGTAGGGGCCAGGTTGAATGGGGTAGGGTAGAAGAAAGAGATCCAAGAGAGCCTTTACTTGGGATAAAAACAGATGGAGGTCGAGGTATGGAAGAAAAGTGGTGTCACAAAGGGATAGCTCAACTCCAGAGGCATTACACTGGGAAGAACGTGGATCATTCCCCAAAGAGTTCGGCCAATACTCCCTTGGGCTTTGGAGAGAAGCTAATAGTACAGCTCTGGGACCCTGGGAATGGCAGCCCTGGGCTGGAAATGATTCAGGCTCACCCCACACAGTGTAAGCCTATAGAGGACTAAGAGACACAGGTCTATGGAAAGGAAGCTCACATTGGGTATCAGCAACCTGGAGCAAAACTCCAGCTGTCCTTCCCTAGCCACGACTCTAGGGATCAAAGGAAGGATGCAATACAATCCACATTCATTAAGCTCCTACAATGTGCCAGGAACTATACTAAGCACAGGAGTACAAATAAGAAAAAGAAAGTTTGTGTCTTCAAGAAACTTCCAATCTAATGGAGGAAGACAAAACACACAAGAAGACGAAAGCAAGGGGGAGGGCGATAGTGCCACAGGATAACTGGCATGGGGGCATAATGAAAACAATGGTAGAGTCAAAACCAAGAAGAGCAGCTGGTAGCAAAGGAAGAGGTGGCTGGGAGTTTGAGCTCTCTATGAAGGGAGGCTATGGGAGGAGACTTTTGCTCTGTCCAGCCCTCCAATCAGAGAGGGAAAGATGACTGTGGGTACTGCTGGAAACGCAAACACGTTTGATGCCCAAAATCTGGATGTCAAAAGAAGTTTATTGGGAGAAATCCAGAGGAATTGAATAGCTCTGGTCAGAAGTGGACTTGGCCCTTCTTTTGGAAGGAGGAGTAGTGATACAAAAGGGAAGCAAGTTTTATGCATTAGTTCAGTTGTTGGAGGTTGGATTAATTCGTTCTCTTCTGGATTCACCTCTCCAATTACCATACATTATCATACATTATTGCTAATGAGGCTCTAATTCTATGCTGGGCATGTTGGATAATATACATAATATACGAGGTTCATTAAGCAAGCAATAATAACCCTGGAATACTGACCCCTCAATGGTTTAACTTAGATCTGTCCTTATCTGGGCCTGAGAGTCCCAAAGCCGATGTCTGGTCTCTAATTGGTCAGGCCCACCTGCTGCTGCCAGCATCTTTTTATTTTACTTTAGTAATGTCTAGCAGTTCTATGGGAACCCCACTCCCCCCAAGGCTGCTGTCTGGTCCAGTCTGCTAACCTTACTTTTATCTACTTCAGCAGTTTTTGCAGTACTGTGGAAACTTAACCCTTTGCTACCTCTCACAGGACTGACGAGGTGTGAGTACCAAAGTTGAAGCAATCTCTGAGATGTTGAGCTTTCTGACACTGAATTTATTTGGTAATAAGTTTATACTGAATAGACATGATGAAGACAATGGTGGAGTCAAAACCAAACAGAGCAGTAAGTGGCAAATGAAGTAGGGGTATCTGTGCCCCTGTGTATGTTGTCTACCCTCTTAGGATGTAAGCTCCTTGAGAACAGGGGCTGTCCTGCTTGCATATTTATATCCCTAGCACTTACACAGTGATTGGCTCATAATAAGTGATGTGTGTATGTGTATGTGTGTATATGTATGTGTGTGTGGGTGTATGTATATGGCAGTTAGGTGCCTAGGTAGAGTACCAAGCCTGGAATCAGGAAGACCTGAGTTCAAATTTGGCCTCAGATGCTTACTAGCTGTGTGACTCTGAGCAAATCACTTACCCATGTTTGCCTCAGTTTCCTCATCTGTAAAATGAACTGGAGAAGGAAATGGCAAACCACTCTGATGTCTTTGCCAAGAAAATCCCAAATGGGGCCACAAAGAGGTGGACATAACTGAAACAACTGAACAAATACATAATAAATGGGTTTTTTTTATTCATTCATACATTCTCCAGCCCCAGAGAGGGACAATGTGTTAATCACTGTAGTTTCTGTTGACCAGTAAGTATCATGCCAAGGAAAACCCAGATGCTAAGGAGCCTGAGAACTCTCACATCACCATCATCCTCAAGACTTCCATTTGTTCCCTCTCGCCCCAGTTTCCTTCCAACTCTTTCAAGTTAAACATCTTTTTGTCTTTCTCTACAATCCCTTCCAACTCTGACATTCTATTTAATTAAACATTGCTTTAGTGGCCACTATGTGAAGAGTAATATATCAAATGCTCAGCAGGTTCCTGCTTTCTGGAATTTAATAGGGGAATATAACAAATACACAAATAACCATTGGAACAAAACCAGCTATGATCAATATAGTTAAGAAGAGAAAACCAAGTATTAGATGAGATCCAGACTGGGAGAAGTTGTTACCAATGATGGATCAGTGAATCAGTTATCAATGATGTGATGATTTTCTGAAGGAGGTGACATTTCATCTCTTTTAGCAAATGGATAGGAATTCGACAGATAGAGGGGATGGGGAAGGGCATTCCAAGCATAGAGAACAATGTGAGCAAAGCCACAGAGACAGGAAAGGACGGGGTATGTGTCTCAGTATAAACTAATAATCCACAAAATTATTAATTTCTACTTTCTTTACGATTCTTCTTCATTCCACGTCTATCCTGTCTACTATCTTTGGATAATTTATTTCATACTACTTAAAACTTAGTAACTGCATGACTGAAAAAATTGTTTAACCTCTTTGAGCTTCTGTTTCCTCATGTTAAATAATGATAAATATTTATATTTATAATGATATTTATACTACTTACCTTACAAGCAAAAGGTTATGCAGACACGACCTCTTTTTGTTCAATTAATTTACCTGGTTGTTCTTTCCTCATTTGATCATCTCAACATTTCACTTTCCCTCATTCGGTATTCTCATCTAAAATTTTGTCATATTACTTACCCCATGCTGATCTCTTCCATTCCAGCCCATCCCCTCCACCATTCAGTCCTGGCCTTGACCACTGCCCTCCTAACCGCCTGCCCTGGGCCCCACTGATTTTCTCCACACTCCTGCCTTCATAGCCTCAGCCCATCTTGACCATCTCATCTTCTTCCCTACTCTAAGCTTAGATTTATTTTTTATAAGATTTGTATTACTTTTAAAACTTTTATTCTAAACTTGCAAACACCAAATAAAATTAGTACTTCTATATACACAGTAGAATAGTAAAAGAAGATTGTATACTAAATTATGAATCTTTCTTATGTAGTCTTAGCGATAATGTAATAAATTCAAAATATAAGTTTCTTTTTTTAAAAAATAAATAAAACAGGGGCGGCTAGGTGGCACAGTGAATAGAGCACCAGACCTGGAGTCAGGAGGACCTGAGTTCAAATCCGACCTCACACACTTAACATTTACTAGCCATGTGACCTTGGGCAAGTCACTTAGCCCCAATTGCCCTACCTTCCCCCCCTCCAAAAAGAAAGAAAATTAATAAAACTTTTTTAAAAAAGAAAAAATATCCAAATCACCTCAGAAAATGCTTAAGATCAAGTAGTTAGCAATAAATGTTTTATTTTAAAGTCTTATTTCTGCCACACAATTTTCAAAGCTGTTTCACTTGTCCATAGAATCCTTCTGTTAGCTTAGTTTTCTCTACAGCCCTTTCTCTCCTTTCTCCAAAGCTTCCTTCTAGAGACACCCCATGTCTCAGACTGCCTGACAAACCACATCCTTCCCCTCCAGAAAAATTCTCTTCACATAACAGCTTCACCTGGTAACGGGTGATGTCATAAAACTCTACCTGATAATTGGTTCATGCTAAAGTATAGAAAGTCCTTGCTAAGAGAATCTGTGGAAACCACAAAAGGAAGAGAGGATGTAAGTGTGTAAGCAAGCATTGGTTTCCTTTGGTAGTGGTTCTTAACCTGGTGTTTGTGAAACTAGATTTTAAAAATATTTTTATAATTATATTACTATAATTGGTTTTCTTTATATTTCTATGTATTTTATTTTATGCACTTTAAAACATTCTTCTGAGATGGAGTCCATAGTCTTCACTAGACTGCCAAAGGAGTCCATGTTACAAAAAAAAGGTTATGCCCTAGTCACAGAGCCTGCCCTAGGTTATCTCAGATCTATCCCATTCAATAAGAATTCATCTCCTTCAAGACAGGTTCTCATCACCTGGAAGAATCTCAAATCAATGCCAATAAATAAACAAGCATTTATTAAGCACCTACTATGTACTATGGCTACAAATGCAAAAGTGAGATAGGAATTTACACTTGAGTAGGCCTGTGGTTCTTAATCTTTTCTATATCATGGATCCCTCTGGCTCTCTGGTGAATCTATAGATCCCTGTTCAGAATATTGTTTTAAAAGAGAAAAGCTCCATCATAAAAAAGGGAAAAGGACTCACATGTACAAAAATATTTATAGCAGCTCTTTTTGTAGTGGCAAAGAATTAGAAATTGAGGGAATGTCCATAAACTGGGGAATGACTGAACAAGTTGCGGTATATGAATGTAATGGAATACTATTGTGCTATAAGAAATGAGGAGCAGGAAGATTTCAGAAAAACCTGGATGGACTTACATGAACTGATGCAAAGTGAAGTGAGAAGAACCAGAACAGTATACATAGTAACAGCAACATTGTATGATGATCAGCTATGAATGACAGCTCTTCTCAACAATACAATGATCTAAGACAACTCCAAAAGATTCATGATAGAAAATGCTATCCACAGCCAGGAGTCTGAATGCAGATCTAAACATACCATTTTGTTTTTGTTTTTCTCTTTCTTGTATTTTTTCTCTTTTGTTATGATTCTTTTCTTCACAACATGACTAATGTAGAAATATGTTTAATATGATGGTACATGTAAAGTCTATATCAGATTGCTTTCCATCTTGGGGGAAGAGGGAGGGGAGGGAAGGAGAAAAAAATTTGGAATTTGAAATCTTATAAAAGTGGACATTGAAAACTATCTTTACACATAGTTGGAAAAATTAAGTGGGGGGGGGAATAAAAGAGAAAAGCTCCAAATGGCCATAGAAAGCTCCTAGGATCAGGTACTTAGTAAATAACTTTTTGGGGCAGCTAGGTGGTGCAGTGAATAGAGCACCTGCCCTGGAGTCAAGAGGACCTGAGTTCAAATCTGTCCTCAGACACCTAACACTCACTAGCTGTGTGACCTTGGGCAAGTCACTTAACCCCAATTGCCCTGCCTTCCCCCCTCCAAAAAGACAAAAATAAAAAATAAAACAATTAACTTGTTTTAAGAAGCATAAAATAAAATACATAGGATTATAAAAGAACCTAATTACACTGAAATACAATTATCAAAAGAATTTTTTTAAATAAGATCAAAGGCTCCACATTAAGAAGAACCCTCACTTTAGTTCCTCCAAACTTAGCTTCCCAAGGAGTTTTCCTTTCTTCTACTGCTTCATCCCTGATAGAGTACATTATCTACCCCACCCAAACCCTTTCCCTCTACACATTCAGAAACTTCTTCCAATCTCTTGGTCAAAATATCTTACATCATCTCCTCCCACCCCCAGTCACTTAGTTCCCAAATGTTGTTGCTACTTCCCTATCAACTGTCCTCAGGACCATGTTAAACACAGAACAGCTTTAATTAAGATAGTAAAAAATGTAGCCTTTTGCAAAGCAAATAGGAGATCCTCCTGGTAAGTTCAATTTCCTTCTTAGTCTGGTTCTTACAGCCATGATTGAGGGGAGCAATTCCTATGGAGAAGGGACCCACCTTCCTTGCCTCCACCAACCAGCTGCCTCCAATAGCATGTAGGCCCAAGAGCCCTGGAAGTGGCAGCATTTCCCAGACCACTGGTCCTGCTAAACCCCCAAAGCGATTATTCTGGGAAGTAATCCCTGTGGAAATCCAGCCTGGAAAGTGCTTCTGCATGAGTTACAAGCCCCTGTCTCCTCAGCAGCCACAGATCCTGAATAATAGAAAAGAAAGCTCTCTCCAATAAAGTTCTTAGCACTATTAATTGGTTCAAAATCAGAAACAGATATGAATTTATCCATGGAAATGTCATTAAAGATGATGTAGTACCACTCTTTTATGCTAATGATCCTATATAGTATAGACATCACGGGAATTTGTTTAATATCACAAAATGTCTCTTTAAGCAATATCATAGGCAATGGAGGGAGACACACCAGAAGTTTTCCCAATAAATACAAGTGTAAAACAAAAAAACCCACTCTTCTCTTTATTATTTGACATAATTCTAATAATGTTAGCAATAGCAATAAGATAAAAAATTAAAGGCATAAATATAGATAAAGAGAAATAAAACTATCTTTTATTTGTTGATGACATAATGGTTTACTTAGAAAATCCTAAGGAATCAGCAAAGATACTAATTGAAGAAAATAATAGCTTCAGCAAAGTTTCAGGCCAGAAAATAAACCCTTAAAAATCAACTGTGGGTCTATATAATAATAATAAAATCCAAGAGTCAATAATAGTAGGGCAAATTCCATTCCAAATAACTACAAGATGCATAAATTACCTAGGGATCCATCTACCAACATGAACTTGGACAGACTTTGAGAGATATTGGGGATAGAAGGGCCTGGATAGAGGGTCCATGGGGTCACAAAGAGTTGGACCTGACTGAGCTAGAAGAGACATTGGAAATCATCTTTTACAAATGAAGAAAGTGAGATCCACTGAGGTAGTGACAGCCCAGGTCACACAGGGAGCAAGTGATAATGACTAGGATTTGGATCAAGGTCCTCTGAGTCCAAACATGACACTAGGGTGGTGCCAGTGGGACTGAAGAAGTACTATCTATTAAAGATTAACTAAATGCTAAGCTGCCAAGGGGGAAGCAGAGAGTGGATAGAGGACCTTATACTCAAGGGCAAAAATCATATTATCTCTCACGAAGCACTTCTCCTAAAGCCTAGACTTCCTGATTTTATTTAGATTTTTCTAAAGGTCTAGGATTGCATCATCATAGGATGATCCTTCCACAGATGAAGAGCATCATACCCATTTATCAGTTTCTATGGCTAAAACAAGTCATCATCTTTGGGTATCCTTCTTCTGAAAAGCTCTGACTGATCAGTGGAGGACAGACACATAGTTTATCAATGACTGACTTTGACCCCTTTCCAGTTTGGTAGGACCCACCATAGCTTATGTTCCATTGACAAAGCCTTCAAGAACCCAGGGTCACTTCTGAACTGTGATGACATATCAGCAGAAGGCTTAAATGGAGGGCTAATTGACACCACTGATACCTGGATGACTGAAAAAAATGCTACGAAGCCTACCCAGGGGCCACCCCAACAGCCTCTGACCCAGGGTCTTTCTCTGATTCCAGGCCTCTGTCTTTAGCCTCCAGCCCCAACTCCCAGTCTGTACTCCAGGTTCTGTCTGTCATGGTAAAAGTTCCCAGTCATCAACACAATGAAATCTGGGGAGAAAGGGAAAAGTTTTTCGTCTGGAACTTGTTGCTTCTTTCCTGGCGCATAGGTAAAGGAAGGAAAAGGGAATCCTTGGTCAGTAGGGGTTGCCATAGGAAAAGTCCCAAGGAGGGAAGCTCTTTTCATGACAGAGGACAGTTTGGGGGTAACCCCATCAGTGTGATACATGAGCCAAAGTGTGAGACGTAGAGTCCTGGAAGCTCAAGTTCAGGTTCTGCATCTTATATTGTGGACCTTGGGAAAGTGACTTCCCCTCTGGCCTCATGGAGCCCCTCTGTAAATTTGGAGGGGGCGGTGTAAGGTAAGGAAGGCCATATAGTAAGAAAGCACCAGCCTGTCCTTGATTAATTTGTTTCACTTGATCCAGATGAACTATGATCTCAGGTACTGAAAGAGCTGGCAGATGTGATCTTTGACCATTGCAAGTAATGTTATTGGGTTTTTTTAATTGGGGGTTAGATAAGGTAAATTCTAAGACCCCCAACTCTAAAGTTATGATCTCTTGGCTGCATTTAAATGTATTCTTTTTTTCCTCTTAAAAGTATTCTTCTTTTAATCAATGGGAAATGAGCAGGAAGCAGCATCACTTGTATCCAGACTATAGAGGCATGAAGAAGGTCCCAGAAGCCAAGATGATTTTCTGTGGGGAGAAATGAAGTGGGGAACCTGGAAAGCAGGATTCTTGGGTTCTGAAAAGGAAATGGGATCTAGGTTATAGAGTGGGGGTCTCCACGTGGGTGTGAAACATGGTTTCAAATGGTCATTGAAATAGCTAGACACAGGGTGCCTGGTCCTATTGAGCGTCTCTGGAAAGTCCCTTGGCTAGACTTCAAGATATGACTAGTCTCTCTCTTCTGGTCTAGCAGTGGCATCTATGGTCAGTGACACTGAAAGTGAGGAGTCTCATACTACAGTTATTGTCAGTCAAGGGATAAAAAGGAAGCAGTGGAAACAACCAATGAATTCAGGGCTCTTCCTACCACTATGCTTGGGAAAAAAATACCTGATTAGGAGAAAAGAACTCTCCCTTCATACTGCCCCCTTCCCACTCCTAAAAAGAAGAACCCCACTGTGCAGTGTAGAGTCTGGGGAGTAAATCTTCACTATTTGTCTGAGGATTGGGGGGCTAAGTTAGTCAGTACTAAATCTCTACTCTCTATTTGTGGGTTGAAGTAGAAGTTTATCTGAAGCAGAGCTGGGAATTTATTCAGGGCCAGAGAACTGAGGCAGCAAAATTGTATTATCCCAAGGCCAGGATGCCCTGAAATCAGCTTGTCCCTGAACCATTATATTAGATAGACAGACAGACAGACAGACAGACAGACAGACAGACAGACAGACAGACAGACAGACAGACAGACAGATAGATAGATAGATAGATAGATAGATAGATAGATAGATAGATAGATAGATAGATAGATAAAAAGGTCAATAGGATCTCTGAAGGAAAACTGTAATCCCCAGAGAACTGAGACAGAGTCAAGAATGCCAAGCTATCAAGAAAAGGAGCACATCTTGGAGTCCTGGAGAACCTGAAACAATTGTAGATGCTCATCTTGTGAATATAACAGAAACTTTGATCCATACAAATAACAAATTATAGGGATATGAACCTCATTATATCTACTCCTCATCCTAGACTGTCACCTGTAAGCAAAGGTCCCGGACCTCATTTGTCCACCCTGGATTTGTGACCTGGAAATAGGTAGTGAGCAACAGGGGAGCTCTGTGCTGCATCCTATGTAGGGTTAGGGCTCTCTGTGCTGGATATGGGACCCCTTTGTGCCTGGATACAAAGCCTCTTCCTAATCTGGAATGTTCCCTATTTGAGCACCTGACCAGATTCTATCGATAATATCTGCAAACCTCTCTGTCTCCTTACGTCAATTGTCAACCTGGGCTGGAAAAAAAAAAAACAAACTGATTTTTTAAAATTTCCTGCACAGGATTTGTTCTGGTCAATTTTCTAGACTGAGAAGCTAGGTAACTCAACGGATAAAGTGCCATGCCTAGAGTCAGGAAGACACATTTTCCTGAGTTCAAATCTGGCCTCAGATACTTACTCATTATGTGACCCTTGGCAAGTCACTTAACCCTGTTTGCTTCAGTTTCCTCATCTATAAAATGAACTTGAAAATAAAATGGCAAAACTACTCCAGTATCTTTGCCAAGAAAACCCCAAATAGGGTCACAAAGAGGCAGCCATGGCTGAAAAATGAACAACAGCAATATTTTCTAGATCTGTGTGGAGTAGTTGTTGGATGGGGAACTCACTTTATATCTATCTGCTACTGGTTCTCTCCATCAATTCTTTCTTTTTTTTTTTGCTTTTGTTTTTTTGGAAGGGGGACGGCACAGCAGTTGGGGTTAAGTGACTTGCCCAAGGTCACACAGCTAGTAAGTGTCAAGTTCTGGATTTGAACTCATATCCTCCTGACTCCAAGGCCAGTGCTCTATTCACTGTACTATCTCTTAATTGCCAATATGGTAGCCTTTTCTCATTTATAATCCTTCTTGATTTCTCTGCATCATTTGACACTGACTACTCTTTCCTCCTAGATACTCTTTCTTCTCTGTACTTTTTTGACACTACTATCTCCTTTTTCTCCTACTTCTTTGCTTAATCTTCATCTATATAAGACCCCTGACTGTGGCGTACCCCAAAACTTTGTCCTGAGCCCTCTTTTCTTCCCTTTCTATACTCTCTGATTTGGTGACCTCATCGACTTTCATGACTTTAATTACCATATCTATGCAAATGAGTCATTGTTTTAATCTCTCCCCTGAGCATTGGCAATACCTACTGACATTTTAAATCGTATATCAGGTAGACATATCAAATCCAACATGTCCAAAACAGAACTCATTATCTTCCCTCCAAATCCACCCTTCTTCCAAACTTCCATATTTCTGTCAAGGACAACACTATCCTTTCTTTCTCCCAGGTTCACAACTGATAATTAACCTCAGTCCTCACTCTTCTTTGTCCCATACATCCAATCACTAAAAAAATGTTATCATTTCTTTTTTTTTTCCATGGTAAATAACAAAGTTGGGATTTGAACCCTGTTACTCAGACTCCAAAACCAACAGTCCTTCTACTGTACCACACTGCCTTTCCTGATAAATAAATAAAACACACAATGAACAGTGAGAGTGGCCAATTTCTCCAGTGTCCAGGATTAATTACTGTGGCATGGTAAAGGTTCCTTTAGAACAGCTGGATATGGTACCTGGTTTAGAGTCCAACATCAAAGAAATTCCTTTCTGAGCATTCTTTCCACTGCCCGAAGCCCAATCCATTCAATTACAATGGAGTCAAATCTTTGGGAAACTCCTCACCACCAACTGCCCCATCTGTCACCATGTGAGTGCAAAGGGATAGATTGTGAACCTGGACAGCTCAGAGAGCTCTGAAGCTACATCAGGAAGGTTCAGAACACAAAGGGACATCCCTACACATCACACACCAGTGTCCCTTAAACACAACAGGTATACAGATGGTAAGGAGGCAGCCTCCTTCCCACCAGACAGGGGAAGCATCACAAGTCTGCAGCACTGGTGGAAATGCCCTGATGAAACTGGTGAGGGAAAGGTCATTGTTCCTATCACTGGTTAGCTGATACAATGTCCTATTGCCATTTTTTTTAAGGTTCTTTTTCAGGTTCTTCAAGTTTGTCTCTGATATTTTTTCCCTCTTGATAAAAAAAATGTTCAGACTTTTGTGATCTGTGATCTTCACCAAAAGGCTCTTTCTCTGGGTCAGAGTCAGTGGTGTCTGGATATCATTTTTACCACCTGAAACATGAGTTTCTTTGATTCCTAATAGGATGAAGCTCTTCTGGTGGGCAAGATCTAAGGATCTCTTGGCATAGAATCCTGGACCATTCTGAAGCGGGTGTTGTTGGCCTATAGTTTTAAGATTTTTTTGTTTCATTTTAGTTGATTCTGGAAAAATACTGCCAGAACAACAGGCACAAAGGAAGAAAAAAAAGGATGAAGAGTAGTTTCACTTTCCCTTGAAGACTGAAAATGAAACTCACTGCCTATTTAAAAAAGCACAGCCTGCAATGTCCAGATGCCCAGTCACCACAAGATTCTAGAAAGTTCATTCTTACACTGTCCCCTGCTGGCACTTCAGGAGTTCTGCAGGCAACGATGAACTTACTAAGAAAGGAAGGACATCTCCCCCCACCAAGGTATGTATACTATGAGTATATGCACAACTTCCCAAAATTAAGGCATAGCCCCATATTCTAAGGGATCTGTCCATTAGCTTATCTCAGATGAATAGATCCTGGGTCTGTAGCTGGATAGTTGGGAACTTGAAGGAGCATCAATATGAATGTCATGCCTCTGCTCAAAAATGTCAAGGGACCCTAATCTCTACCAAGTAAAATTCAAACTACTTTGCCTATCATTGAAGGTCCTAGGCTCAAGGTAAACTAGATGATCCTGTGCCCCATGAAAATAATCTGTACTCTCCTCCTTCTGTTCTTTTGCTCATATTCTTCCCTATACCTGGAATACAGGAGGTGGAGAATTTCCAGGGAGGATGGAAAGACAGTTATGGTTCAAGGCTGTATGGGGCTTTATATGCCAGATAGAAAAGGTTTTATTTTATCCTTTATTTTATTTTAATCAGAAGCCACTGGTATAGACTGAATAGGAAAATCACAAGCATCAATTAACTCTGTCTTAACCCTTCCAAAATGAAGCCTGGCTTCATCTCTTTCTAGGATTGCTCTCAGAGGGTCTGGGGTGTCTTTCTCTAATGCTGTTGTCTCAAGCCCCCATTCTGTGTCCTCTTCTCCCCGCCCCCCACCCATTGTTTACTGCCAGAGATTAACATCCCAGTTCCAGTTAATTATATCAATAAACCTTTACATAAGAGGTATTTATTTTGCAGATATCGCAAGAACAGAAGCACCAACATTTCCTCCCTAACACCTAAGGGATGCATACTACCTTTTTAAAAAAATGTTTATTATTAATTTTTTAACATTCTTTTTTTTGTTTCAAATTCTATCTCTTCAATTCCTCCCCCACCCATTGAGAAGGCAAACAATATGATATCAATTATACACATGCAATCATGCAAAGTCCCGTATTAGCCATGTCAGAAAAAAAAGCAAGAAAAAATTGTCACCTTCCTTCTGATTTCATTATTCAGCGGAAACTACTCTCTCTAAAGTCACCCATGATCTCTTCACTGCCAAATCCTATGGCTTTTTCTCAGTCCTCTTTCTTCTTGACCTTTGACACTGTTAATCACCCTCTTCTCCTTTATACTCTCTTCTCTCTAGGTTTTCACAATGCTACTTTCTCCTTCTACCTGTGTGACTACTCCTTTTCAGGCCCTTTGCTGATCTACATCCAGTTCACACCTTCTAACCGTGAGTGCCCTCCAAACTCTGTCCTGAACTTCTTCTCTCCCCTCTTCTCCTTCTCCTCCACCACCTCCTTCTTCTTCTTTTCTCTCTCTCTGTCTCTCTTTTGTTCTCTTGCTAATTCTCTCTTTCTTGCTTGTTCTCATTGATCTGATATATCAGGAGAGAAAAGGAGAGGACAGGACAGGGGAAGGGAAGGGAGGAGAGGACAGAGAAGGAGGGGGAAGGAGAGAGGGAGGGAAGAGAGGATGGGGAGAGGAAGAAACAACAGTGGAAGGGAAGGGAAGAGAGGAGGGAAGAAGAGAGGAAAGGGGAGGAGAGAAGTTCAGGACAGAGCTTTGGAGGGCACTCACGATTAGAAGGTGTGAACAGGATGCAGATGCAGCAAAGGGCCTGAAAAGGAGTAGTCACACAGGTAGGAGTACCAGGAGAAAGTAGTGTTGTGAAACCTAGAGAGAAGAGAGTATAAAGGAGAAGAGGGTGGTTAGCAGTATCAAAGGTTAAGAAGAATAAGGACTGAGAAAAGGCTATTAGGTTTTTCAGTGAAGAGATCACTGATGACTTTGGAGAGAGCAGTTTTAGCTGAATAATGAGGTCAGAAGGCAGACTACAGAGAGCAGAGAAGAAAGAGAGAGGAAAGGAAATGAAGGCACCTGTGGTAGATTATCTTCTCTGAATTCTTTTTTTTTTGGAGGGCAATTGGGGTCAAGTGACTTGCCTAAGGTCACATGGCTAGTTTTTATGCCAACTGTCTGAGGCTGGATCCCAACTCAGGTCCTCCCAACTCCAGAGCCAGTGTTCTACTCACTGTGACACCTAGCCACCCCTTTAGATTATCTTCTCAAGGGGCTTAGCCACAAAAGGAGGAAGAGATATGGGAAGAAAGCTAGTAGGGATAGAGAGATCTAATGATGGTTTGGGTTTTTTAGGTTAGGGTGAGATATGAGAATGTTTGTAGGCAGTAGGAAAATAGATGATAGACAGGGAGAAACTGAAGATAAGTGAGAGGTGGAATGGTAGTAGAATTAATCTGCTGAAGATGAGATTGAATTCAATCACTTGTGATGACTTGGGAAAGAACTGAGGGTTGGATGGATTGATAATCATAGTAAGGACAGCAATTGGGGTTGCAAAGGCGGAGGGAGAGATAGGATGATCAGATTGTGAATAATTGAAAAAATTTGAATAGAAGTGCCATGACCAAGTTTGATTAGCCAATACCAATACTTTTTTTTTTTTGCAGTATCACTCTTTTTTTTTTTTTTGCCTTTTGGAGGGCAATTGGGGTTAAGTAACTTGCCCAAGGTTACACAGCTAATTTTGTGTGTGTGTGTGTGTGTGTGTGTGGGTGGGTGGGTGTTAAGCGTCTGAGGCTAGAACTGAACTCGGGTCCTCCTGACTCCAGGGATGGTGCTTTACTTACTGCGCCACCTTGCTGCCCCAGTATCACTCTCTTTTATTCATTGGCATTCAAGGACTTCTAAATTGATCAAAAATTTTTGTTATTGTTCAATAGTTTTTCAATCATGTCTGACTCTTAGTGACCTCATTTGGGGTTTTCTTTTTTTTTTTAATTTACTATTTTATTTTTCCCTAGTTACATGTAAAAACCCTTTTTAACATTCACTTTTAAAACTTTGAGTTCCAAATTGTCTCCCTTCCTCCTTCCACACTCCCCTCATTTGAGAAGACAAACAATTCAATATAGGTGATACATGTGTAGTCATGAAAAACATATCCATAAAAGTCATGTTGTGAAAGAAAACAGACCCAAAAAAAGCTCAAAAAAAACAAAATAAGTTTTAAAAAAAGATATACTTCGATCTGTAGTCAAATACCTTCATTCTTTCTCTGGGGATAGATAGTATTTTTCATCGTAAGTCCTTCAGAGTGGTTTGGATCTTTGTATTTCTGAGAATAGTTAAGTCATTCACAGCCAATCATCTGACAATCTTGCTGCTACTTTGTACGGTACATTTCACTTTGCATCATCCCATACAAGTCTTCCCAAGTTTTTCTGAGAGCATCCTGCTCATCATTTCTTTTATAGTATGATAGTATTCCATCATAATCACACACCACAACTTTTTCAGCCATTCCCCATGGGGTATGCCCTCAATTTCTAATTCTTTATACTCAGAAAAAAGTGGCTATAGGGGCAGCTAGGTGGTGCAGTGAATAGAGCACAGGCCCTGGAGTCAGGAGGACCTGAGTTCAAATTTGGCCTCAGACACTTAACACAAAAACTAGCCATGTGACCTTGGGCAAGTCATTTAACCCCAACTGCCCTCCAAAAAGGAAAAAAAAAAGATCTTTATCAGAGAAACTTGCTTCAAATTTTTTTTCAGTTACTATTGCTAACTATATTGCCCTCCATCCTATTCCTCCCCTGCCCCTCTTTATTCTATTCTCTTCCTCCTTTCACCTTTTCTCTCCTCGAAAGTGTTTTGCTTCTAACTATCTCCTCTCCTAATCTGTCCACCCTACTGTCTATCACCCCTCCCTCACTTCTCTTATATCTTCCTCTCCTACTTTGCTGTAGGGTAAGATAGATTTCTATACCCAATTGAGTGTATATGTTGTTCCCTCTTTCAGCCAATTCTGATGAGAGTAAGGTTCACTCACTTCCCCTACTCTTCCTCTCCCCTGTAAAAGTTTTTTCTTGCCTCTTTTAGGTGAGATAATTTACTGCCATTCTACCTCTCCCTTTCCCTTTCTCTCAGTACATTCCTCTCTCACCCCTGAATTTTATTTTTTTGATAACATCCCTTCATATTCAACTCACACCTGTGCCCTCCGGCTATATATACTCCTTTTAACTACCTTAATAATGAGAAAGGTCTTATGAATTATAAAGATCATCTCCCCATGTAAACAATTTAACTTTAATAAGTCCCTTGTGATTTCCCTCTTCTGTTTGCCTTTTTATGCTTCTCTTGAGTCTTGTATTTGAAAGTCAAATTTTCTATTCAGCTCTAGTTTTTTCATAAGAATCCTTGAAAATTCTCTATCTCATTGAATATCTATTTTTCCCCTGACGTATTATACTCACTTTTGCTGGGTAGGTGATTCTTGGTTTTAAACCTGGGTTCTTTGCCCTCCAGAACTCATATTTCAATGCCTCTGGTCCTTTATGTAGAAGCTGATAAATCTTATGTTATTCTTACTGTGGTTCTACCATACTTGATTTCTTTTTTTTTAATTATTTCTTTCTGACTGCTTGCAATATTTTTTCCTTGACCTGGGAACTCTGGAATTTGGTTATAATATTCCTGAAAATTTTCTGTTTGGGATCTCTTTCAGGAAGTGATGGGTGGATTCTTTTGATTTCTGTTTTATCCTCTGGTTCTAGAATATCAGGACAGTTTTTCTTGCTAATTTCTTGAAAGATGATATCTAGGCCCTTTTTTTGATCATAGCTTTCAGATAGTCCAATAATTTTAAAATTATTTCTCCTGGCTCTATTTTCCAGGTCAGTTGTTGGCTTTTTTTTTTCAGTGAGATAATTCACATTGTCTTCTATTTTTTTCATTCTTTTGGTTTTGCTTTATTGTTTCTTGATTTCTCATAGTCATTAGCTTCCACTTATTCCATTCTAACTTTTAAGGAATTATTTTCTTCAGTGAGCTTTTGGACCTCCTTTTTCTTTAAGGCATTCTTCTCCTGATTGGCTTTTTGGACCTCTTTTACCATTTAACCTTGTCTGTTTTTTAAGGTATTGTTTTCTTCAGTATTTTTTTTTGTGTGTCGCCTTACCTCTCTGTTGACATATTTTTCATAGTTTTTCCCATATTTCTCTTCCCAATTTTTCCTCTACCTCACTTACTTGATTTTCAAAATCTTTTTCTGAGTTCTTCCATGGCCTGAGGCCAATTCATATTTCTCTTAGAGTCTTTGGATGTAAGAGCTTTGACTTTGTTGTCTTCTTCTGAGTGTGTGTTTAGATCTTCCTTGTCACTATAGTAACTTTCTATAGTCAGAGGGTTTTTTTTTCTGCTGTTCACTCATTTTCCCAGCTTATTACTTAACTTTTAACTCTTTGATAAAGTAGGGCTCTGCTTCCAGGGTGGAAGGTGAAAGATGAGTCTTCCTGACTTCATGAAGGACAGGGTCTATCTATCCTATCCATTAACCACCTTTTTTGTATTTAGTTTAAAGCCTAGATTGGTCTAAATCTTTTTCACTCCTAATTCACATCTCTGGTTGATTGATTGTTCTCATCTGACAAAGAGGTAACATTTTTTTCCCTTTAAGTAGGGGTAAGGATAATTGATTGACCCTTATACTCGAGCCCTAGTTTTATGCTGCCCTCTGCAAATCTGCTAGAGTGTGTTTGGCTAAGTCTAAAGTCTCAAATCTTGGATAACTCTCCCATCTGTCCTCCCTACTATCACCCCTCTTTAGTGACTTGGGAGGTTCTGCTTTATCCTGTAGGAACATGTTTCCCAGTGACTTAAAGGGTCTTGGGGAAAGTGTATATGGTGCAATTCATAATAAAATCCAGTGATTAACATGTTTCCCTTTCCAGAAAGACTTGAAACTCCCTTAAGGAAAAAAAAAACAAAAATCTACCTCCCAGTTCTGAACCAAGGATTGCTCCCTCTCTTTTAGGATCTTTAGTGACTTAGGCCCCCTTCATAAGGCATCCATTTCAAGCCTTACCAGAATGATTATTAACATCCACATAATTATATTCTAGGAGACTTTTTTCCAAAGTGAAAAACCAGGATCCCAGGTTGGTTTACTACTCTCTAACAGTTTAACACTGCTTAGCTGCCCTGATTTCTCCTGGTATCCCTACTGGATTTTAAGCAATTCATTAAGCCAAAGTACATCTTATCTAAACTTTTTATCTCTCCTGCCACCTAGCACAGAGTTATGTACACACTAGTCACTTAAGAAATGCTTAATTGAATAAAATTGAATATGAGGGAGAGTGAAAAACAATAATGATTTTTAAAAGGCATAAATAAAGCATTTTTCTTATTCCTTCATGATCATCCAATTGGACTATCTCTGAAAACCCAGTCTTCTTTAGATCAATCAAGATTCAAAGACAGCTGTCACACAGACACACACACCAGTGATCATTGGCTGAAAAGCTTCCCCAGGATGATATGGAGCTAATTCTTACATTTTTCAGTGGTAACATACAATTTCTTCTTTCAGACTGTTGGGCCAAACTGGTTGTTAACTCAATTCACCTTGTGTTTTGAGGAGGTCCTTATTAGTTTGGAAGGAATTAAGGTGAGCAAAGAAATCCCTACCCACTTCAAAACAGAGTCAGCTAGGATTTGAAAAGATAGTGAGGGGGCAGCTAAATGGCACAGTGAATAGAGCACCAGCCCTGAAGTCAGGAGGACCTGAGTTCAAATCTGGTCTCAGACACTTAAGACTTACTAGCTGTATGACCTTGGGCAAGTCACTTAACCCCAATTGCCCTGCCCTCCCCCCTCCAAAAAACAAAAACAAACAAGGAAAAAAGATAGTGACCTCCATGAAGGGAATGGCTTCTCCCACTCTTTCCACCTGTTGACTTCCTCTCTATTCTTTAAAATCTCGATGACTGCAATGTCATCTCCTGCAAGCAGACCTCCCCATCAGGAATCACTCTTCCTTCCTTTGGATCTCACCCAACACTTGGTTTGAACCTCTCAGATGCATTCTTTAGGGATGGTTTTGAACTACAGATCTTTGTTTACATGGCATGTTATCCTGTTTAGCCTCATGAAGCAGGAATCCAGACAGGCTCTAACCTAGTGCTTTCCATGCAGTGGACTCTAAAGCAGTCTTGAATTCAGTAGAATGATAGAGCTGGAGGGGACCTTAGAGATAGGGATGCATGTCTTACTTGGAAGTGTTGGAGGAAACTGGGGCCAAAGGGGGCAAGGAGAAAACAAGGGATGTGGGAGGCACTCCTACAACTTGTAGCAATTTCATGGTGCCCTCCTTGTTTCTTTCTTGCTCTTCATCACAAACCACGTGGGCTTCTCTTTTACCCTGGGCCTGGGGTAATCCTCTTAATTCTTTTGATTTGATTCCTAGATTCTAGAACTATAACTAGGGTGGGGCAATCAGAGCTGTGCTCCTGGGTAATAGAGGGAATTTCCTTCTCATAGACCTGTACCTTAAAGTCTTCCATAGATTTGCAATGCATGATGGGATCCTGTATCCTTTTTAGATCTCAGGCTATGGCTCCTAAGATTTTACAGTGAAGTCAAGTGAAGAAACATTTATTAAGTGCTCACTGTGTGCCATTTTGCTAAGCACTGGAGATACAAAGGAAGAAAAAAAACAATAAAAACACCCCAGACCCAGTCACTTTTTTCTAGAACTCAAGGGAGCATGGATCAGGCAGATTGATGGATTGGTCTATTCTCCTTTCACTGTGTGACTGCTCCTGGACTGGGGCTATCCTTTGTCCCACCATTTTCCTTCCAACTTTCACCCCACAATGTTTGTCCACCAGGTGAAAGAATTCCTACTTGTTCCAACCTAGATCCCAAGCAGAGGAAACAGCTCTGAGAGCAAGCTCAAGCCGATACTCTTCTTGGAAGTATATAGATGTGTGTGTGTGTGTGTGTGAGAGAGAGAGAGAGACAGAGAGAGAGAGAGAGAAAGACAGAGAGAGAGAGACAGAGAGAGAGAGACAGAGAGAGAGACAGAGAGAGAGACAGAGAGAGACAGAGAGAGAGAGAGAGAGAGAGAGAGACAGAGAGAGAGAGACAGACAGAGACAGAGAGAGATACAGAGACAGAGAGATACAGAGACAGAGAGACAGACAGAGACGGAGAGACAGACAGGGGTGGGGGAGTGGAAGAAACTATATTCTCAGTCTAAAGCTGGCCCAGGTTTCATTCAGTGTCAGTACCAAATGTGAGAGATACCAAATATCAGCTCTCAGCTGATATCCAAGGTATGAGCAATGATTGTCTTTCCAAGAAGAGAATGGAGGTTGACAGACAGGGATGTTTTCAGATGAAGGAAGGAAGCCAACAGTGCTCTAAAGGAAATGTCTTGGGGGGAAGGAAGAAAAGCAGAAACAGGACTGTAGTTTGTGGTGACCAGATGTTGGGGACTCCTTTAGAGAATGAATTCTTTCTTTCAGGGGGCCAAGTCCCCACTGCTGTGGGAGAGGAAAGGAAACCCCTAGGTTAAGGAGAAAAACTTAAGTTTCTGAAGAATCTGAATCACCCCTTTTCCATTTTTCATTTTTGTTCTTTCTACTAATTTAGTCCTGGTTTTGACCTCTGATTTAACAAGTCAGTGGTATGACTACACACAGATAGTTGAATCAAGAATGCCTCCCACATTAGTAACAAGTCATTTCCTGTCAATTAAAATATAATCACTTTCCTTCTTTATAATGTTTGTCGATACTCAGCACATCCCCTGTGTTTTTATTCTTTCCTTGAAGAAAGTATGTCATGATATCCAAGAATGAGGCAGTCCACAGGTCTTTAGCTTCTCCCATTCCTTACTCTTGAACCATCTCTTCAAACATCTTTTTCACCAACATCATCCACAGTCATGTTTACAGGCACAATAAAAGTAGACACCAAGTATCAAAGTATAGGTTGATTTAATTGGAAGTGTCTTACAGATTTCTTGATAGAATTTCTCTATCTCTTCTTTATCTATTTCAACATATGTTGATGCATAAACTACAAAAACTTTCATGGTGGTCTCTTTGCATATATCATCACTGCAATATAAGATGATCGAGCAGCCTATGCAATTATGTTTCTTGCTTCCTTTGGGTGCACAATAAAACCAATTACACAAACTCTGTTATTTGCCTCTTCAAAGAGGACCTGTGAGCCATTCTTCCATTTAACTATAGTTTTCTGGTTTTATTTTTGCTGAAAATTTATACAACTTAGTTGCTCTTTAAATTATGTCCACTTGTTGGTCATTGGACAAGGATACCACCCTTCTGGAAGTTCAGGCTTATAGACAGTTTAATAAGTCTATGATTCTTAATGCCCTCTGCCTCCTTTACACCCACTCTACCACCAACATAAAGGACTGAGGACCATATTGTATTTTTCTTTGTTTTATAAGTTATCATAGTCAAAGAATTCTACACCAATGATAATGAATTACTGGCAATAACCTTTCTGTACTTAGCTAGTCTAGTCCTTGTAGAGCAGAGGCAGTCTATTACTAGGACTCTACTCAAAGCCTTTCCAGGATAGTGGGACTTGCCAGAAATGGCACCCCACTGGCAGAAACTTTAATGACATAAGGCGACCTCCATGCCAGGATGAGCCGCTGGAGTTAGACTTTTTGAAGCTGCAGGGGATGCAAAGACAAGCGCAACATATTCTTTACGCGCATGGAGCTCATATGCTACTCAGGGGCTGGCGATATGTGCACACGCATAACATGATGGTGGGTGGTTGGCTGCTGTCCTTAGTGCTGGAAGAGGACCAAAATAACATCACTGGGACAGGGTCATAATAAGGCCAAAAATGACCCGGAAAGGCTCTACCACAGGTCAGACATAAATAGTCCATGTGAGTATCTGAAGTGGAAATAGGAGAACATTCAAGAGGAAGAACTGCATTTTCCATGAGGCTCTGGGCTTCAAGGACAAGCTTGATTAAAGGACCTTGGACTTCAATTCCCATAAGAATGGGTGTCTATGGTACAGAGTGATTCTATTAGGAGGGTAGTGGAGACTTCTGGGAAGAAGGAAAAGCTGTGTGGAAAGCTGGTCATTGTGGTGCCTGGTGAAAAAAAGAGGACAGCTCCAGTGTAACCCTCTTGCTGGCTTCTAAGAATGGCCAATGAAACCAATGGATGCTGAAATCATAGATTCAGCTCCTCCATGAATAGAGCTCTGACATCTTTGGTCTAGTCATGCAAAAGATATTTGCCATATGCTCCATTCATCAGAGCATGAATCTTGAAGAAGACTGTTTTCCCATGATTTTCTTGGGGATGAAACTCTAATCCCTAGAGTAGGTATGATGAGAATGCTATCTTATTACTTTACTAATTGTTTCAGTACCAGTTAAATATTTTACTTTTGTCTTGCCTATTCCTTTTCTTCCCAGCTAACATGGTAAAACTGAGGCTAGGTGACCTCAAAAGTTCCCAGCTAAAGTGGGATTGAGGCTTAAAACAAATGAGGTATACTTATAATCCAGATATTTCATACTGAGTTGAGTTCCATGCTGGCTGTGTAAGTTAGCTGGAGAGAGATGAACACCTAGAAAGACCAAGGAAAATATCAAAAAAGATGGTACCTGAGTCACCTTCTTCCTCAAAAGAAGAGAAAGATTCAGAGAAGAGTTGAGGGGGAAGTATGTTCTGGTGTGTTGGAGGTTTAGCACATGCTCAGACCACCTGCCTAATTAAGACGGTTACACCCACCAAACAGTGGAGGACCTGCTTCTTCGAGCCTGGAGCCTGTTGGCTTATATGTGGACAGTCTACAGTTGGCCTACCATGTGGTTGGGAGCATCTTTTTCCATTGGCTACACAATTTGAATTATCTGTATCTTTAAAACTACCTGACTGAGCACTTTCACAGCTTTTTTATACATTTCCATCTGAGAGTGAGAGACTCTTTCACTCACATGTGCTAAGTGGTTTAAGAGCCACTTCCTTCCCCCTTCTCCCCTTAAGTCATGTGGCCCCAAACACTAGACCTTGAGTTTTGGCCTTTACATTGATCTTTTCCCTTCTGGAGGTAGCGAGTGAAGTCTCCAATACAGCCCAGGATTCAAACCACAGGGATATGTGAGTCCAAGAATCCAGGCTGAGTGGTGTAGCCAGTCCAGCATTGAGGCCCTGAGGAACCTGGGAGCCTAAGAACTCAGCACTACTGGCTTTGGAATTGAACTTGGTGGGACTAATGCTACATAGCAACTGAGTTAAACTATAAGCTTTATTTCCTTTCCCCTTCCCAGAGACCAGAGGATTAAGCACCTACTATGTGCCAGACATTTTGTTAAGTGCTGTTGATATAAAGTAAGGTCAAAACAAAACAAAAAACGTTCCCTGTTCTCAAGGAGCTCACAGTCTAATAGGAGAGACAAGTTGCAAATAAATATGTATAAACAAAATATATTCAGAATAAATTGGAGCTGATCTCAGAGAAAAGGCACTAGGATTAAGGGAGATTGAGAAAGGCTAATATACTTAGTAAAAGTTAATCTGATATTAAATGGTTAAATGAAATTGGGGTACTAATCCCCTAAAATGAGGGGAGCATAATTAGTGAAGGGTTTGAAGCAATGACAGAGAAAAGATCCCTGCAAGCCCCTGAGGGGACCAGAGAACCCTGAGTACAGGTAAAATGTCCTATTGGACCCCTGGAGAGATGGGTCAGAGCAAACCATGTTAACTCCAAACCAGGAGGCATGGCTTGTGTGGAAAAAATAGAAAATAGAAATGGCATTTTGACTTTGGAAAGCAAGGAATAGTCTTATGTTTCTGGAATATGCATTGAAGGAAGTAAGTCTGGGAAGGTTTGGAGACACTGTGAAATGCTTTCACTATCAGACTGAGTTTATATTTTATCCTATATTCAAAAGAAAAGTCAGGGTGCTCCAGGCTTTGGAGCAGGATGATGATATGGACAGACTTGTGCCTTAGCAATATTGTCTTGGCAACTGTGAGGAAGATTGTTTGTGGAGGGGAAGACACCTAGAATAGCATGTAGTACATAGTGGGTGCTCAATAAACGTTGAGTGAATATGGTGAAAAATCCTACAGACCACCACTGGTGTTTCATATATGAAATACATATATGGATGTGTATATACACGCGTACTCATAGATATATACATCCAGCATACAAATCCACAGCTCACATACGTGCCCAACATCTGTACACATGCATAGACTACACAAAAAGTACACACTGCGTCAAAGATGCACAGACTTCTGGATGTTGCTGGGTGACCGTAGCAATGGGAAGGAGACAGCACTGTGATGGCTTGGGTGGGAGACTGATGGCTCTCTTCCCACCTCTCAGGCCAGGATGTCTCCCCTTTCTTCCCCTTTCCTGTATTCCCTGAAATATAGGATCCATTGCCCTCACTAGAGGTCCTACCTGGCCAGCAAAATCAGGAGTAGGTAATAGGTAAGATGGAGAATCTATCCAAATCTTACTTGGTTCTTTGGGTAGGGATTGTGTTTTATCAAAATGTTGGGTCTTCCAGTGCCAAGCAAAGAGCTTAGACACAATAAATGTTTATTGAATGAGTGAGTGAGTGATTCAGGATGGGTTGAGGACTCCCTGAAGAGAGTAGGACTTGGGAGGTCTTTTCCCAGATCTCCCTCCCCTGTTTTTCCCCTTCCATTCATCAGTAGCCGCTCATTCCCATCTCTTCTTTCCAAGGATGAAAAGGGAGCAAAACAAGACTGAAGAGAAGCCCAGGATTGACTTTCAGAGGCAGGAAGACCACTTATCAGGGATGCTGTAGAGGATATTTGTGTTCAGGTCAGGGCTAGATTAAATTACTTTTGAGATGCCTTTCATCTTTGAGATATTGTGGTTCTAGGATTGTAAAATAACCCCTGCACCCAGAGCTGATCTAGTTTACTCCAGAAGGCCAGGGAAAATAACTGACCCAGGTTCCAGGCTTCTCCCTCCTTATCACACCAGAGGCCTTCCCAGAGTATACCCTGTGAATCAGGCCTTATGACCCTCAGAAAATCAACCATAGAATCATAGGTTTAGAACTGGAAGAGACTTAGAGGGGACTGAGTCCAATGCCTTCATTTTGTAGATGAGGAAAATGAGAATCTAAGAGGTTATGTGATTTATTTTCCCAGTGTCATATGACTAGTGAGTGTCTGAGGGAAGAATCAAACTGAGATCTTTACTCCAAATCCAGGGCTCCATCTATTACACCATAATGTCTGTAGGGTCAACAGCTCTAACCACCCATCAATACCCTGAAAGGAGGTAAACTGAGACCCATGTAGGTGGTGCATAATATATATTTAAAAAAAAAAAGAATACAAAACTAGCCCTCAGAGATGGTGGCCCTTTGGGCTCACCCAGCTGCCCCATCCTCCCCTTGTCCTTTGTCCAAGTTCTGCCCACCATTCTGTATCATGCGAACAATGTGGGTGAGGTCTAAGCTTCGGGTCAATGTCTCCAACAGCATCTCATCCTTTTGGACACCCTCCATGAATTCCTCCAAAGACAACTCACCTAGAGGGGAGGAAAGAAGAGAGCATCAGTCTCTGAGTGGGGACTATGGGTTTACAGTCCAGCAGGAGGGCAGGGGATAGGGGGTGCAGCTGAGGTGGCAGTCTACAACAAGGAGCAGAGGTAGGAGCAAATGGACCAGTTGGAAGGAGGAAGTCCAGAGTACAGGGGTAGGGCATGGGAATCCATAGAGAAGGGATCAAAGGACCAGGGATGGGGCAAAGGAAAGAGGTCTGGATAAAAAGGACAGAAGGGAGGATTAAGGCTGTAGGGTCAGAAGAAGGGAGGCTAATTGGGGGTGGAGGTGGGGAAGCCAGCTAAAGTTTTAGGAGAGTATGTGGAGACATAGGAGTCAATATCCTAGATGTGGGATGTGGGAGCTTAGAAGAGTCCAGGACCCATGGCCAGGGTTGGGGAATAACCTCTAAAAGTCAATATGGAACCTGTGGACCAGGGCTTGAATGGGTGGATAGAAGGGTATGTGGAGGACATTGGATAGGGAGAAGAGGGATAGAGTAGAAGAAAGGTCCCAATTGTGTCATCCCCCTCCCATCAAGATTCCTCCTTACCATCCCCATTGATATCAATCTTGGCAAACACTGTGTCGGTGAACTCCTCTGCACTCATGGTTGAATCACTGCAAGGGTTAATGGCTCGTATGGCCTACAGGAAAAGATCAGAAGAATGGGTGAGATGAGGAAGAGGGAGGACTGGAGTGATCGGAGATGCCAAAAGGACCAGCTGGGAGAAGGGATACAATATCAGGATTTAGACAGCAGGTGGCGCGGCAGGACAAGTTGTCAGGGTTTCGTGGCACCTACAATTAAGATCTGGAAAGAATTTAGTTTTCCATTAATTCTAGTAGCTTTTTAACTTGTCCTTCATAATCTGCCTTGACTACAGTCACATCTATGCCAGATAAGTGTAAAATTGGAACAGCATTTTTCAGAAAGATTTCTGGCTTTGCCTTTGCAAGCTGCAGGACTGAGAAAGACAATTGCCTTCTTTGCTTGTACATTAGAAGGAATGAATTGATTTCCAAATACTTGGGCTTCTTGGCAGACTGCTCTCCCTTGGAGAGGAACTATTACAGTGTTTCCCACAGAGTCAATACCCTCTCCAGGTCAGAAAGTATGGAGGTCCCTCTTCATACAGGAGGAAATTAGCTTCATTACTGGGGAGTAGGGTCTTGCTGCTTAAGTCACCATATATCTGGTGCTGCTGGGGGCAGGACAGGAACTTTAGAGGTCATCTAGTCCAGCCTGGGGACAGCTAGGTGACATGGTGGATAGAAGGCAGGGCCCAGGGTCAGGAAGACCTGAGTTTAAATCTGACCTCAGACACTTACTAGCTATGTGACCCTAGGCAAGTCACTTAACCCTGTCTACCTCAGTTTCCTTTCTATAGAAATGAACTGGAGAAGGAAAGGGCAAAGCATTTCGGTATCTCTGCCAAGGAAACCCCAAATGAGATCATGAAGAGTCAGACAGGACTGAAAAGACTGAATAACAGCAGTCCATCCTGATGGCCTGTGGTCAGTGGGGTCTCTGAACCTAGCTGCTTTTCTCCATTCCCCCCAAACGTTATTCCTGGAGAAGAACAGTGACTTAGAGGTAGGAAAAAGAGAGGGAGGAAGGAAGATGGCTTGGTTTAGCAACATAGAGAGGATGAAGAGGAAACCCAAACTAGATAGAGACAAATTGGTTGTTTGCTCTATAGAGTGTGAGCTCCTTGAGGGTAAAATCACAGAACCTCGTGAGTTAGAAGAGCCTTTAAAAGCTTTGTAAAATGAAGTAGACGCCCTCCACCTCCAAGTTCCCTTGCAACCCAATGATTCTCTGACTTCCTGACTGCTCTTATCCTACTCAATCCATCATTCAGCACAGAATTCTTTTATTTCTCATGCCTTCTATCTTTGTATTCCCCACAGTGCCTCCCCCAGGGCCAGACATACAAAACATGCTCAGTTTATAACAATAAAGGAAGAATACTGGGCTCAGAATCAGAAGACCTGAGTTTGAATCCCACCTCTGCCATTTACTTCGTGACCTCATACAAGCTAATCCCTTCTCCGAGGATCAGTTTCTCTATCTGTAAAAAGAAGGGGTTTGGCTAAATGATGTCCAACGTCCCTTTAACCTCTGATAGTCTGTGCTTTGTGTCCTAACATTCTATGTGCTAAGTCTTCTTCCAGCTCTGGAATTCTATGTCCTGTGTGTTCCAACTTTCTATGTTTTAAAGTCTTTCTAGCCCTAATAATCTGTGTTGCATATTCTAACATTCCAAGGTCCTTTCCAGCCCTGACATTCTGTGTTCTGTGATCTAACATTTTATGTTCAAAGGTCCCTTTCAGTTCCTGATATTGCACACTGTGTTCTAAGGTGTCTTCCAGTCTTGACGATCCATGTTCTTGTATTTTAATATTCTGTGCTTCAGTTGACAGTCTATGCTCTGCGTTCTAATATTCTGTGTTCCAGCTGGCAGTCTATGCTCTGTGTTCTAATATTCTATGCTTCAGCTGACAGTCT
>NW_027187228.1:42977-71494 GCF_028583685.1 Petaurus breviceps papuanus
CAGTCTATGCTCTGTGTTCTAATATTCTGTGTTCCAGCTGACAGTCTCTGTGTTCTAATATTCTGTGTTTCAGTTTACAATCTATGCTCTGTGTTCTAACATTCTATGTGCTAAAATCCCTTCCAGCAAAACCCCTTCATTTTACAGGTGAGGAAACTGAGGCCCAGAGAAGGGATTAGCTTGTGTGAAGTCACAAAGTGAATTCCTTCATGTTCTGACATTCTCTGTCAGTGAATAAACATTTATTAAACACCTACTGTGTGCTCAGAAATAGAGATACACAGAAAGGTAAAAGATAATCCTTTCTCTCAAGGAGCTTGGTCCCTAGGATAGTGTAATCATGTGACCTCACATTTCTATAGGTCCTTCTTTCACCTCGATTTTCATTTGATCCTCATAATAACCCTGTAAGGCAATGATAATAACAATAATTCACATGTATGCAGAGCTCTGAGATTTGCAAAACACTTTCCTCACAATGACAATGTGAGCTTGGTAGTAGACTCAATATCCCTTTTTTATAGATGAGGAAACTGAGGTTCAGAGGCCAAGTGACTTGCCTAAGGACACACAGCAAATCACTGCCAGAGAGAGTCAGAGCTTCAATCCCTAAATCATGGAAATGTAGGAGTACAGGTACCTCCACAACCATCTAATTCACCCCATACTAGGAAATGAATTTACAGTATAGACATCCTTAACAAGTGGGCATCTGGCCTTTTCCTGAAGACTTTTAGGGCAGGGCAACTACTGATAGAATTCAACCCACCCCACTTTTGGACATTTGTCATTGCTGAGGAAGTCCTTGCTGATATTAAGCCTGAATGTTCCTCTTTACGACCTCACAGAATCATAGATTTAGAGGCGAAAGAGACCTTGGAGGCCATTGACTTCAAACCCCTCTTTTTACAGACGAGGAAAGTTGAGGCATGGAGAATCCAAGTCTAACACTCTAACCACTACAACACACTGCCTTGGCTCAAAGTAGGATCTGGAGCTAGAGACCCTCGACTCTGATCCCCTAAGCATATGGATGAGGAAACTGAGGCCTGGGGAGGGTGATTAACTTTCCCAAGGTCATGTAGGTACTAAACATCAGAGATGAGATTTGAACCCAAGTCTAAAATCTGACTCCAGAGCTAGGTTCTTTATGCCCATTGCTCCTGGCCCTCCCTCTGGGGTCAAATAGAAAAAGTTCCATCCCTCTTCCACATGACATCCCATCAAATGCTTGATAGCAACTATCAAGTCCCTCTTCAATCTTTTCTCCTCCAGTGCATATATCCTTAGGTCTTTCAATTGGGCCTCATATTACATGGACTCAAGACCTTTCACCACATATACCATAGTCCCTACTCTCAAGAGTTTACCTTCTACCAGTCACTGTCCTCTGGACACCTTCCAGTTTAACAATGTCCTTTCCAAACTGGTGTGGTTGCAAAGTGGATAGAGCACCAGGCCTGGAGTCAGGAAGATCTGAGTTCAAATGTGGCCTCATACAAATGTATGAGCTGTGTTAAAAGTATGTCATGGGTACATTTTTTCTTCATAGAGCCAATTGTTAAATATTTATCAGCATACCACTGACCAAGGGTCAAGTAGGATGTTAGAAAATAAGATTATTTTAATCTTCTCCCTTCTCCAAAAACCCTAAAAGGAGTTTTCCTTTTAGTCTGAAATGTCAGACTAGAGAGTCTTCTCTTGGGCTCAGTCTAGGAAAGGAGTCTGGAGCTATAGTCAAATCTTAAGCATTATGAAGGGCTAGCTTAGATATGGTCATTCACAGAGTAAGGAAAAAGACTGCACAGTTGGTCTACAGCTTTTTTCCAGTCATATGGTCATTTTAGATATGGTCATTCACAGAGTAAGGAAAAGGACTTCACAGTTGGTCTGCAGCTATTTTCCTGGTTCAGGGGATCAAACAGGAATTTCCCAGGATGCTTGCCCAGATTATTGAGATAACTGGGCCAGTCTGGGAGGAACCAGACTATCTGGTCACCTTAAGTTACCCGGATGATGTTGAGCAGCTCCCCTCGGTCAATGCAGCCATTGCCGTCCACATCGTATAGCTTAAAGTACCAGCGAAGCTTCTGTTCCACCTTCCCTTTCAAGACGAGACTCAAGGCAGCCACATACTCCATAAAGTCAATGTAACCATCCTAGGCAGGAACAGAGAGGATTATTAGGGGATTCTTGGCTCAAGCACATTCTTTTCCTTTAAAAAAAAAAAATCACTATCTATGGACCCCTACCATTCTACTACCTTTGTACCCCTAAGAACTCGCTAGAGGGCACAATGGATAGAGTAACAGGCTTGGAGTCAGGAAGACTCATCTTCCTAGTTCAAATCCAGCCTCAGACACTTCCTAGTTGTGTGACCCAGGGCAAGTCACTTAACCCTGTTTTCCTCAGTTTCTCATCTGTAAAAATGTGCTGAAGAAGGAAATGACAAACCACTCCAGTATCTTTTCCAAGAAAACCCCAAATGGGGTCATGAAGAGTCAGACACAACTAAAATGAATGAACAACAACGAAATTGTAACAAATAAATCCCTTGAGCAAAAATGATCAACGGGTTAGCCCTATCTGAAAATGTGTGCCTCATTCCGTACCTGTAATGTACCAGCTCTCTGGCAAGAGGCAGGAGGAATACTTCACTGTCAGTCCTCTGATGTCATAATTGGACAGAAAGTAAGTTTCCCAGACCCAGCTCACACTTCTGTCCACTAACCAGGTCTTAGAGGTTTGATCCAATGAGACCTGACCCTATCGAGAGATGAGAGGGAGTACCAGGGCCTGGGACACTATGGTGAAATGTATGAAGTGCATTCCAACATTTATACAACAAACACTTATGAGTTCCAACTATATACCCAACGATGTATTAAGTATGAAGGATGGAACAAAAATAATTAATCTGTGGTCCCCTTAAGGAAGTGATAACTTAAGGGATTTAAAACAGATACATAAAGTTTAGTTGGGACCCATATCCCTTGCTCCCTCCACCCTCCCCCCCCACCTCTATATCACCTTTTCCTTGGGTGCTTCTTCCTCATCAGATCCCATGGGCAGCTCCAAGCCATGCCCTGCCCTGTCCTTCTTCCTCTCCCCCACCCCCACTGAGGAGGCAGTATGATGGAATGGATGGAATTCTGGCCTTGAACTCAGGAAAGATGCAGGTTTGAGCCCCTTCTCTGACACCAGCTGTATAAGGACATATAAATCTGCTCTCCCTTCTGATTTTCCAGTTTTCACTTTTCTGAGCCTCAGGGAAATTGGGAATAATAATGCTTTCACAAGCTACGCTACAGGGCTGTTTGAGGAAATCTCTTTGAAAACCATAAAGCTCTTTAGAAATGGGAGCGATTATAGAAATATAACTTAGCTAGTATGGTCTTTTCCCAGAGACCTTGTTTGGCCTCCTTCTCCAAAACATCAATACTTGGCTGTCCTGGGACCTATTCTGTCAAGACCAACTGTCTGTTAAGAGCACTGTTATATGAGCCCCAAGTTGATCTGACCACCACACTGTCAACAACAACCTCCTCTCCCACTTGGCCTTCACTGGCATTTTGATTGACAATTCTTTAATGTATTTATCTTGCACTATTTTGCATCACACTCTTATTGTCTAGGAGTGTTATTTTTTCATTGTGTCCAACCCTTCGTGACTCCTTTGGAGTTTTATTGGCAAAGATACTGGAGTGGTTTGACATTTCCTTCTCTAGCTCATTTTTATAGATGAGGAAACTAAGGCAAACAAGGTCAAGTGACTTGCACAGGGTCACTCAGCTAATAAGTATCTGAGGCCATATTTAAATTCAGGTTCTCCTGACTCCAGGCCCAGCACTCTATCCACTGTACCTCCAAGCTGCTCTCTCTAAGTGTGTGGACCTCTATTCATGATAACAGCTAGCATTTACATAGCACCTAAAGTTTGTGAAGTACTTTATAAATACTATTTCATTTGATCTTCACAGCAAACCTATGAAATAAGTGCCATTATTCCCCTCAGTTTACAAATGAGAAAAATGAAGCAGGCAGATGTTAAATAACTTGCCCAGGGTCACACTGTGTAGTATCTATCTGGGGACAAATTTGAACTCAGTCTTCCTGATGCCAGGTCCATTGCTGTATCCAACATGCTCCCTAGATGCTTCCCTCCTGTAAGTTCCATGAAGATATATTACTTAAACTTTCCATCACCCCGAGTCAGCCAACTTGTATTTACTAAAAATACCTATAAAATGCATACACACACACATATACATATACATATATATATATGTATATATATATACACATAAGTGGCACAGTGGATAGAGTACTGAGCCTGGAATCAAGAAGAACTGAGTTCAAGTCCAGCCTTAGACACTTATTAGTTGTGTTACTTTGGGCAAGTCACTTAACCCTGTTTACCTCAATTCCCTCATCTATAAAATGAGCTGAAGAAGGAAATAGAAAACCACTTTAATATCTTTGGGAAGAAAACTCCAAAAGGGGTCACAAAGAGTGAGACACGAATGAAAACTACTAAACAACAAAACAAAACATTCTCTTTCTCTCTCTGTCTCTCTCTGTCTGTCTCTCTCTCTCTCTGTCTCTCTGTCTCTGTCTCTCTGTCTCTCTCTCTCTGTGTCTCTCTCTGTCTCTCTCTCTCTCTGTCTCTCTCTGTCTCTCTCTCTCTGTCTCTGTCTCTCTCTGTCTCTGTCTCTCTCTCTCTCTCTGTCTCTCTTCTCTGTGTGTGTGTGTGTGTATATATATATATATATATTCCTGATATATATATATACAATGAAATGTACATATGTAAAATTTATGCAATGTAACGCATACAAATCTATACCATAAAATACAGGTTCCTAACAAATTGGAAGTGATGCAGGCACTGGTCTTAAGGAGGACTGGGTAAGGAATAACAGCTACCCTTTACGTGACACTTTAACATTTACAAAGCGCTACACGTGTTATCCCACTTGGTTCTCACAACAACCTTGTGAAGTAGGTACTATTATTATTATCCCCGTTGTGAAGAAACTGAGACTGAGAGGTTGTGACTCGCCTTGCCTACTATCAGGTAGCGCCAGTAAGTATCTGAAGGGAAATTTGAACTTGGATCTTTCTGAGTCTGAGTACAAGTCTTTTACCCACCTAGCTGCTTCTATCAAGGAACATAATGCTTTGCATACTATAGGAGCTTAATAATTTTAATTAATTTAATTAATGCTTAATAATTTTGTTCACTAAGTGAACCCACCAGGAATCAAGAGACCCAAATTCTAATCGGGGCTCTGTTTCTAAATCAATTTGTGATTTTAGGCAAGTTACATGCATATCCCCACTCTCCTCAGGTTTCCAATTTTCCCACCAATATGTAAAATGAAGAGATTTGACTAAGCCAGGGGTGGGAAACCTGTGGCCTTAAGGTTACATGTGGCTTTCTAGATCCTTAAGTGTGACCTTTTGACTGGATCCAAATTTTTTTTCCTTTTTTTGTTTTTTGGAGGGGAGAGGGGCAATTAGGGTTAAGTGACTTGCCCAAGGTCACACGGCTAGTGAGTGTTAAGTGTCTTCCAGATTTGAATTCAGGTCCTCCTGACTCAAGGACTAGTGCTCTATTCACTTTGCCACCTAGCTGCCTCCTGGATCCAAATTTTATAGAACATTGGACTAGGTGATCTCTCAGGTTTCTTCCATAACTGAGACTAACTGCATACACTAATCCATATTAAGATGTTAATGACAAATAATGTCTTTCTAAGATAATGTATGTACTTTTTAACAATGACCTTCAGTGACTTTCAATATGGGAAACTCAGTCCTTTAAGGGACAAGCCAACCCCTTTATGAGTAACTCTAACTGTTAAGGTTATTTCCTGACATAAAGGTTTGTTGAAATAAAAAAAAAAGATCTCAGTTTCTTTTCCTGTAAAAATGAGGAGGTCAAACTAGGTGGCTTCTGACATCTCTTCCAGGTCTATATCTAGGATCCTATACATGTTTACAGTAAAAACAAAACAAACAGCAAAAGGTATTCAGTGTCTTAACCAAGTCAAAGAGATTTTGTATGTTGGGGAAGGGGTAATATTATTGATTTAGGGGTCGACTTTACTAGTGTCCCTCCAACTCTACCCTAGAAAAGACCGTCTACTCAACCCTGTTGATTCTACTGCTGGGATCAGGAAAGAGGGATGGGGATGAAGTCAGTTCATACAGGTTCCTGAGGATTATTTAATTTTTGGTATGAGTAGTGACATCTTGAAAATCAGGAAGTGTTACAAATCAGGGCTTGATTTAGTGTTTTGTTGTTTTCTAGATTTAAGAAAGCAAGAAAGAAAATAATAATGCAAATTAAATTTTTAAATCTGTCAGCCATTTTCAGGAGGCTGGTAGTTAAACATCTATCAGCAGACCACTAGGAATGTACCAGATGCTGCTGCTAAGTAGGTAGGGAGGGAGAAAAAAAATTGGCACTCAAAATCTCATAAAAATGAATGTTGAAAACTATCTTTACATGTAACTGGAAAAAAAATACTATTAAGTGGGGGGATAGGGAAAGTGTGTCAAATTCACTCATATTAGTGTCCTAAGGGGAGGGTTAGGAGAAACAGATTTTCCCAAGGACCATGTCCAAGTACATCACAAATCAAAAAGAGCCATAATAATTTTTGCATGCAATTTGAAGCTTTCCAATCTTTCCCTCTCCTGAGCTCCCATTGCCCTTTCCATCTGTCCTGTTCATTTGGCACTGAGTACTCACTACCTTTTTACAACAGCAACAATAATAATATGGTGTTTATATAGAGTTTTAAGGTTTACAAAGTACTTTACAAATACTCTATCCTTTGATCCTCACAACAACCCTGGGAGGTAGGTGCTATTATCTTCATTTTACAGATGAGGAAACTGAGGTAAAAAGAGGTTAATGACTTTGCTCAGGGTCAAACAACTAGGAAATGTCTGAAGTCAGATTTGAACTCAGGTCTTCCTGACTACAGGTCCAGTGCTCTATTCACTGTACCACCTAGCTGCTTTCTGCTGTTCAGTCATATTGTTACTGAGTTTTTTCATATGTTACATCTGTTAAAAACACTATAAGAGGCACTGGGCCTATCACAAAGTCAAAATGAAAAACAGTCCCTGCCCTCAAGGAGCTTACATTCTACAGGGTGTGGGGGCAGGGGGAATACTCCAAATACACAGAGAGGTAAATATAAGACAATTTAACGAGAGAAAGAATATTAACAATGAGGGAGATCAAGAAAGGCTTCCTGTAGGAGGTGGCACCTGAGTTGAACCATGACAGAAGGGAAATCAGGAAGCCAAGGATCAAAACTTACTGGTCTCGTGCACTACACTCCAAGGGGACAAGCTAACTCATATGATAAGCTAACAACTGCTAAAAGCTTAAGAGCCCCCCTTTCAGATAACAAATATGTATTTTAGTTTTGTTGTTGTTGAGTAGTTTCAGTCATTTCCAATACTCCGTGACCCCATTTGGAGTTTTCTTGGCAAAGATAATGGAGTAGTTTGCCATTTCTTTCTCCAGTTCATTTTACAGATGAGAAAACTGAGGCAAACAGTGTCAAGTGACTTGCCCAGGGTCACACAGTTAGGAAATGTCTGAAGTCACATTTGAACTCAGGAAGATGAGGCTCTGACTCCAGGCCCAGCATTCCATCCACTATGGTGCCACCTAGCTGCTCATCAAAGGAGAGACTCTAAAGAGGTTACTATAACAGATGGTAGGGAAGGTGGTTGGGGACTGAGGCTCTCAAATCACACTGAATGGGCTTCTTCCTACTTACAGCCAGCAGAGGGTATTGCCTGTTCTGGGACAGTATTAAATATGATTATTGTAAACTGATGGCCATCTCTCTCCCCCAGGTCTCTGTCTTTCTATCTCTCCTGTCTTTTTCATCTGACTTCTGCATGGCATCGATGGGAGCTGCCCAGGACTGAATACAACTAGAACTCCATTAACCCAAATAATGAATTTCCATGATGTGGGCACATTATTCGAGTTCTCGTTGCCTGTTTCCATTGGACTGGAAGCAATGGCCATATTCTACGGAAAAGTATAATTTAGAATAATGTAAATTCAAATACATTCAGCCACTTCAGGGGATTCATTGTTCATATTAATCAGTACCCGGCTGCATCTAAGGCCAGGGAAAACTGATAGTAAAAACAGTTGGAGCTGACTTAGCATTTATTATTCTATCCCTGTACTCTGTGGTTCTGCCAGATTGGCCTTAGTCAATCTTATCTGTAAAATGTGGAGAGTCAGGCAGGCCTGATGGCCTCAAAGGTCCCTTACAGCTCTAAATCTATAATCTCCTGATCAGTTTAAAGTTGATAGAAAGCCTAGGGTCAGCTAGGCCACAGAGTAGATAGAGTTAGGGGCCTGAAGTCAGGAAGATTCATCTTCCTGAATTCAAATCTGGCCTCAGACACTTACTAGCTCTGTGACCCCGGGCAAGTCACTTCACTCTGTTTGCCTCAGTTTCCACATCTGTAAAATGAGCTGGAGAAGTAAATGGCAAACCACTCTAGTATCTTTGCCAAAAAAACACCAAATGTGATCCCAGTCAAACCTGACTGAGAATGAACAACAATAATAGAAAACCTACCCTATTCTTTTATAGACATTAGCTCCTACTATCTCCAAAATTATTTGTGAAATATGTATATATATATATATATATATATATTAATTCTGTATTTACTTATCCATGCTCATGTATCTGCACAGAAGATAAATTAGAAATGAAAGCAAGTAGAAGCAGGTACAGAGTTTGGGTCCTCCATTCCAGATAATACAGGTTAGGGAATAAACTTTTGTACCATACTTGTTATGTGTCAAGTACTATGCTAACAACTTCCCTCTTCTCAACCCTGTGAGTTAAGTGCATTATTATCTCCCTACAGTTGAAGGTATACAGAGGTTAGGTGACTTGCTCAAGGTCACACAGCTAGTAAGTGACTAATGTCACATCTGAACTCAGGTCTTCCTGACTCCAGGCCCAGCTGCCTGATCATTATCAGACTGCATCTCTCAGCAGGAAGTCACTGACCACAACTATTCATTTCTTCTTCCTCTGACTTTTACTATGTGATCTCAGCTAACAATGTGTGGATCAAAACCATCATTGCTTTTCAGAGCATGCAGCTCTCCTCTCTTGGGGAAGAGCTTCGTATTTGTTCCAAATGTTCCCCATGGGCTCCTTAGGGTTTGCATGTGAACTGTTAGGCTGATAAAGTGCTACTGCTGAGGCCTTCCTACTTCCAATATTTCACCTCTGGGTTCTAGAGATCTGTCCACACCACTATAGGTAACTCCCATTTCCCTACAGCTGCTTCTCTGCCTGGATTGTTCTTTTCTCTGCTTCTTTTCACCCACAGTCTGGATGACTCAGCTCCCTCCTACCTTGGCTATTTTTCCTCCCTCCAGATCCCCCAGGAAAAAGCTTAGAGGACCAGACTGAAGTCCTTTCTATTTCCATTGCCCCAAACCCATAATCTGCTTTATATGAGTTGAAAATAGCCCTGAGTCCCTACCAGCCCCCAGAGGCTCCCCAGTGTCTCTTGTAGACCCAGGTCTGACCCAACAGAACTCAGATCAGCCTCTCCCATACTTTCTGCTTAATCCTGGCCCCAGGAAAAAAACAAGAAAGACTCATTATTGCATTATCAGACTCAGTGAACAATTTCTCTTGAAAGGGCCTGCAGCCTGTTGCCTGGGCCAGGGAGGCAGAGAACGGGTATGATTTAGGCTTGTTTGTTTTTTCTGAGGGCAATTCAGAAATGGTGGTCTATCCTGGGTCCATGGGCTAGTCTTAATAATAAGAACTTATACTGGAGTTTCAGTTGCCTTAGTTGCTTCTAACAACCCAGTGAGGCAAGCAGGCCAGGCAGTATTATCTCTTTTTTTTTTTTCAAGTTTTACTTTGAAAGACCTGGGATTTTGCCTGTTTGGGTACTTCTCCCACCCCATCCCCAAACATTGCTAATGGAAATCTCTCCAAGTCATGTCCTTTTCATGAGGTGCATTGGACATGAGGTACATTCCAGTGTGCCTGTAGAAAAATCTCTCTGGCGATGAGTCTCTGTGATTTGGGGGAAGTCACTCAACCTCTGGTTCTCATTTTATCTGTAAAAGGGAAATAAGGTTCCACTATAATGCTCTGTGTCATGAAGGTTCTTTAGGGTTCTCAAAGGCTATGCCAGCTTGAGAATCTTGGGAGGACCCTCCAGAACTTGCCTTCGGTGGCATTACCTTGGAGACCCAAGGGTCACCTCCACAAACCATGAAACATCAGAATGGAACTGTATTTCCTTTACAGATAAAGAAAGAGAGACACAGAAAGGTTAAGTGAATTTACCCAAAAGTCAGAAAGAAAGGTAGTGGTTTCAAGGCAGTTTCCCTATCCACTACAACAAACTTCCTAAGAGGACCTAGGTTCCAGTACCATCTTTGACACATAACTGGCTGTGTGACTCTAGCCAGGTAAGTCACTCACCCTTGTTTGACTCAGTTTCCTCATCTGTAAAATGAGCTGGAATAGGAAATGGCAAACCACTCCAGTGTCTTTGTGAAGAAGGTTTCAAATGTGGTCATGAAGAGTCAGACACAACAGAAACAACAATAACAAAAACCTACAAGGGTCAGGACAGCAACTGTGTGCTGGGAGGGGGAATTGGTCATGTCAGGCTCCAGGAAATACAGAACTAACTATATGGTAGCTGGGAACAGACTCAGGTTGTCCTGAGTTTGGGACAAGAATAGTTCCCTTAGTGTCTACCCTATATCTACTCCCCGATAGTTCCAGGATCCCTTATGTTTAAGTTGGTAACATGGCCCCTGGGCAAGTCTAGATCTCATCTAAAGGAAAGTTCAAACTTTCCAAGTTCTTCAGGGTCCAAGTCAGGAAACTGGCTCCCAGCTGTTCCTCTCCTTCCTATACTCAGCCTAATTCTCAGGGGTCCTCATACCTGGTTTGGGACAACACACTGCCCAAGGACATGAAGAAGACAATCAAGGATTAGAGCCCCCAATTACCAATGACCTCCCTATCATCTAACCACAGCCTTTTTTGCTGAAGTTTGAGATCCTTCTTGTCCTGGACAAACAAAAGTTGTACGTCCCCTTCTGTCTTTTTCCAGCTAGTGCAACTGTGATAGAACAACAAGACCACTAAAACTGGAGTCAGAGGACCTGGATTTGAATCTTGGGTATACTACCTGTGTGGCCTTGGGTCAGTCCCTCTCCCTGAATCTGTTCCCTCCATTATAAAATGAGGAGGTTGAACTAGGTGGCTTCTGAGGCCTTCCCCATCTCTAGATTTTGATCTTATGATTTCTAAGCTTCCCTATCATTGCTAAGATAATAGATTTAGATCTTAGAAGCCATCTGTTCCAACCTCCTTATGTTACAGAGGGGGAAACTGAGGCCCAGAGGGGTGAAGTGATTTGTTCCCCTATGATGCTATAACCTGCCTTCCAAGACTCCTTGGGAACTGTCCTCCTTTGTCCCCACTCACCTTGTTGAAGTCAAATGTCTCAAACATCTGCTCCACATACTGGCTAGCCGAGGGGCTCAGGTTTTTCAAACCAAAGAACTGTCTGAACTCATACAGCGTGAGCTGGCCGGATGGGCACTCAGTCATGAACTTCTTGTACCATTGGTGGCACTCAGTGCTGCTCAGCTCCTCTACCGTCTTTCCTTCCATGACATTCCCCATCTTCTGTCCCGAAGTTTTGCTGGTGTTGGTGATGGGAAGGTTGGGATCAGGGCTTGCTCCCTTTCTCCTTTTCAATGGGACATGCAATCTTTTTTAAGCTACCATACACATTCACACAAACACAAATAAATTTTCTCTTTCCTGCAGCAAGCACACAGAAACTTCTGGACAGAGTAGTGAAGGAGAAAGACGACTGCTTAAATTATCCAAGGGAGAAGTAGAGAAAAAGAAAGCGGCTGAAGGGAAGGAGGAAGGCATGTACAGCTAGCACATTATCCTTAATTCCCACATCTAGTGTCTGGCCTTCTTTTCTCCCCTCCCCCAGGCCAAGGATGGTTCAGACCTATCCCATTATCATCTGACAACACCGCCCCCCCCCTCACCTTGTCCCCACTGTGGGTGTTAAAAGTCCTCATTAAATCCTTGAGTAGCCAATGGGGCTGACACCCAGAGGGAGATCAGGTGAAAATAGAAGTAAGATGCTAGGGATTAAAACCCTCTGAGAATGGGTGCCCAGATTTTCTTAACGAAAAATAATCTCCTAATCTCCTTTTGCTGGGATGGGGGAGGGCAACCAGAAGAGAAAATGGGACCAGAAGATCTTGGCAGCATCTCCCTTTAGGGTGACCCTTGACTGCTCCACCTGAGCTCTGGGCAGGTCGACAATGTCTTATTTCTTGTCCCAGAACTGAGGGCAGCTGAAATCAGGCTTCCCCTCAAACTCTGATTTAACACTGCTCAGAGGTAGGGCCTGTTAGAATGTGAGAAACCTCCTTAAAAGCAAGGGCAGCTAGGTGGCACAGTGAATAAAAGCACTGGGCCAATCCCCTTAATAAAAGGATTTGCTCTGTAAAACTTGGACTCAGTCAAAAGGCCAAACCCAAGGACCTAGAGGGCCACCTGTGGCCTCGAGGTTGCAGGTTCCCCACCCCTACCTGGACCTTTAGTCAGGAAGACTTGAATTCAAATCTAGCCTCAGATACTAACTGTGTTAAGCAGCAAGCCATTCAACCTCTGGTTGCCTTAATCCACTGGAGAAGGAAATAGTAAACCATTCCAGTGAGCCAAGAAAACCTCATTATGGTCCACAGGGTCACAAAAGAATCAAACATGACTGTAGAAAAAACAATCCTAGCAAATCACCTCTCTCAGGTCATATAAGTATTAAGGGACAGAGACAAGATTTGAATCCAGATCCTATTTTCCATTTCTCTTTTAAAATTTAATTCCTTTTTTTGTTTTCTGTTTGTTTTGTTCTTTTGCTTTTTGGAGGACAATTAGGGTTAAGTGACTTGCCCAAGAACACACGGCTAGTTTTGTGTGTGTGTGTATGTTAAGTGTCTGAGGCTGGATTTGAACTCAGGTACTTCTGACTCCAGGACTGGTGCTCTATTCACTGTGCCACCTAGCCTCCCCATTTAATTCCTTTTTAATGCAGTATGCTTCTCACTCCCCCTCTCATCCCATATACACACACTCTTCCTCACGCCCTCTTCCTCTCTGTCTATATAAATCAAAGGACACGATATAATAATAATAATAATAGTTGTGTAGTCTTTTATCATTTACAAAGGACTTTCACTCACATCACCTAATTTGATTCTCAAATTTTGTAGGATTTGGAGCCACAAAGGACTTTAGATACCATTTGTCTAAGCTTCTGGTGCCAGACTTGGAGTCAGTAAGACCAATGCTAATTCTGCCTCCAATTCTTAACTAGCTGTGAACCATTAACCTCTCTGTGCCTCAGTTCCTCATATATAAGTGGAATAATAATACCTATATAAATGCCATTTATAATGATAATCATCATTTAAATTATCTTACAGATTAGGAAACTAAGAATCATCCCTGTAAAGGAGTTGATAATAATCACTCATTTTTAACTAGCACTTGAAGGTTTACAAAATACTTTCTTTGTCTCATTTGATCCTCCCAACCCAGTGGGGCAGGTGCCATTGTTATTTCCATTCTTACAGATAAGGAAAATGAGATTCAAAGACATTAAGTGATTCGTACAGAATCGTACTTGGAACAAGTGTCTAAGGCAGGATTTGAACCTAAGTAGGTATTCTGGACTGGGAAGCTAGGTGGTGCAGCAGCCTGGGCCTAGAGAGTCAGGAAGACTCATCTTTCAGAATTCAAATCTGGCCTCAGAGTATACTTCCTAGTTATGTGACCCTGAGCATGTCACTTAACCCTGTTTGCCTCAGTTTCCTCATCTGCAAACCAAGTTGGAGAAGGAAGTGGTAAACCACTTCAGTATCTTTGCCAAGAAAACCCCAAATGGGGCCAGGAAGAGTTGGACACAGCTGAAAAAATTATGTAACACACAGGTATTCTTGACGCCAGGTCCAGCCATCTATCCATCACATCACCCTTCCTCTCAGGATAAGGCAGTGTTAGAAATAAATGTCTGTTAAATTAAATTCTCATTCCCGCTTTTGCCCACAGTCACATATCTATTAAGCAGCTGAAAAAGGACTCCTGTACAAGCCTTCTGACTTCCATTTCAACATGACAGCACTTCAAAAACTGTACAAATAGAAGACAGAAAGAGAGCTTTAAATATGGCTGAAATTAATAGGATATTCCCGTAAGCAGTCAATACAAGGAAATGGATGGGATGCCACTAGCCCATTTAAGTGTTTCAATGCATAGACTTGTACTGTGGAAGGAAGGAAGGATGGAAGGAAGGAAGGAAGGAAGGAAGGAAGGAAGGAAGGAAGGAAGGAAGGAAGGAAGGAAGGAAGGAAGGAAGGAAGGAAGGAAGGAAGGAAGAAGGAAAAAGGAAGGAATGAAAGAAAGAAGGAAGGGAAGAAGGAAAAAGGAAGGAATGAAAGAAAGAAGGGAGGGAGGAAAGGAGGAGAGAGGAAAGGAGGAAGGAAGAGAGAGGGAGGAAGGAAGGAAGGGAAAAAGAGAGGAAGAAAGGAAGGAAGAAAATAAGAAAGAAAAAGAAAGACACAAAACTGGAGAGAGAGGTTTCATTTTTGCCCTGTTTTTATACCAGTCATTTCCCAATATACCACTTTACATAAAACCTTCACTTATACTATAGAAAAAAACAACTAAACAAAATTTATCACAAAATGACCACATCTGGAAACATATGTAATATTCTGTAGCTGTGGTGTTTCACCCTACTACAGAGGAGAGCAATGGAAAAAGCACTGGTGTGGGAGTCATAATACCTAGGTCCAAATCCTCCATCTGAACCTTATGTGCAAATCACTTAAAGTTTCTGGGCTTCAGCATCCTCAAAATGAGAGGTTGGACTGGACAGTCTAAGGTGCCTGCAGCTCTAGATCTATGATAATTAGACCTTTCTGGCAGTTTCATTATCTGTCATCTAGGACCAAGATAGGTCATTATAATTAATCAGAGTTAGGCTTCCTTGTGAGTTATTTTCATTAGTATTAGTGTAGTCATTGTTTATATTGTTCTCCTAGTTCTGCTTGCTTCACTCTATATCAAATCATAATAATCTTCCCATGTTCATCTGAATTCCTTAATTGCTTCCTACAGTGCAATATTACTTTCCATTCACAATGCCACAATTTGTTCAGCTAATCCCCAATCCCAGGCACTAGGTAAAAAAGAGAATAGAGCACTGGGCCTGGAGTGTGGAAGGCCTGAATTCAAATCTAACCTCAGACACTAGCTACGTGACCCTGGATAAGTCACTTTAGCTTCTGTCTGCCTCAGTTTACTCAAATATAAAATGAGGATATTAGCAGCTACAGTTGTGAGGATCAAACACGATGGTGATTGTAAAGCACTTAGCACAACACCTAGCACATAGTACAAACTTAATTAATATTCATTCTCTTCCCCATCTTCCAGTAATTTGCTACCTCAAAAAGTGCTGCTAAAAATATTGGGTTGTATATGCCAGTCCTTCTCTTTGCTGAACAACTAAACCTTCCTACTGCCTGGAAATCAGTACTTCAGATGGTTGAAACAGTCCTTTCTGAGTGTTTCCTTTTTCTCTCACCATGGATTCGGGCACCAAGCAAGGAATCCTCCTATTCACTGGGATCTAGAGATGTCCTGTGTTAGAAAGAGAGTCTTTAAATTCTATGCCTTTATTCTCTTCTTTTTTTTTCTTTGGAGGGGGAAAGGCACGGCAATTGGGATTAAGTGACTTGCCCAAGTCACACAGCTAGTTAAATGTCAAATATCTAAGGCCAGCAGGTCCTCCTGATTTCAGGGCGGGTTCTCTATTCACTGTGCTACCTAGCTGCTCCATATGCCTTCATTCTCCATCAGAACTGTTGGGAAGGTCTTTATTCATGGGTATGTATGTGCTCCTTTTGTTTATAACCACACGTTCCAAAAGTTTCATGAACTTGGGATCCTTTAACTTTGGTAATAGTGCACCATGGCAGAAAGTTTTTACTTGGGAGGCATCCTGGTGCAGTGAACAGACACTTTATAGCAAAAGTGTCAGCCATGGAGCCAACACACAGCTCCAGGAGCAGCTAGGTGGAGTGTGAGTCCTGTGCCTCCACCAGGGGTCAGCAAGAGAGGAGAAGGGGATTCCTGTCCATCACCACCCCCAACTTGTCATGGCACCTTGCAGAGAAGCTGCTCACCCAGTAGGAGGCAACTCATCCAGCTGTTGGAAAGTCAATTAGAGAGAGTTTGAGGGACAAGTGAGGGGGGAGACAGATATGAGTATAAGGATCAAGGAATGTAAACCCTGACAGCAGAGAAGAGAGCAGACCATGGGTTCAAGAGATACTAGCCCTGGCAAGCTAAAGTGGAAAGAAGCAAACCCTGGGATCTCTGCTGAGCAGATGTACTGCATCCAGAGGCAAGCTGCATGAGGACTCCCTCAAGGCAAGAAAGAACAGGAGGAGGGGTGGCCAGGTGGCTCAGTGAGTAAGAGCACCGGCTCCAGTGTCAGGATGTCCTGGGGATCAAATCCGGGCTCAGATACTTAGCACCACACCCAGAAATAACTGTCCATGTAACCTTGAGCAAGTTACTTAACCCCGGTTGCTTAAAAAAAAAAAAAAACAGGAGACCATTCAGTACTACAGCTGTGAATTGCCTTTGATGTCTTATGCCTCTACCATTATACTCCAAATTTGGGGGCTGTCTTTCCATTTAACATAGGAATTGTAGTTGTGGGACAGTGTGCCCCAGTTTTATGGGAGGAAATGTTTCATAGTGACTATTCTTGTTGTTGTCTTAGTAAATGTATTTGCTTTGAGGTAATTTTATCTACTGCCTTACTATGAAGGTGAAATACACTGATTGGGGCCCATGAGCTAGGAGTAAAAACTTTCACAGACTACTCTAGAACCTGGGAGAAGTACTCGCCCTTTAGGAAGGTGATACAACCTGTGAGTGCCGAGTAAGGAGGTAACCTTGATAAAAGTATGAGATATAAACTGTGAATAATCTGTATAAACTATAAAAATATGTAATTGAGGTATTTTGGGGAGATCACTGTGTTCTCATCTTCTGCTAGAAAATATATGCCTTCTGTTAAGAAATATAGGATCAGGCTTTGCATCTGAGAAGAATCTGATAAGGTGTTTTCCTAATAATTCACATGCCAGTCCCTTCCACTATTCATAGCTGTGACCAATTCAACAGGGGAAGGGGAAGGGAACAAGTATTTATGGAGTACCTACTATGTGCCAGGTACTGTGATAAGCACTTTTACAAATATCTTATTGGATCCTCACTACAACCTTGTGAGGTCAATTGCTGTTGTTATCTGAATTTTACAATTGAGGAAACTGAGTCAGGCAGCATTAAAGAGACTTGCCCAGGATCAAACAGCTAGTAAGTGTCTAAGGCAGCGTTCTTGAACGTAGGCCAAGTGTTCTTGGCCTGCTCATTGTACCACCTAGCTGCCTATAGAAGTTGATACTGAACTCCTGCTATGTACTAAGACCCCAGGTTCAGAGTTCACATATAATCCAACCCCTTCCTTTTGCAGATGAGGATATTGAGAAGTTGAATGTGTGACTCTGGCGGCTGTTTGCCTCAGTTTCCTCATCTGTAAAATGACCTAGAGAAGGAAATGGCAAACGATTATAGTATCTTTGCCAAGAAAAACCCCAATGGGGTCACAATATGACTGAAATGACTGAACAACAATGCAGAAGTTTCAGCAAGGCCACTCAAAGTAGGGTGATATTTGGGGAGTTAGGTAGGGAACTAAGGGGTCTATAACAAAACTGAATCTATTTGGGAGAGATTTGATGGTGTGCTTAGAGCTAGGGACTTAAGACATGGGCCACAGTCTTTGGAGTGCAATGGGCTACCTTCGCAAGCAGTGAGTTCTTCATTAGTGGAAGTATTCAACCAAAGGTTGGATGATCACTTGTTGTATATATTGCAGAGGGGATTCCTGGTGAAGGAAGGATTGGACTAGCTAGCTTGTGAAGTCTCTTTTCCCCAGGGTGTCTGGGATCCTCTAAATAGTCAGAAGAGGCCCTCAGAACCAGTAATATGGTTACAGCCAGACTTAATTAACTTCTCACTTATTCTGCTATGAGTATAAAGAAATCCTATCGAAATCTTGGGCTTAATAGCACAGGATTCAACTTTATGTCTCTCTAGCCCCCATCCCCTCTGAGGCTTGGGGAGCAAGTAAAGGGGAAGAAATGTATACTGATTTTCTAAGGTTATTTTTTCCCAAGGGACTGGAATCTCATAGTGAAGCATTGTGGTTTCCTCCAGCTGTTTTCTCTCTGCTTAGAAATCCTTTCTGGGACTGATTCCACACCAGAGAAAGAGAATCCACAAGGCTGAACAGCTGCCAGTGGGAAAGAAAGGGTGGGGCAGGTGGCTGGGTTGGCATGGGATCATGTCCCAGTCAGGGGCAGGGTAGGACAGCCAGCCGGATGCCTGGCACAACAGAGCCGCATGGTGGCCAGCCCACTGGGAAGTTTTCCAAAGGCTTAGGCCACTCCTGTGTGTCTTCCAACTTCAAAACTGCAGAACTCAGAGATTTTCCCATAAGCCCCTGTCCATCTGGCCTCTGGATTTGTCATACTCAGGCTCAGGAGGAGCCTGAAATGCCAGAAAGAGGCCCATCTACTCAAAGCAGTCACAAGAGGGAAATAGTCTTTAATTAAAGTCTAGTGTATTTGTTTCTGAGAAGTGGGTCTTTTCCCCTCTACCTACCTGCCCCCTCCACTCTCATTCTATTCCCATCCACCTCCATCTACCAAATTATTGATGACCAAGTAAGGGGAAGAAAATCTATAGGGACCATTACTTCAGCCCCTACTTATTGTTCCCCCCCAAAAAATTAGATTCCAGGTGCTGACCAGCCTCCAGACCAGTTAGGACTAAATCTCAGTCTGGTATGATAGGAAAAGTGCTGGATTTGGAGCCTAAACACTCGGGTTCACATCCCACCTCTTACATTTTCTACCTGTGTAACCTTGGGCAAATTCATATAACCTGGGCCTTAGTTTTGTCTGTTTTTTGTTGTTGTTTTTTTTAATGAAGGGGTTGTACCAAATGGCCTCCAAGGTCCCTTCCAGATCTGATGTGTGAACTATGGACTTCAGACTCTCCTCTGGGTAAAGATATCATTCAGGCTGCCAACTCTATCCTACTGTTATCTTTCTCCCAAAGAGGAAAGACCTGAAGAGGCCTGATCAAACCCTTCAGCCATTTAATCATGTATAGGTTTCCCCCTCCTACAGAATCCCAAATCACAACAGAATGTTGGAGCTAAAAGGACCTTAATATGATTCTCATTTTACAGATGACCCAGGCCCAGAGAAGGGAAATGACCTGCCCAAAGTCACACAGAATACAAGTGGTAGAGGGCCATTCTTCTCATGAACACAACTCTTTTGACTCCAACTGCAATGTTCTTTCCACTACATCATATTTCTTCCCCCCAAGTCCAGTTTTGTCCCTAGACTCTAGTAGTTCAGTCTCACTAAACAGCCCAGCCAATATGGACTGAAGGGTGGAGCCCAGGAAATAATGGTTGACTTCCATGAAACTTGTTGGGCAACCCCTCCTCTGAAGCTTAGATACCAGGCAATATTTAGGGACTCCCATCACTGCCAAAGGTAATTGCTTCCTCTTCCCCATACACCCACTATGAACATTCCTTGTATGCTTTCTAAAATTTTCCTATCCTGGTTTCTGGGAGACAAAGGGAACAGGAATGGAAAAGCAGTCCTCCCCCCTCCAAAAAAAAATTTATATAGAGAGGACCTTTGGATTTTGCGGAAGAGAGAATCACTATCACCCTCCAACAGAAGTTATATGTTCCTTCCCCTTTAGCATGGCCCAGGACAACTGACTCATTATTCAGGAGACAGGATTATAAGATCATAGAATTTAGGGCTGAAATCAACTATCCAATGGACTAAAAATCAGCTAATCCAGCAGTTCTCAAAACATGGTCCAGAGACCCCTGGGGGTCCTGAGATCCTTTCAAGGGAGCTCATGAGGTCAAAATTATTTTCATTCTACTATGGTAATTGTCAATAGCACCTTCCCCCCCTTTTCAGGTTCTTTTTATATTTTGTCATTCCTCATTGGAATATAAGCTCCTTGAGGGTAGGTTGTCTTTCTTTTTTGCTTGTATTTGTATTCCAAATGCTTTACACAGTGCATGACACTGTACTAAATTTAAAAAAAAATTAAATGAATAATTGACAGAAAAATTAATAAATGCTTTTTGCCTATAGGGTGAACTATAGCCCACATAAACAAAAGCTTTAGGGAAGAGGGAGGTCCTCAATAATTTTTTTAGAGGGGGGGAAGGCAGGGCAATTAGAGTTAAATGACTTGCCCAAGGTCACACAGCTAGTAAGTGTTAAGTGTCTGAATTTTATCTCAGGTCCTCCTGACTCATGGGCTGGTGTTCTATTCACTGTGCCACCTAACTGCACCCCTCAATAATTTTTAAGAGTGTAAAGGGGGCCCATGACTAAAAATCTTTGAGAACCTCTACTCTAATCCAACCCATACAACCACTGCCATGCAATATCCGGAGTTTGAATTCACTTGCTATTTGTGTGGCCTTGGTCAAGTTATTTAATTTCTTTGAATTTTAGTTTCCTCGTCTATAAAATGAGGGGGAAGAGGGTTTAGAACTCCAAGAACCATGTAGATCTCATTTTCAATGAAAAAAGAATTAGGTGCTGATTATGTGCTAAGCCCATGGGATATAAATACAAGTAAGCAAGACAGTCCCTGCCCTCAAGGAGTTTAGAGTCTAACTGGGGAAGGCAACATATTAGGGGACCAAAAGCTGGAAAGCAGGGGAGGGCAGCTGAGGTGCTATGAGTGCAATAGCATGTCCTGGAAATATTTGGGAAGTGTCATAGAACTGGGCAAGCCAAGGTGGAAAGCTCACCAATCAGAGCCATCAGAGAATAGGGAAACAAGGGTAGAGGAGACCTTAGATAAGGAAAAAGAAAAACTGAGGCTCAGAGAACAGAAGTAATATGCCCAGGTCACATAGCTGGCAGGTAGGACAGCTGTGATTGTTTTGAAGATCTGAGATCCAGCGATCTTTTTCTCAGGACTTCCTTGCCCTTAATGATCTTTCATCTTCCTTTGGAGGGGGGTGGTGTTTGAGGGACTACCTTAAAGTGGGTTGAGTTTGAGTAAGCAAATCATGGGAATCCCCTTCTGTGGGCCTTTATTTCCTCTTTAAAATGAGGAATTATTGCAACATATTTCTAGGCTTAGAAACTGATGTCAGAGGCCAAGAAAAATCTATAAACAAGGGAGGTTAAATAACTTGCTTATAATGCACCCTACATTCTAAACATCATAGGTGGAATTTGAACCCAGGTCCTTTGAGTCCAGAATGAGAGTTCTTTGCCCTGAGCCCCACTAGATTGGAATAAATAGATTATCTCTAAGGCCCTTTCCAACCAACTCTCCAGGAATCTACAGAAGGTAGTAGGCGGACTCTCCTAATTTATGAGGGCATATTCAACATGGTGCCATGCCAAGGTGCAGGGCGCATGTAATGGGAATATAAACTTTTAAGATCTTCCCTGCCCCTAGGCTAAAGTGCACCTGGAGCCTGGGGTGGGAGGTTTATTTTTCAGTAGATATTTTTTGATTGGCTAGTGGGTCCAGAAGGTTGTTACATTCTCTGAGCCAGGAGAAGGCTATATAAACCCTGATTTGAGGCTTTGTTTTGGGGCTCACTTTGAGAAGTTCTGTGATTTGATCAGAGGAGACTCTGGGAAGCCGTTGAGACCCCCCTGGCTTTGAAAAACCCAGATGTTGATTTGGTATGGATGTAATGGTTGGACAGTTTGGAAACCTGTCTACTTGATCTGTTTCTTTGTCTTGATATACCCTCTATATATATATTCTCTGTCTGTATACCCTGAAGTTTGGGGTGCTGACCTTTTTTCCCTGAACTAGGTAAATGATATATATTTGACTGATTAAAGTAAGCTTGGTAACCCATTTTGAGTTGCTTTCCTTTAACAAAGCAGATCTAAGAACCTGTGTTGGCAGCCACCCTGGGGACACTGGGGTGCTTGCTGATACAGAGCACTAAGACCTTGTTCGAGAGACAGAGAGTTAAGGGAAAGAGGAAGTTCAGGAGGAGGGAAGGGGGAACACTTAAGAGTGCAATCCCATCAGCAGCTAATCACTTGTGATGCAGTGCAAATGGCTTGGATATGAATCCCCCTGTAGCTTCAATTTGTAGGCTAAGGAAGGGTAATGTTTAATTGCCGCTTAAGAGAAGTTCTCCCCTAGTAGTTAGTAAGTGGCCACCCTGATGAGCCCAGCTTGCCAGGGCAGCCCCTCCCTCCCCAGCAAACACACCCTCCTCTTCGAAGACCCAGCCTTCCCAAGATGAAGATCGGGGAGAAGGGGGAGGGGGGCCTCAGGTGGTGAGGGTCTTGTGACTACAGAATGGCATCAGTCCGCCACTTGGTTACATTGGTATAAGGCACGTCCAACCTCTTGCGGGTGTGGTCGGTGTCCCGACAGTAGAGGTAGCCGCAGGTGGGTTTCTGTAAGGTGTAGAAGGGTGTATACGAGTTGGTGTACTGCTGAGTGAAAAAACGATGGTTGATGACCTTCTGCTGCTGCTCCCAGGGATCTACCACTACTGGCATGGTGGATGCCAAGGACTTGCGGGGATGGCAGGGGTCCTGCTGCTTGTCTAAGAGCCGGCAGAAGCCCGGCAGCTGAGGCTTGTTGCCTGATTTGGCCTTTAGAGGCACCCGGATTTTCCTTGGTAGCTGGGGACACAGGAGAGAAGCAGGAAGGGAACAGACAGCATTAATGGTTAGGTCAGTTCGGGAGGAGGGGGTGTTGAATTCGTTTCTTTATTACCAATTTATTAAGTTTCTGCACTGGGCTGGGGAACTATGCAAAGCCCAATTCCAGTTACTAGCTTGCTTTGTGACTTTGGGCAACTCACTTAATCTCTCCCAGCCTCCGTTTCCTCATCAGTAAAATGGGGATAATACATTGCCTAGTTCACAAGGTTGTTCTAAAAAAAAAAACCTCAAGGTGCTATAGAAATAGGAGAGGTCACTACATTTACTACATGGGGGGAAGTGACATGTACACAGATGTGAGAAAAAGGATTCTGGGTGGCCAGAATCATAGCGTCAGAGTTGTAAGGGACCTTAGAGGTCATCTATTAATCAGCCAATCAACAAGCAATTATTTACTAGCTGTGTGACCTTGGGCAAGTCACTAACCCTGATTGCCTCAAAAGAAACAAACAAAACCAAGCAATTATTAGTGGCCTATAATGAAAAGATCAGTGACTCTTTGAAATACACTTTTACTCTCCACTGCCATTTTGAGGGTATCTCCATCACTTCTAACTTCTCCTTTGAGGTCCTTGTTTTTCATCTTTACCATCCAATAAAAATCCTCATAGATATTTTCTCCAGATCTCTAGGTTGATCCCCTTCTTTCCTCAATGGGTCCAAGTACATGGCTCACAGTTTTTCTCTCCTTCCCAACTCCTATCCTCTCCCTAAGGGATTTTCAACATTGATTCTCCCTCAAATACCCCAACCACTCAGTTCCCCAACTTCCTCACTGCCTGTGACCTATTCCTTCATCTGACCTCAGTGGCACAGAAAGACAGTCATACCCCAGGAACTTGTCATCAATCACAAATGTATGACTTCTATTTCCTCTGTGCCACTTACCTACCAGTAGACATCTTAAACTCAACATGTCCAAAAGTTAATTCATTATCTTTCCCCCTGAGCCTCCCACCTTCCCTAATACTATACAGATGAATGCCATCCGTCCAGTCCCCAAGAGTAATCTTGGACTCCTCACTATCTCTCATCCTCCCATATCCAATCTGTTGCCAAGGCCTGTCAATTTTACTTTTGTCACATCTCTTAAAAATGTCTCGTTTTCTCCTCTGATATTGCCACTACTCTAGTAGAGGCCATCATCGCCTTACACTTAGACAATTGTAATAACCTACTTATGGGTCTGCCTACCTCAAGTGTCTTCCCACTCAAATCCATCCTCCATTCAGCCACCAAAGTGATTTTCCTAAAGTTCATGTCCTATCAAGTCACCCTCACCCCTACTCAATAATTCCAATGGCTCCCCATTGCCTCTAGAATCAAATACAAAATCCTCTGACTTTCAAAGTCCTTCATAACCTAGCCCCCTCCCACCTTTCCAGTCTTTGTACACCCTACTCCCCACCAAGTACTCTGATCCAGTAACACTGGCTTCCTAGCTGTTCCACAAACAAGACCTTCCATCTCTAGGCTCTGGGCATTTTCTCTGGCTGTCTCCCATGCCTGGAAGGTTCTCCCTCCTTATCTCTGCCTACTGACCTCCCCTAGCTCCCAACTAAAATTTCTATCTTCTACAAGAAGTATTTCCCAGACCCCCTTCATTCTATTTGTAACTTTTTTCCTCTTTAACCTGTTTATAATTTGTACATATTTATTTGAATATTATCTTCCCCATTAGATTGTGAACTCCTTGAGGGCAGAGACTGTCTTTTGCCTCTTTTTTGTATTCCCCAGTGCTTAGCACAGTGCCTGGAATATGTTTATTGATTGACTAACCAGAGTCAAAGAACTTGGGTTCAAATTCTGCCTCTGTTTTATTGATAAGTTTGACCTTGGGCAAGTAACTTCACCTTCCTTGGCCTCTCTTTCCTCATCTGTAAAATGAAAGGGTTGGACTAAATGCCCATGGTTCCAGAACCATGAACCTATGGCCCTACTATCTATGGAAAGCTAGGTGATGTAGTGGATAAAGTGCTGAGCCTGGAGTTAGGGAGTTCAAATCTGTCCTCAGATACTTCCTAGCTGTGTGACCTGCTTAAGTCACTTAACCCTGTTTGCCTAGGTTTCCTCATCTGCAAAATGAGCTGGAGAAGGCAAACCATTTCAGTACCTTTGCTGAGAAAACCCCAAATGGGGTAACAGAGAGTTAGGCACAACAGTAATCATCTTTGGTATTTAGAAGTTTATCAAAGGATTGAAACTGCTGTAACAGGGATAAATGCAGAAACAAATAGCCTCCAGCTGATTTACTTCCATATTTTGGGGGACCCTTGGTCTCTCCCCACTGTGTCCCCTCCAAACTATGGGGCTGAAGACCTGGAAGCTGTGGAGGTGACAGGGAAGGGGACTTCTCTGATAATATTCATTTTAATTATCTATAATATTAATAATAGCTTGTATTTATAGCATGATTTATAGTTAAAAAGTGCTTTACAAGAGTGACTTGGCCTACATGATGCCTAAGGTCCCTTTCAGCTCAAAAGCTTTATAAGTTCTTCCTCCTACCCAAGCTGGTCCCTAGTTAGGTCCTATCCTTCTGCTCCACATTGGCCTTTCAGGACCAGTGCTTGTATTGCCACAGGTTACAAGACTTTCCGGAGACGTCCCCTAGCATCATGAACAACCTTAAGTGTCCAGTGTCCCAAGGCCCCAGTAAGGTGAACATTTTTTTCACTTGGCTTAGATTCTGTGAAAGTTTTCAAGCCTAAGGACTAGATGGCTTCTAAAGTGTCTTCCACATTTTGTGATTCTGGGACATCACTGTTCAGACTGGTTGGACAGGAGGAAGAAAGGTACCAGACTCTGGCAGGCTCTGGTCAAAGGTTCTTAGAGCTAGGAGAAGAAACTCAATAGAGAAGAGTGAGTTAAGAAACCCCCATACAGGGGCCTGGGTTCTTGTAACCATCTGTCTCTCATGCCTTAGGCTATTATAACATTACTTAGCCAGGTAAAGGAGTAGAGAAGGGAAGTAGGATTATAGAATTCTAGAATATCAGAGACAGAGAAACCTTAAGGGACAAACTATGTAGCATAATCTTTCATTTTACAAATGAGGAAAGTAAGGGCCAGGAAAGGTAAGTGATTTGCTCAAGGTCACACAGCATATCCAAGGTAAAGGCCATGAAGGTTATAGCTAAGTTAGGACAGACCAGGAGTTTGGAGAAGAAGAGGAAGAAGAAGAAGAAGGACAAGAAGGTGGAAGAGGAGGAGGAGGAAGAAGAGGAGGAGGAGGAGGAGGAGGAGGAGGAGGAGGAGGAGGAGGAAGAAGAAGAAGAAGAAGAAGAAGAAGAAGAAGAAGAAGAAGAAGGTAGAAGAAGGAGGACAGAAGAAGAAAAAGAGGAAGAGGAGGAGGACGGCTAGGTGGCGCAATAAATAGAGCACGGGCCCTGGAACCTGAGTTCAAATACGGCCTCAGACATTTAACACTTACTAGCCATGTGACCTTGGGCAAGTCACTTAACCCCATTTGCCCTGCCTTCTCCCCTCCAAAAAGCAAAAAAATAAAAACATTTACAAATTTAAAAGAAGAAGAAAAGGGAGGTTTGAATAAGGATAAGAAGTAAAAGATTAGAGAGAGTAGAGGAAGAATCCAGGAAGTCTTGCTCTTAGTCCTGCCCCTTCCAAAGGCCAACAAGCCAGTCCCTAGGTGACTAACCTTGGAAGGCAGGCACTGGTAAGGGAGGGTGGGGCCTTTTCACATACTTTCCAGGTTAACAGCTGGTTTCATTTAACCATTTCCTCTCCAAAAACAACTAAGGTCTTTCCTGTCTTTCCCTTCTTTGAGGGGAGGGTGGAAGAGATGAAAAAGAAGATAGATTCTTTAGTTCCATGAGAAGAAATCAAGCCAGTTTCCTCCTGGTTTCTCTACTCTCAACTAGCCCTCCCAAAATTTATAGGATCAGTGATAGAGGCTTAAAGCACCCCAGAGACCATCTAGTCCAACCCATCCCTCATTTTATTGATGAAGCAACTGAGGCCCAGGGAGGTTAAGTGATGTCTGTTCCCAAGGTCACATAGGCTGTAAGCATCAGGAGTGGGATTTGAAGTTAGGTTCTTCCACTCCAGAATCAAGGCTCCCCACACTAAAACATGATGAGGCCTCACTGTTCAGGCATGCCCATCTCTACCCTGCTCTCCATGCCCAACCCTCCCACCCTGGGCAAGACCCAAGGTATTGTTGGAGCCAGGTCTTAACCAGATTTTATAGTTGGGAGGTCAACATTGATTCTGAAATCAGGGCTTGCTAGGCTTAAGAAAGTGTTAATAATTCAGATTAAACTTAAACACCTGTGTATACACCTCCCCAGAACACCCCTAGCAAGTCCATATGAAGGGATCCCTAAACTTGTTTATCCAAATACTCAGACCCATTCGGGCTCCTGTGCTCGTTCATTGAATTGGGAATTCTGGTGAGTAGATAAAAGGTTGCTTTATGAGTATGTGAAATAGGGATAGAGAATATCTAAAAATCTGATTTGAGGGATGCCAGGAATGTACCCTCTCCCCCCCCCCCATCCTTTCTCCTTCATTCTACTGGGATGACTAAAAATTAGAGATTCATTTCTTTGGCTTCCAGAAAGTGTCCCCAGTTAAAATGTCAATTTCTCTAGGAAAGGGAAATACTTTAAGTCTATCTCAGTATGGATGTGTTCATTAGACACTTCTCTGAGAGGCTGGATTGATATGGAGGAGAGTTCATAAGGATAATGTGGGGTCAGGGGAGGATGGTACATTTGTATGGGCCTTGGGAGAGAAATTTGTAAGAGGAAAGGGGGGACTTTTCCTCTCCACTCAATATGGAATGGCCCTTCCTTATTTGGCCTGGGTCCAGCAACAGAGCAATCTGAACTGCTAGAGAAAGGGGCCTGGAGAAGCTATGACCTTATGTCTTAGAGAAAAAAGGAAGCCACAGGGCTATAAGGAGCCTTAAAGGGCATCTGATCCAATCCTCTCATTTTTACAGAGGAAGAAACTGAGGCTCAAAAAAACAAAATGACTTGTCCAAAGTCAGGCAGGTAGCAGGAGGGAAAACCTAGATTAAAGCCAGATCTTCTGACTTCTTCCACTATCTCCTGTTTGCCCATCCCAGAATCCTTTTGGAGGAAGCTCACCCCCAAACAATATAATGCACATGGAAACAGTGGGTGACATGGCACTGTTTAGAGGGCCTCCACTTCCCCCCAAGCTGCTCCAGGGATCTCAAGGAACTAATTCACCCACCCTGAGGGCCTAGGGCATCATACCATATAAGGCATCTTTCACAACTTTCTGATGTGTCTTGAATTTGGCAGGTGGAAGGCCGTATGGAAGGAAAGAGAGGCCTCTGTTGGTATGGGACCCTATCAAAAGGGGGTCCCATGAAGTTCTGGGTAATGTGTGGGTAGCCTCAGGGTGGGGCCAAGGGAGACCATTATGACGCTTGACACTAGGGGCCAGGACCTGGGGTGTGGGGAATATGCCCACCTGAGTCACACACACACACATATGCCTCCATCCCCAGACTTAGTTT
>NW_027187228.1:71504-128513 GCF_028583685.1 Petaurus breviceps papuanus
GAAGGGCAGCTAGGTAGCACAGTGAATAGAACACAGGCCCTGGAGTAAGGAGGACATGAATTCAAATTCGGCCTCAGACACTTGACACAGTTATTAACTGTGTGACCTTAGGCAAGTCACTTTAACTCCAATTACCTTGCCTTCCCCCCTCCAAAAAAAAGGGGGTAAAGAAAAGGAAAGAAGGGAAAGGAGAGATGGAAGAAGGTGAGGGAGGTGGGCAGGAAGGAAGGATAAGTAAGGGAAGAAGGAAGGAAGGGGAAGAAAGAAAAAGGAAAGAAGAAAGGAAAGAAGGAAGGATTGAGGGAGAAAGGAAATAAGTACTAAACACCTACTGTGTGCCAGGAACTTTGCTAAGTGCTTAAAATATTATCAGATTAGATCCTCACAACAACCCTGGGATTTAGGTGCTGCTATCCCCATGTTACAAACAAGGAAACTGAGGCAAACTGAAGCTGTGACTTACCTAGAGTCACATAGCTATTACATGTTTGGGGCCAGATTTGAACTCAGGTCTTCCTGACTCTAGGCCCACCACTTTATCCACTGAGCCACTTAGTTGCTATGCCCACATGGTACACTTCCTTACCACACCTAAAGCATCACTATCTCCCTAGGAAGCCCTCTCAAACCATTTTCCACATTCCCAAATGTATGGTACAATGGAAAGAAGACATTGGCTCTGGGGTCAAAGGATCTGAGTTCAGATCCTGTATCTGACACTAACTGGGTGACTTTCACCTTCCTGGAGCAAAGTTTTATCATCTGTAAAATGGGGGTGGTGGAAGAGGCGGTCTGGATGACCCCTAAGTTCCCTTCAAACTCTGGAGCTATAATCCTATGGAATCCCCAGCCTTAACAAACCTACCTTGGTACCTTGATAAACGTTTAACAACCAGATGGGGAAATACATGCACACTTTTAAGTTTAATCTGCAATATTAACATTTTCCCCATCACTTTCACAAGTCTGGATGATCAACAGAACAATATATACATCAAGCTCTGATTTGTAGCTTTTGTATATTTCCAAGATGTAAATACTTACTTAATGGTAGGTTAGAGCTGGCTCCAGCACAACCCTGGCTACTGACCTGCCTAGGGTGCTCCCACTCCCCTCAAACCCTTCTGGAGTGGGTGCCTCCTAGAAGTGTGTCTGGAATGTTAAAGATGTGAGTGACACATCCCCAGGGCAGGAAAGGGAGGGAGGGGAGAAAATAACAGCTGCAATTGGTGGGTACTCTGCCAGGCTGGCTTCAGGCAGGAGAATACACCTTATTTATTTACCTTTTCCTGCTTAGTCAGCAATGAGTGTTGGTTACCAGTGGACTTTGGGGCCAAGCAACCTGGAGATTCAGGTCTTAATAGCTTTGGTCCCAGTGTTCAGATCTTATATTTTGATGATAATGACCTCTAATAATAGAGAAGAAAGGCAAGGCTGAGGGTGGAAATTGGAGAGGAGGGAATAGAGGGAGGCCCAGGGGGAGAAATAACCAGAGAAGTCACCATAACAATTGTTGACTCTCTGATCTAGGATCTCAAGGCACTCTAAGACTGATGCTGTCTCCTGGTGGATAACAAAGGCAGGGATTATGGGGAAGGGGACAGAATGAGCTGCATGGTGACCACCATCCTCCTAGCTAACTCTATGCTTCCAGTTTCTCCCCACTCTGATCCATCTCTTACATAAAAGCCCATATCATCTTCATCTTCATCATCATAATAGCTAGCATTTCAAATAGTGCTTTAATATTTTCAAGGTTCTTTACATGGGTTATCTTGTTTGAGCCTAACAATAACCCACTGTAGTAGGTACTATTATTATGTCCATTTTATAGGTAAGGAAACTGAGGCTGAGAGTGCTTAAGTGACTTACCTGGGATAATAATAATACGCAGGTCTGACCACTTTATTCTTCTTTATTCTATTTAAAAGTCTTCCATGACTTCCTGTTGTTTAATGAATACTTAGGTTTGGACCCCCACAGTCTTGCACCAATTTACCTTTCCATCTTATTTTCTTTTATTCCCCTTTGTACACTTTATGATAGATAATACAGCCAAAACTTCCAGCTTTCCCCTCCCCTTCCCAGCTCATGCCAAAGTCTCCAGCTTCCCTGCTTCTTTATATAAGCTTTCCATTCCTTGTCTCTTCTTCCTTCCCTTCCTGCTCAGCTCAGATGCTTCCTCTGTGGCCTCCCCTGATCCTATCAGCCCTAAGCATTCTCTTCCTCACATTTTCCTGCAATTTTATGTCTAGTTCTCTATTTTTTTGTACCTATCACATTCCAGTTGATTTTACAATATGCCAGGGACTGACTGTGCCAAGTGCTAGAGAGACAGCCAAAGGTAAAAAAACAAAACAAAACCACAGTCTCCAATCTCAAAGAACTCACTGTCTAATGGGAGAAATGACCATGTACCTAATGAGGTACATCCAAGATATGTACTCAGTAGATGGCCGGTAATCTCAGAAGGGAAGGTACTAGCAGCTGGAGGAAAAGGGGAAGATCTGTTGCAGAAAGTCAGACTTGAACTGAGACCTGAAGGAAGCCAGGGAAACTAAAAGGCTGAAGTGAGGAGGGAAAATGGTCCAGGCATGGAAATGAGTTTTGGAGCAGCGGGTTCAAGGACTGGCAAGTGGGTCATTTTAGCTGAATTGTAGAGTCTGTGGAGCAGAGTAAAGTGGACTTAGATTGAAAAGGTAGTAAGGGACCCAGTTAGAGACCCCAATTACAAATTGGAAGCAATCTGAAAGTGTATATAACATAAAAATAAAACTCGTTGATAAAACCAAAAGTGACCAGAAAATTAAAAACTAAAAGCCAAGCAGAGAAATTTAAATTTGATCCTAGAGGTAATAGGGAGCCACTGGAGATTGTTGAGCAAGGGGTGACAAGATGAACCTATGTTTGAGAAAAATCACAGTGGCAGTCGAGTGTAGGCTAGATGGGAGTAGGGAGAGACAAGGGAAGAAACCCAGTTAGAAGGCTACCTTGGCAGCAGGTGGTGCAGTGGACAGAGTGCTGGAACTCCCAGAGTCAGGAAGTCCTAGATTCAAATCCCTTCTCAAACACTTACTGGCTGTGTGACCCTGGGCAAATTCTCTAGACCTGTCTTAAGCCTCAATTTTCCCATCTATAAAATGGTGATAATAATAGCACTGCCCAGGGTTGTTGCAAGGACTAAATGAGTTAATATATGTAAAGTACTTTGCAAACCTTAAAATTCTAAATAAATGCTAGCTATTATTAGTATTAGAGGCAGCTAGATGGCTTAGTGGATAGAGTGCTTTGGCCTGGAGTCAAAAAGACTGATCTTCCTGAGTTCAAATCTGACCTCAGACACTTACTAGCTGTGTGACCCTCAGCTGACCAGGGTCACAAAACTAGAAAATGTCTGAGGCTGGATTTGAATCCAAGTCTTCTTGATTCCAGGCCACAGGGCTCTCTCCATCCACTGGGCCATCTAGCAGGCAAGTCTCAACCTCTCTGGCCATTCACTTTCCTCATCTCTAAAATGAGAAGTTGGATGAAATGATCTGTAAGGTTTCTTCCAACTCTAAACCTTTGATCCTTTGATGTCTCTGAACTTTTTCTTTTTTGTTTGTTTATTTTATGCCCATGCCAGAGGCTGGGAAAATCATACAAACTGGTAAAATTTCAGGGAGATATGGGTGCGATGCTGTTCTTGACATCTTGACTCTTTCACCAGAATCTCCCAAAGTATTTCTCAAACATGAAGCTGTTACATCTCAAGTCACTTAGCCCTGTTTGCCTCACTTTCCTTATCTGTAAAATGAACTGGAGAAGGAAATGGCAAACCATTCTAGTATCTTTGCCAAGAAAACTCCAAATGGGGTTCCAAAAAAACTGGACACAACTGAACAAATTATTACCATTCTTCTTCACAATGTACCCTTTCCCTACCCCCAGGAAACTATAATCCCCTTAAGGGCAGGGACTATGTCATTTTGTATCACTTTGCATGGTACACACATAGTAGACCTTTCATAGTGGAACTGAATTGAGAAATGGACAGAGGAGACTGGCCTGCTTCTGGCCTGAGTAGACACCTAAAAGCAGACAAGACTGGAACCCTCGACATTGAGGGAAAAGGATAGAAGAGGTGAAAGGTCACTCTAAAAGAAGCATAAAAGACACCCAAAAGAAGGGAGCTCCTAAGGCTTCTAATCCCTATCTGAGCACAAGACCAAGTTTTTCCTGGCTGGGACCTGTCATTTATGGGGGTTTGGAAAGAGGCAAAAAGGCCAAGGGCCTAAAGAGATTTCTTTGCACCTATATCTTATAGGAAACAGTTAAATGAATACTTTCTGGTTTTGAATTTTCCTTCAACAACTTCTGGTCTAATTTTCTAGTTCAAACCCAAATTAAATCTCATTGGTTCCAGGAAGTCTTCCCTTCCCTCAAGTCCACAATGATTTCCCCAGCCATGTTGTAATAGAAAGAGTTTTGTTTCTGGAATCAGAATATCTGGGTTCAAATTCCCCTCTCTGATAGTTACTACCTGTGTATCCTTGGACAAGTCACTTAAATTCCCTTGGTCTCTCTGTGAGAAATGAAGGGATTGACCTCCATTCTCTCTAAGAGCCCTTCCTGCTCTAGAGTTATGATCCTAAAATACTACCACTACCGTGTCTCCCCGATAATGAGACACTGTCTTATTAATTTTTTTGGACAGAAAAACACCAGAGGGCTTATTTTCAGGGGAAGGCTTATTTTAATGAACATTAACAGCAATTTTAATAAACAGGTAAATGTGAACAAAAAAATGTACCTTTATTCAATAAGCAAATCACTGGGGAAGAACAGGATGACGCGCTCACTGCTGCAGCTCTGATTGGATGCATGTAGCGCGGAGGGGGTTCACCTTCACTACAGTAGAATCTCAATAGGGCTTATTTTCGGGGGAGGGCTTATTTTAGAGGAATCTTACACAGTAATGGGAGGGCTTATTTTCGGGATAGGTCTTATTATCGGGGAAACACGGTAGATGGCCTCTGAGGTCCCCCTCTAACTAGACTTACTTTCCATAGGCAGTAGACAGCCATTGTAGGTTCTTGAGCAGAGGAGAGATGTGTGGCTTGAACAAGTCAGCCCCTCTGACCCTTATTTTCCCCATCTGTAGGATAAGGGGGTTGGACTAGGTGGCCTACAAAGTTCTTTCTAGCTTTAAATCTATAGTCACATAATGAAAGTGGTATTTGAATAATAAAATTTTACATTCAAAAATCACTTTAAAGCTAACCAGGCTTTTTTAACCAGCACCTTTTCCTCATGATGACCCATTGTTCTTTCTCTGTTACTAATGTGGGAGAGGCTGGGAAAGGGGAAGTCAACTAGGAAGGTGCTTTCATAATCCAAATGTGAACTCATAAAGTTCTGGACCTTGGTGGTGGCATTGTGAATAGAGAGGGTAGATCTAGGAGACTAAGCTGGAATTCTTGGGGCCCTGGCCCTGTGTTGGAAGAGGAAAAGTGAGGTTAGTATACCATTTCAGCTCTTTCCCTGCCTCCAGGCAGAAGAGTCTATCTCAGACCATTCCTAGCCACTGGACACCCACACGCTACCTAAGTAATGTCCATCTATTTTGTTTTGTTTCTCAAATGCCCTCCCTATTTCTGTCAGGAAATCCCATGCTGGAAATCTGTCCTTGACTCTGGAGAGAGGAGAATCACAGATTCTAGGCCATATCTCCATTTCAGATTTCAGGTGACTGACTATAAACTTTGCTCTCTGGGGTTACAAGGTAATTATGAAGCTGGCTATCTAATTATAGGAATGGTGCTTCTGTCTGTTTCCAGTGGGGAGCCCTGTTATTTGACTGTTTCTTTTACTGGGGGGAACCAAGGGTGTTGGTTGTTATTATTAGGTGAGTGTAATTGGGGCTGAACACAAACAATATGAAGGGTGTTGAATTGGATGGAGAATTAGGCCCCATCCTTGCCCTAGGGAACCCCCACCCTATGCTCCCCATCTTGAAACTTGCCAAGCTAAGAGGATGAAATCCAGGGGAAAGGGACAGAGAGAGGTGGTTGAAATCTTAAGAAACCTGGGTTTTGCTCTCCACCTCAGTCACTGTGGTGGCCTTAATAAATAGCTTGGATGCAAGGCCTTTTCTAGGCTCTGCTCAACCATCTATAAAAGAGGCATAACAGCTTCATGTTTGAGAAACACTTTAGGAGATTCTGGTGAAAGAGTCAGGATGTCAAGAAGGGCATTACACCATACCCCCTTGAAGTTTTACTAGTTTGTATGATTAGCCTCTGGCACGGGCATAAAATAAACAAAAAAGGGAAGACGTTCAGAGAAGTCACAGGATCAAAGATTTAGTGTTAGAAGAAATCTTAAAGGTCCTTTAATCCAACTCTCTCATTTTAGAGATAAGGAAAGTGAAGACCAAAAAGTCTGAGGTGACAGCTAGGTGGCCCATGTAAAGCCAAGCATGAGCAGCTTTCCAGAGGACTGCTGCTATGAACAGCTTTCAGGGTTCTGATTACATAGTATAGCAAACTCTCTAATCAATAACAAATAAGAACAAAACATTCACAGAAAATCAAGGTACAGCATTCAGAATGTTATGACTTATCACAGAAAATCAAAATACAGCATTCACCCTGTCACAACTCAACAACTTATCACTAAGATGGCCACATAGTTTTCACCAAAATGGTCACATAGTTTTGAACAAAGTACATTCATCTAGTAACTCAATCATTCAATCATCCTTAAGGAGGCAAGGGACACAAAGTACAAAAGTCAAAGCCCTCCACCCATAGAGTGCAATTAAATTACAACTTCAACAGTCACTACTTAGTACCCTCTTACAGGGTAGCGGAAAGTACAAGAGCCATCCACCCCTAGGGCACAAGTAAATTACAATTTCAACAGTCACTACTCAGATAGTTTCATCAATCACTACTCAGTATTCATGGAGAGGTCTTTTCATCTTTACTTGAGGCAGGTAGCTCCTACCTAAATCCACCAAACTGTCACCTGGGTTCAAAGGCAGACAGCTCCCAGTTCCTTGTCCAGCTCTCTGTGTAGTTCCTGCTCCACAGTCCATCTCAAATCCTACACAGTCTCTGTTCCTGGGAAGACAAGGCTTAACAAAGCGACAATAATATTCATGACTTTAACAAAGTCATAACAACATTGGTACAAAATACCAGCACCACAGTTATGCTTCCTCAGTCTTCTGCAGCTCTGGTTGGACCTCAGAAATCCTTAGCAGCTCTGGCTAGCCCTTGGAAGTCTTCAGCACCATAAGCTCCATTCTCAAAATCAAAATCACTTTATCCAGCCTCCATGTGGCTTGCTCCAAGAAATTCTGTCTCAGTTCTCAATTCTCATTTCTCTTCTCAGTTCTCAATTCTCAGTTCAGTCTTCAGTCCAGCAGCAGCTGCCCTGCCTCCATGATGCTTATCCCAAGAAGTTCTGACTGTCCAGCTTGTGCTTTTCCTTATATACGGTATTAGCTTCTCCCTGTTCAGCCCCTTCCTGTCACATCAGCAACAGGGGTTACTTGTTCAGCCCCTTCCTGTTACGTTGGCAACAGGGGATAATACCTTCTGTTTCTTTAACAGAGGCTTAATTTGAAACTAGGTGCTAAGTACCTCTTAGCTTGGCAATACAAAGGGATCTTCAAATTTCATTACTATTGCAGCCCAGTAGAATGATAGAGCCCTGTGGCCTGGAATCAAGAAGACTTGAGTTCAATTCCAGCCTCAGAAACTTACTAGCTGTGTGACCCTGAACAAGTTATTTAACCTCTGTCTGCCTCTGTTTTCTCATCTGTAAAATGGAAGTAATAATAACACTCACCTCCCAGAGGGGTTGTGAATATCAAATGACATAATATTTCCAAAGCAGTTGGCATTTAGTAGGTGCTTAATAAATGCTTGTTCCCTTTCCCTCCTCCTTTGTCCAAGGTCACACAACTAAGAAGTAGGGAAAAAAAGGAATTGAGTCCAGGTCTTCTGACTTCCAATCAAACTATACCATAACAATTTTATTCTGTAGCTCCTGCCTCTCTTTCATCCCTTGCATCCTAGCTATTACCAAGCTATCATCCTTTCTTCCTAAAATTAAAAAAGAAATTTAAAGTATTTTCTTCAAACGTCCTCCTTTGGTCTTTGGACCACTAAGACCCAATCCCCTATGCCTAATTGATTGCAACAGAATCTGACCTCCAGTGTTTCCCTACTCTGAGTTCACAGAGCCAGCCATAATGTGACTTTGTCCTAGATAATGTAGAAAACTTCTGTTTGTTAAAGTTGCACCTCTTGTATGTGACAGTCCAATGGAGGCTTTGAGCTTTCACAATAACACATGCAAATAGGTATACAACCAAATATATTTTGTTTAAAAGCACTAATAAGAAGTGTCCCAATAGATGGATGCTCATTAATTGGAGAATGGCTGAACAAGCTGTGGTAAATGATTGTGATGGAATACTATTATGCTATAAGAAATGATGAACAAGATGGTTTCAGAAAAACCTGGGAAGGTTTAGTTCAACGAAAGCAAAGTAAAGAGAGCAGAACCAAGAGAACATTGTACAAATTAACATCAGTATTGTAAGAATGATCAACTCTGAAAGACTTGGCTACTCTGATCAAGACAATAATCCAAAATAATTCCAAAAGACCCATGATGAAAAATGCTATCCACTTCCAGAAAGAGAACTGATGAATTCTAAGTCCAGGTTAAAGCATATTTTTTCTACATTCTTGTGTGTGTGTGTGTGTGAGTGTGTGTAAGAGAGAGAGAGAGAGAGAGAGAGAGAGAGAGAGAGAGAGAGAGAGAAATGGCTAATAGAGGGGCAGCTAGGTGGTGAAGTCTACCAGGAAGACTCATCTTCCCGAGTTCAAATCTGACCTTAGGCACTTACTAAATGTGTGACCCTAGGCAAGTCACTTAACCCTGTTTGCCTCAGTTTCCTCATTTGTAAGATGAGCTGGAGAAGAAAGTAGCAAATCACTCCCCTATCTTTGCCAAATGGGGTCACAGAGAATCAGACATGCCTGAAACAACCAAAAAACAATAAAAACAGAGAAATATGTTTTGAATGACATCACATGCATTATCAATATCATGTTGTTTGTCAGCTCAAGAGATGGAAGAGGAGCAGGAGGAAGAGAATGTGGAACTCAAATTTTTTTAACTGTTATAAATAAATAGTTTTTAAAAAGAAGTGCCCCTCACTGAACCCTAGTTGCCAAATGTTTCCAAGGTTATCAAAATAAGAAAAATAAAACCCATGGCCACAGGGTCTTCTTATATCCCCTCCACAAACTTCATGATCCAGCTACACTGGCTATTTGAAGTTCCTCAAACTTCTATCTCCCATCTCCATGCCTTTACACAGGCAATCTGCCAAACTGGGATGCTGTCTCTTCTCATCTCTACCTTAGTTTCTGTTGCTCTCTTCAACACTCAAATCCCACTATCAAAACCCACTATCTGGACTAAACCATTCCTAATCACCTAGCTGCTCATGCCTTTCTCTTTGAGATTACATGCCACCTACTAGGTATATAGTTAATAAGCATCTCATTATCACCATGCTTCCCCCATTAAAATGTAATCTTCTTCTTAGGGGTAAGAGACTGTTTTCTGCCTCTCCTGCGATCTCCAGCACTTAGCATAATGCCTAGCATATACAAAGGGCTTGATAAATCCTTGCTGACTGATGACCATAACAGTAAGAAGGAAATGGTTTCTTTGATAAAATATTGGACAACATGAGAAAAGGTATGAAGAATTCAGAGAAACTTGGGAAGACTCATACTAACAGATGTAGAGGATAGAAAACACAAGTGGAACCAAATAATAATTCTACCATAGGAAAAGAAAACACACTGAAAGACATCAGGATTCAAACTGATAAAATGATTGATCTTGATTCTGGATAACTGATGATGAAATAGGACCTTTCTTCCAGAGAGAGGTGGTGGGCTATCATTGCAGAATGCAGCATGCCCTGTTAGATGTCATATATGTGCCAGGCACTGTGTTAAGAGCTTTACAATTATCATCTCATTAGATGCCTATGCCTGGGAGGTAGGTGCTATTATTAGCCCCATTTTACAGATGAGAAAACTGAGGTAAATGAATTAAGTGACTTGCCCAGGGTCACATAGCTAGTAAGTGTCTGAGGCTGGATTTGAACTCAGATCTTCCTAACTCCAGGTCCAATATTTATCTACTGCATCACCAAGCTGCCCTTGTTTAAAGGAAGGGTTCCATGGGAAGTAGGAGAGAGGAGAGCAGTAATTGGGAAGTGAAAGTGATAGTTCATGGGGTGGCCAGGTGTCAAAGTGAGTAAGAGCACTGGCCCAGAGTTGGGAGACCTGGGATCGGTTCTGGCCTCAGATACTTAACACCCACACAAAATAACTGGCCGTGTAACCTTGAGCAAGTTACTTAACCCCAATTGCTTTAAAAAAAAAAAGTGATAGTTCATAAAAGGCCAAAAACATTGGGACAGGGGTGGGGAACCTGTGACCTTGAGGCTCTACATTACATATACCCCTAGGATAACAAATTAAATTAAAGAAAGGTAAATTAACAGGCCCTGGTTGGAAAATCTTCATAGGTTTCAGGGGGCTGTCTGTCTGTCTTGACTCTTCCTAGTCCCCAGCTCTTCCAGTCCCAACTGTACACACCTGACACTTTCATCATGCCACTCCCTTGTTCAAGATTCTACATTTCCCCGTATTTTCTGTCACAAAATAATAACTCTAAAGTTTCAAGAAATGTCTCCAGACCAAATAGTTCATTTTACAGATGAGGAAACTGAGGGCTAGGGAGCTTTAATGACTAGCTCCAGGTCACATGTGTGTCAGAGGCAGAATTTGAATTCAGGATTTCTGATTCCCAGTCTGGTATTCCTTCCGCTGAATCACAGATCAAGTCCAAACTCTGAGACCCTCAAGAAATGCACTCCCTCATCTTGGGAAAAGAGGGGGTAAATTTTAGAACTCAAAATCTTATCAAAGTGAATGTTGAAAACTAAAAGTAAAGAAAAAAAAAGAAACGTACTCCCTGCATCTAAACTAACCAATCTTATGTCCTACCACTCTTCTTATGAGCCCTCTCTTCCTATTAGATAGGTCATAGGATCTTTGATTTATACCTGGAAGGGAACTTAGGGATCACTGAGTTCATTCCTCTTACTTTGTAGATAAGGCACAGAGAAGTTAAGTGACTTACCTGGAGTCACACAACCAGAAAGTATCAGAGGTGAGACCTGAACCCAAGTGTTCCCAGCTCTGAGAAGAGTACTCTATCCAGTACGCCTTGATGCCTCTTCCCTTCTGATTTCCCCTTCAACACATTTACTTCTTGCTTGTTTTTATCTCCATGCTAAATTAGCTCCTGTTATTTCCTCTGTTTGGAATGGCTAGCCTCCTTCTACCTAAACAAATCCTACTAACCTATTCTGTGAGGCCCTCCTGGACACTGATAGCCCATAATGACTTCCTCTTCTCTGAAGTCCTAGAATACCTAATTATATATAGCACTTTAAGCATTACATATGTTATCTTATTTGATCCTTACAATAATTCTTTGTGGTACATGCTATTATTATCTCCATTTTACAAATAAGGAAACTGAGACAGACACCAGTTAAGTGACTTGCCCAGGGTCGTACAGCTAGTAAAGGTCTGAGGCAAGATTCAAACACAGGTCTATCTTGGCTTCAAGTCTAACCCTCGATCCACTGTGCAGGAATGCCTGCCTCTGCGGTGCCTATGGTCAGCACCTCCCGGTTTAGTGCTGCTTCCCTTCCATGTTTCATATGGGTTGAGCATGCCTCCCCAAACACAAATGTAAGCTTCTTGAGGGGAGTGACCTCATCCTATACTTGTTTTTAAGTTCCCAGCTCCTGTGTGCTTCCTACCCATCCCCAACTTGGAATGCCTTTCCTTCTCTCTTCCTCTCTTAAAATCCTACTCATCTTTCCAGGCCTATCTAAAATTCCACCAACGCCAAGAAGGCTTCCTGGGCCACTCAAGCCTGCACAAAGATCTGCCCTCTTCTCTGAACTCCTGTTGCATGTGCTGCCTGTACTCATAGGATCCCAGAATGTCAGAATGGAAACAACTTCAGAGATCACAGTACAACTCCCTTTTTTTTTTTTGGAGGGGGGAAGGCAGGGCAGTTGGGGTTAAATGATTTGCCCTAGGTCACATGGCTAGTAAGTGTTAAGCATCTGCGGCCACATTTGAACTCAGGTCCTCCTGACTCCAGGGCTGGTGCTCTATTCACTATGCCACCTAGCTGCCCCAACCCCCTCATTTTATAGATTAAAAAGCTGAGCATCTGAAAGAGGAAGTGACTCTCCCACAGTCACACAGCCAGGAAGTGGCAGAGGCCAGTCTTCAACCAATGTCTTCTGACTCCAAACCCAAGGGCCTTTTCTATTATATCCTGTGTGCTATGTGCCTCTCTCATTTTTGGAGAAACAGAGACAGAGGCAAATAGATAGAAATAGATATGTAGACAGATAGATATAGATACATATAGATAAATATAGACAATCAGATACAGAAATAGGTAGATATAGAGAGACTGATAATTAGATACAGATAACTATAGAAACATAGATAAATATAGATAATTAGATATACACAGACAGATACAGATACAAAAATAGGTATATATAGAAAGAAAATTAGACATATAAATACATAGAGTGATATAGAGAGATAGAGACAGAGAGAAATACACAGACAGTTAGATATAGAGAAACAGATAGATATAAAGAAAGAGGTAGGTATTTAGGTAACATAGATAAAGAGAGGTAGATAGAGAAACATAGATACAGAGAGATGGGTTGATAGATGATAGATGGATATGCAGTATCAATATATGCAATAATATATACCCATATGATATACTGAGAGTTGTTTTGGGAGCCAAGAAGATCTAGCAAGCCCTGCCTCTGCCATACACTGGCTGTATGACTCCTGGGCAAGTCACTTAACCTCTCTGAGTTCTAGGAAACTCCCTAAGACTATAAGTTGCAGAGACAGTGTCAACTTGCATTGGTAGAAAGAGTTCCCTCATCCTGGAGCTATGTCAATGAAATCATAGGTCCAGTCCCTATCTATCAGTTAGTTGATCCATTATGATCCATTATCTATGTACAAACATCCGTGTGTGTGTGTGTGTGTGTGTGTGTGTGTGTGATAGTTTATCTTGTTCTCTCTATGCAGGGCTTGTCAATATGATGAGACTCTGGCCAAGAATCTTTAGCCATCACTCCCAGCGCTTAGCCAGGCTGGATACATTGCTATCTCCCAGCTATCCATGTTTCCAAGCCTGTTTACTGGCTGTCCCCCTTTCCCATCTCTTCCCTGACTCTTAGAATCTCTTGCTTCCTCCAAGAAGAACTCAAGCACCACCTTCTCACACAAAGTCTCTCCTGACCTACAGCTGCCAATGCCCTCCCCCTCAAAATTTAGCTGCATTTATTTTGCATATAATTGACATTTATGTATATACATATTGTTTCTCTCCTCCCCCAATAGGATGAAAACTCCTTGAGGGCAGGATCTGTTTTATCTTTGTATCTCCAGAGAGCACTGTGCCTGGCTTTGGAAGGCACTTGATAAATGCTTACTGATTGATTGATAGTGGATAATCAACACCCAGTACATTCTTTTCTATTATTAAACAGCATGTTTCAAGGTTTAAGAACTTTTGTCTCAAACCACTCCTGTGTGAATAGGTTGTACAAGTATTATTATCCTATATTACAGATAAGGAAACTTTAAAAATTAAGTAGCTTTTTCATGGTCATACAGAGGGAACCAGAAGAATGGGAAAGAAATTCAGTCAAGTCCTTCCCTCCTCCAGCAGTCCTGCTATCATTAGATTGCAAGTTCCTTGAGGGCAGGGACTGTCTTTTGCCTCTTTTTGTATCCCCATGGAGGACCATCTCCATCTATATCTTGCCTCTGGACCCAGATGACTCAGGAGACAAGAATGAGGTTAGTGACTTTGCACAACTCTGCCTCACTTAAATCCAATTCACTCAAAAGTCATGACGTCACATTCCCAGAAGTGTGATCCTCTTCTAGAAGACAAAAACAACAGTCCTCAGCACTTAGCACAGTAGTAGGTACTTACTGGCACCAGTAGGTACTTAATAAATGATTTATTGAATTGAAATCCTGACCAGCTTTCCCTGTTCCAGTCACCTGTCTCTAATCCTCAGTCAGAGCACCAGAGACAGAATTTGAACGAAGAATTCCTGAGTGTAAGTTCAGTGATTCCATCCCTCCCCAGGCTCCACTCCTGAATCTCCAAACTTGCTCCAATGCCACAGAAGCCTCCTCATCCTGGAAGTTCACTTTTCCCCATATTGAAAGTATACGACCCCCTCTCAACACCTTCCTCTGATTGCTTGGTTTCTCCCAGACCCTCTATTGCAAGGGAAACTCCCAGGCCAGCCATATCTCCATTTCTCTACAGGCTCCACTCCTCATCCTACCTCATGGGTACCTTCTCCCCTTTCCCCACCCCTTTTCTGCTTCCTTTCATGTTTTGTCTTCCCTAATTAAAGTAGAAGCTCCTTGAGGGCTGGGACTTTTCTTGGCACAGGGTGAAAGCACTTAATAAAAACTTTGATGACTTAACCTGATTTGCTCTTTCCAATATGGTATTCTAATTAAATATGGACTTTGGACATGAGTGGGTGGCACAACAAGCATCCAGGGACTGGATGGGGAATAAAAGCAGTCAATCTCAGGACCTCCTTAGGTCACAGGCATCTCAAAGGTTGGGGGACATTAGTTTTTGGAAATCAGAAATTTCCATGCCACGTTGGTTCAGCCAAATCAAAACTACAAGCATCTGAATACCGGCAGCATTCCTGAGCCTTTGTAAGTCAGATAGAGAAAAGGGGAACTGGAAAGAGGGGCTGCTAGGAAGGTAATTAAGGGGGAGGTCCAGTATCCCTCACTGAATCACACACTTCACATCCTCCCTAGATGATGGGCTTGTCAAGAGGCATAAACCTGACACCTACCCTTTCCTCCCTCATCTTTCCCTCTGGCTTCCAGGCCCTGGAGCAAACAGGACCTAGAAGAGCATTCTATCCACCCAGGCTATAGTGTGTGACCTTTGACTTGCTCAGGCCTCTGATCGCTTTCCTAAAGAAACCCCTCAGGTTCCTTGCATGGCATAGGAACAGATTTAGTGACCTTAGAGGCCACTGAGTCTAACCTCTTCATTTTACAGATGAGACAGCTGAGGCATTCAGAGGCTCAATAACTTATTCCGTAAGTGTCTGAACTCCTAAGTTTCAGCTTTTTAAGAGTCCCTGGGAGTCAAACCCCAGCCTTCCTGACCCCAAAGCTGGTGGACTATCTATCTACTAGGCCAACTGCCTCTAGTTTACATTTACTAAATGTTTGTGGAATGAGATTAAAGGACTGAAAAAAAGGAGCTGGGTTTGAAATCTGCCTCCACTCCTTATTATCTGGGACAACTTTGGACAAGTCAAGGTGTTCTCTAAGCTCTGTTTCTGTTCCAAATTCTACCTTTGGTCCTATGAACCACCACCGGCACCTGAGTCTTGTGTGAATTTGAACCCTCTCCTCAACGGGAGTGGGAGAGATCAGAAAACTTAAATTCAGTGGGTCTCTCAAAGACTTGCCAGGGAGGTCCTATATCCAGAGATCCCCAGACTACCTGAGAGCTAGGCCAGCCGAACAATGGTTTCTTGTAGGCAGGAGGCAGGCAGGAATGTGACCCGGGGAGTTGGGCGGTGGGGCGGCTGCTGTGGCGCGGCGGCTGGGCGGGGCCAGGTAACAGCAACCAGCCTTACTACCTGTCCAGGTGCCTCCCATTTCCAGGAGTGCTGCGCAGCCGACAGCACCTGCAGCCCGTTGCAGTCTGTGACGGGCTAAGGACCGGGGACCAGGGGCATGGCTTCTTAGAATCTTTCCCTCGGGGCCAGACCGGGGCAGAGTCCAGTCAAACTTAGCAGAGCCCCAGCGCAGGGGAGGAAGGAGTCCTCCGCACCCCAGCACAGACAGAGGGCAAGATGAAGAAGAACCAATCGGTGCAAGGGACCTTCAGCAAACTCTTTGGGAAGAAACATACAACTCCCACGACCACCTCCTTGTATGCCACCAACCCTCCCTGGATCTTCACCCAGGAGGTCCCCGTAGAGGGGACCAGGAACTTTGGTGAGTCGATTCTAGAGTTGGGGCCGGAAGAGGGAGAGCTCTGTTAGTGGGTGGGGCCAGGGAAATAAAGGGTCCCCCGAAAGCTCCCACTGAAGGGCTTGGCCCAGTGTCTTAGCTCCCGTTCTCCCTGCAGCGAGCTGAGAGGCGCATGTGCCCAGAGAGCGCGTCTGAGGCTCTCTCCTTGGGCTCGGTGCACAGCAGTGAAGACGTGAGACTCAGAGAAGAGGGTGGACGGGAAAGGGACGCGTTAGAACCTGTGAATTAGGGAGAGAGAGAAACTGCTGGGGAAGGGGGAGGAGAGCTGGGGGACTGATTACTGGGCTGGGCTCTGAGAAGGAGGTGCTGTTAGGATCCAGAGGGGTGTGTGTGTATGTGTGTATGGTCTGTATATCTGTGTATCTGTGTGCATGGAGGGGATCCCAGTAAGTCCCAACGCAGGACTTCCTTCTCACTGCCCTGCCTGAGATCCCCACAGTCCTCTTTCTGCAGTGTTTATTCTTCCCCTATGTTGGTTAAGTAACTTTTTTTTTTTAGTTCTTACAGTCATAGGGTTTGTAGCAAGGCCCGCCAATGGAACTTCCTAACCCCCTTACTGTTTTTGTCTTTCTGATCTGGAAGAGTTTCTTTCTGAATCACTTTCCCTCTGCCTCCCTCAGTTCCCTCATCTGTAAAAAGGGGTTTTACTAAATGATCGCTAAAGTTCCAGCTCTCAATCAAAGAGAGCTGAAGGATTGACTCTCCAGATAGCCCTGCCTTGCCCTTACCCCAGACTTCCAGGCTCTGACCTTGCCACAGGCCCTGCCCAGTGTTGCCACACTGGGGTCAGGTTGGTCAGAGGAGCCAGCCAGTTGTTCCAGGGTCATCAGAGCCACTCTCTCTATTCATGCAGCCCCTCCCACTTTGGCATGTTTGGGTTTTCTATCATCGGAAAAAGTCAATAGAGGTGGGGGTTGACTGCCCTTGGTGCCAGCATGTGTGAAGAAATGACTCACATTTTCACTTATTAATACTCACTTTTCCCCTACTTCTATCCCTGTCATCAGAGTCATTCTGGGGTCAGGATTTCTCTAATGGTCTGAAGGGACTCTTTTGGGAAGAAGGGGGCTTGGATCAAGAGAAGAAACTTGTAGGAGCTGGGAAAGTGGGAAAAGTGGTCATAAGATCTTAGAGCTCTCTCTACAAGCAAGGAAACTGAGGCCCAGGAAGTTTTAGTAACTTACCCAAGGTCACCCAGAAGGTCAGGATGGACAGCCATCTAAAAAGGAAGAAATTAATGGACAGTTCAGCTAAGCCCCAGGGCTTAGGCCTTGTGTCACCTTATCAGTTCATCTCAATGCAATTTGTATTTCCTCTAATTTGGGGGAAATGGAGAGTGGAGGGAAAGAAGATTCAGTTGTGGACCAGTCACAGATGACCTTGTGTCCCTGGAGATATAGCAAGGGTGTGCTGCAAGAACCCTACTTGTGGCCCCCCTGAAGTCACTGGACACTACCTGGTTCTAGTCTCCTGATTTAGGGATCCTTTCTTTATTTACTACTAGTTACATCAGCGGCAGCAGAGTTTGCACTAGTGGTGGGGTAGGGGGACTTAAGGAATCTGTGATAGCCTAAATAGAGAGAAAAGTTGTATGGACCTGGCCCCTGACATTGAGGTATTTACAAGCACACCCCCTACCACCACCCCCATGTGAAACACAGAAACAAACTCTACAAATGCAAAACATACCTCAGATATTTACAGTTTATATAGTCAATGAGTGAAGAGGGCTGGTGAGGAAGGGATGGGGCAGCCATTATGAGGATGACCTCAAAATGAGCATCCCTCATCTGTAAGATTATGGAGTGGGACTGCTTTACTATCTTCTTGACCTTGAACAAGTCACTTGACTTCCCCAGGACTCCTTTCCTCATATGTAGCAGGAGGGGATTCCACTAGGTGGCCTCTGATTTCCCCTTTAAATCCTATGATCTGAAGCTGTGTGTTTGCAGGAAGGGATAGAGCCCAAGGTCTGCCCTAATACACCCTGCCAGGCAGAGCTCACAGGACCTTCTTGGCTCTTAATTCAGTGGGATTGAGAAGGAAATGGGTATGAAACTTTTTTTTTTCTTTCCATATCCTCGTCTAAGCTCTGAACTCTGGGCTGGGTGAAGCAGAGGGCACAGGTAGGCCAATAGAGATTAGCCAAAGGTAGCAACTGAAGAAGAGGAAGGAGAAGGAAACATTCCTGTCTCAGTCTTCCCTGACACTTAGAACCTAGTGAGACAGTGGAAGAGGGAACCCTGGATCCAAGAGGTGGCTAGTATCCTTCCTAGGTTTGGGCAGGGCCAGGCGCTCATCAGGGCAGCTCCCTCTCCCCAGGGCAGAGCCCAGGCACACAGCTGACTCAGCCTGGGCTCATCCCAGCACAGGTAGGGGTGGAAAATAAAGCATGCCCTGGTAGTCGGTTCTCCAGGGTTTCCCATGTGCTGAGTTGGAGGTGTTGGGTGCTGGTGGGTGTGGCAGCTGGCCCTCCACCCTGTCAAACAGGAATTGGGGTGGGTGGGAATGTATGGCATGGGGGGTGGGGGGGAAGGATTGTGTATATCAAAGCTCATGTATGAAAAGAATGGACTGGGAGTCAAGAGCCCTAGATTCTAATCCTGGCAGCTATTGACTGCTTCTTCACTTCACTCAATTTTCTCACCTCAGACGCAGCCAATATCCATTCTGACAATCTCCAGGAATTAGGAGAATCATCGACTCTCATCTTGGACTTGGAAGTACTTTGAAAAGCACTAGGAATTATATAAATGGGGTTTTATTTCTACCACTCCCATCTAAAGATTATTTCTAGCATTCTTTGTTCAAGCTTTCCTCAACTCTTTTCTCCTAACTGTCCTGTTAGACATCAGGGGAAACAGATGCTGAGAGGGATGGAGCAACTCTCTCAAGGTCACACAAAGAGCTAGACCCTTCAACCCTCTGTCTGTGATATTGTCTCTGGAACCTGGGATGATGGGGATTGGCCCATCGGGAGACAATAGTAACAGGGATGTGGTGGAAAAATCGATGTAGAAGGATTTGGGCCAGGGCCCTAGGAGCTTGGAAGAGATTGGGGAAGTCCTCACTCTCCACCCCCGCCCCTTTCCCCAGATGCACAAGGAGAGTAAAGGGTAAAATGTACATGTTTTTGCTGATGGAATTTTAAGAAAAAGATTAGAATCCTCTCTTATTTGCACTATTGCCTGTAACTATCCCTGGAATGCCCATCAGACCCCTTAGCACTAGGTAGGATCTCCTGTCCTAATGAGCCTTGTGGAAGGAGCACTGCATTTGCAGTCAGAAGATTCCAGGTTTGAGTCATGACTCCAAACCCTTTACTAGCAATGCTGACCTTGGGCAAATCCTCCCACATCCCTGAGCCTCAATTTCCTCATCTGTAAAATGGGGTTGATGTGAATAATGCCTTCACCTTCTGCCTCATAGGGTTGTGGTGAGGATAAAATGAGATAATGGATGGGAAAGCACTTTGTGATCCTAAAGCACTCTTTAAGCATTAGCTCTTGTGTTCATAGTTGTGGTTCTTCCTTTTAAGCCAGGGTGCTCCCTTACTTCCTGAAGACCTGGAAGGGAAGTTGTGTTCCCAAGCTCCTCTTCATCCCTTCCGTCATCACCCTCCTCTGTGCTCAGTAGAGCTATACTGTTTGCACGTCAGCTTCTTGGTGGGTGGTAACCCACTCTACCCTGACTTTGAGGAGTAGAAGCAGCCTTGAGTATCTTTAGAGAGGCCAGAGTATGGTTCTCCATTTCCTGGTTACCTTGTGTCTGGTAGACAGATGCCCAGGACCCAGAGATGGCATAAGTGTTATAGGCTGATAGCTCTAGGCCTAGAAGGGACCTCAGAGGTCATCTAATCCAACCTCCTCATTTTAGAGATGTAGGAACTGAGACCCACCAAGGTTAAGTGACTTGCCCAAGGTGACACCACTGTAAAGTATCAGAAGGAAGATTTATGCCTAAGAGCTCTTACTCCAGGGACAGTATTCTCTCCTTTGTACCAGACCTAGTCCCGCCCCCACTGTAGGTTTCCTTAATGCCTCTCTAATTGGCTTATACCCCAGAGCCATTTGGCTGAGTGCAGTGGAGAGGAGGCCACCACCCCAAAATCTCCACAGTATATATCTATCATTACTGTCCTTAATGTTCAGATAATATTTTAGACATGCTCTCTTATTTTGGTCCCACGTCAACCTAGTACAGATATTACTATAATAATAATATTAACAACAACAATAATAATGACTAGCATTTATATAGTAATCTAAGGTTTATAGAGCACTTCACATAGGTGATCTCTTCTGATCATCACAGAAATCTGTGTGGTAGGACCTATAATTATCCCCATTTTACAGATAAGTATACTGCAACTAAAAAGCAAAATTACTTTGCCCAGGATCAAACAGGATTTGAACTCAGGTCTTCTCGACTCTAAATGTAGCACTCCATCCACTGTAGCACCTAGGGGTGGCTAGGTGGCACAGTGAATAGAGCACCAGCCCTGGAGTCAGGAGGGCCTGAGTTCAAATCCAACCTCAGACGCTTAACACAAAAACTAGCTGTGTGACCTTGGGCAAGTCACTTAACCCCAACTGCCTTACCTTCCCCCCTCCAAAAAGCAAAAAGCCAAAAACAAACAGAAAACATCCACTGTAGCATCTGGCCTCTTTTGTAGATTAGGAAGTAGAGGCTTCCTGGGAATTGCACAGCCAGCAAATAGCAGGTCACCCAGGCTGGAACAGAAGTCATTTGCTTTTTCTCCTGCATCTCATTAGAGTTGGGGTTCTTAACCATTTTTGTGTCATGAACACCATGGGCAGTTTAATGAAGCCCATGGACCCTCAAAATAATGCTTTTCAACAAATAAAATACATAGGGTTACAAAAAAACCCAGTTATATTGAAATACGATTATTGAAAAATAAATTTTTTAAGTTCATAGCCTCCTGCAATAAAGGAGGATTAAAGAAAACCTGGAAGAGGCCTTGGTCTAGTGTTTGGTTTTTATTGGGCCTCTGGAGGTGCATTCTTCCTAGGTGGAACTAAGCTAATCTTCTCAGCCAAGACGGGGTTGGCACCATCAGAGAAAGCTGACCTGTGACTTTCTTTCTGGGGATGTGAAGGAGACTTTTGTTTGTACTCCTGTTTCCTGGAGGTGTTCTGTGGTTTGCCTGGAGCTTTGCACATACATACTCAACCTGCCACCCCTTTCCTCCCCTAGCTCCCCCCTCTGCAGCACATGTATTATATAATCCCTTGTTGTTGTTGATTTTGTAGCCAATTTATATAGTGCTGGCCAAAGAGCCCTAGATTTCAAGTCTCCCAACCTGGGTTCAAATCTTGTTTCAGTATTTTAACTGTCTGTGTGACCTTAAGCAAACCACTTCCTTTCTTTGGACCTCTCAGTCCACTTTTAAAATAAAAGGCTTGGACTAGACCACCGAGTTTTAACCTGAGGTCCACAGATCCCTGGGGGAATCTATGGATGGATTGGGGAAGGGGATGAACTTGGAAATTTTTATTATTTTAATAACTATTTCAGTATCCTTGAGTTCCTTTGCAATCCTGTATATTTTATGCATCTAAAAATGTGATTCTAAGAAGGCTTCTCCAGACTTCCAAAGGGATCCATGACCCGAACAAGGTTAAGAACTCTCTTGCCTAGAAGATCCCTAAGACCCCTTCCAGTTCCATTATCCTATATTTCCTAGGAAGGATAAGGTGGCTCCCTCCAACCCCACCTCCCTATTCCTCACATACACACTCCATAGCCCCTCTGTGGTTTCCTTTATTCTATATTATCCTTTTTCCATCTATGATCATCTCTCTTCCCTCCCCCTCACACAAGGATATGTCCACCCTTCTTGACCCACCATCTCTTCTTTTATGTTCTTTTGGGACCATCCCCTTAAACTCTCCATGTCCTCTAAAGCTGCCTCTGTCCTTGGACTAATCTGTCCTCTCTCCTTTTGTTTTTGAGTGAAGCAATTACTGATTACTCAGGAGTCCCTCTGGAAAGGGCTGGAGCTTTTCAACCTCTTGTCCTTCTCACCTGCTAATTACCAAGGAAGGATTTCATTATAGTCAATTATTGCCTGCATCCCTTCCTTCCCCTGACAGCCCTCCCTTGGGAAGGCTGTGGCTGCCCCCTGGCTGGCAGGGACAGTGGATTAGAATAGGACCTGGGATGAGGGGGACTGGGGTCACTGGGATTATTCTGGGTTACAATAGCAGAATTAAGCCTCTGTCCCTACCTAATTCCCCAGGATCCGATTAGAGGCTGCCCTCTAGCCTGCAGCTCTGGGGTCATTTAGGCTTGGAAGGTCACTGTCTTTGCCCCCCACTCTTTTTCCACCCTCACCCTGCCCTGAAGGTAGTTCTGTCTTCTCAGAGTATTCAGTCAACAAGCATTTATTCCATTCCCTTCCTCGGAGAAGTATTAAGCACTTGCTACATAGGAGGTACTGTCCTAGGTGCTGGGCAGATAAATACAAGAAACAATCCTGTCCTGAAAAAGCTTTCATTTTGGGGGTTGGTAGAGGATGAATTAGGTATACAAATAAATATAGGATTAAGATGACCCTAGAGTCTATTTGCCCAATAGGATAAGATTTGGTGGAGGAAGGGAGGAGGGAATAGGGGGCAGGGAAGCTGTGTTTATTTTTTTAGAAATGAAAAAAGGTCAAGGAAGAAGGGGAAACAGGAGCCTGGAAATTCTGCCTCAGGACCACTTGGCGCCTTGTTCTGCCTGTTTACCTGTCCCACCCCACCCCTACCTGCCTGCTGATTAGAATCCTAGTGAGAGATTTGGCCCCAGGAGCACCTCCAGGACACCTTCCCTGACTGCCCCAGCCCACACTCATATTTCATCCTCTTGGTTCTCAGTCTTCATTGTCTGAACCACTTGTGGAATCACCCACTCCTAGAATGTCAGTTTCCAGGGACCTTGGAGATAATCTTGTCCACTGCCTGCTTTTACTGAGGAAGAAAGGGAGGCCCAGAGAAGGAAAGCAACATGCCCAAGCCCACACAGCAAATTCATGGTAGAGCTGGGAGTAGAAGCCAGTGCTCCGGAATGCCATTGTTTACTTAGTGTTTGTTACATTGTTGTTGTTGCTTTTGTCCCTCATTTTTGAAGAGGACCATGACATCAGGAAAATGATGGTTTTTTCATACACTACTGTTGTTTTTAAAGATCCCAAAGAGTAGGAAATGCCCACAGACCTCAACATCCCTCACATTGCCTGACACGGTACCTTTGCATGACTCCCTAGTAAATACTAAATGGATCAGGCTCACTGGGAGCCTGGTTCTATTAGCCAGCCAGAAAAGAGACATGAAGGCCAGAGGAAAAGGTGGTTACAGAAAGGATCTCGGGCCTGGCAATCACTCTGGCTCCATGGGACTCCAGCCTCATGACTCATTGCTGGGCTTCCTCCTCCTCCTCTTCCTCCTCTCTCTAGCTTTCCAGGAATCAGATTTCTTAAGTGGAGTCTGTAGGAAACTCATAAAGAAGAACCACAAACAGCTGGAGCATTAATGATGCTGTTCCAGTTCTTACATCTGTCCCTGCCCTTCCATTCAAGACTGCCTGTCACTTTTCTTCACCAACAGCTAGCTACCTGTGAGGTGGTGACTGTGCCTTAGTTTGGCAGGTTTCAGGACTCCCAGACCCAGGGCAGAAGAAAAGACTTACCCAAGGTGGCCAGGTTGAGGCTAGGACTCAGGAATCCTGGCACCTTTGACCAACAGACCTTGCTGGTTGTCTGTGTAGTTACTGAGATGGCCCCCTCTAGAATGCAAGTTCCTTTACAATAGGGACTGGGTTTTTGTCTCTCCCCAGCTCTTAGCACAGGACCTGGTAGAAAGCACTTAATAAATGCTTGTTGACTGGGCAGAGGAAATCTGCACCGACCTGTCATCTGCTTCTGTTATTTTGTCTAGCTGAGGGAGTTTGTTCAGGGGATTAGGATCCAGGGGAAGGGGTAGAGGTGTGAGGGGCAGGAGAACAGGGGAAATGAAAATAGAAAACTGCTAAACTTAGTCCTGGGTGGGTAGAGGGGGAAGAGGGAGGCTGTGAGGAGGAATCTTGGCCCTTGACTCAGGCCACAGGTTTTTCCTCTGTTGCTTATCTGGCTTAAAAAGGAATGTGATGGCTACTCACCTCTCTACAGAGAGATGAAAGACTCAGCTTGCAAAAATGAGATTGGGGGAGGGGGATATGGCAATTGTGTTTGGGGTTTTTGTTTTGTTTTGGTTTTTGCTTTTACTATGTATGTTTATAGCAAGGGTTTTGTTTTTCTTCCTTTTTCTGTGGGGGACATGGGAGGAAGAGAAGGTGGACTTTTGCTGATTAAAAAAATTATTAAATATATTATTAAATAAAACTAAATCAATAGAATATAGTATTAAATAAAGAAAAAAAATTTAAAAGGGAATAGTGATAAGAGTGCTGAACCAGGAGTCAAAAGAACTGGGTTTGGATCCCAATTTCAGGATTTATTCTCCATTTTACTTTGGGAAAGCCATTTGTGCTTCAGGTCCCTGTGAAATATAGGATTAATCATAATTGTACTGTCAGCCTCACTGGATTGTTGTAAAGAAAGCACTTTGTAAACTTTAAAAAGCTATGTAAATATATTAGTGTGGTTATCATTATCATTAATCATGAATTCTACTGGGGCAGCAGCAGATAGCCTTCTGATCCTGGAGTCCAGAGGACCTGAGTTCAAATGTGACCTCAGACACTTACTAATTGTGACCCTGAGCAAGTCACTTACCCCAGATTGCCTCCAATAAAAATAATAATACATTCTACTCTCATTCAAGGGAGATGCTGAGCCAAGGCAGCTAATTGGCACAGGGGATAGCGCTCTGGACCTAGACTCAGGAAGACCTGAGTAAAAATCTAAACTCAGACACTAACTCTGGACCAGTCACTTAACCTCTCTTTGCCTCAGTCGCCTCAACTATAAAAGGGGAATAATAACAGCACCTGCCTCATAGCATTGTTGTAAGAATCAATGAGTTAATATTTGTAATGCTCTTAGCATGGCTGGCATGTAGTAGGTGCTTAATAAATCCTGTTCTTTTTCCTTTTCCCAAGGAAGCCTGTGAGGATGGGTTTTTCATATCAATTTCCATACTATGTCTCACGTAAAGGTTTGGGCTTTTTACTAAAGTTCCTGGGAGGTCTATGTCTTAGAGTTCTCTGGGTGATCGGAGCCCTCCCAGGATTTGGGAATAGGCCAGACAGCTATTCCCAAATCTTCACGTGGTTCTTGCTCACTGAGGCCCCATGGATTCTGATTCTGACATTGCTTCCTTACATTTGATGGGGAGAGGTGTGCTCCCATGTCTGGGTGCTCCATTCATTGCAGATTTCCTCCCTCCTTTTTCCCTATGTATTATTTTAAGGGCATTTCAAGTTGAGATCATTGATGTCAGATCCTCTCTACCCTAACTTAAATTCAAAGGCAGCTTTCAGGGTGAGGATGGGAAAAGAAAACAGGGAAGTATTTGATCTGATTTTTTTTTTAAGATACTATTAACTTTTGCATTACTGTGCTTTTAAGAGAAATTCAATAAAATATATGGCAGAATCCTCAGGAGGCCATGCAAAGGAGGGAAGGGCAGGACTGGGAATGAGGAATAACTAGCAGGGCTTTGGAGCAATCCAATCCAAGCATTTTATTAGTGTCTACTGTGTGCCAGGCCCAAGGCTGGGGATACAAAGAACAAATGACAAAGTCCCTGACCTCAAGGAGCTTATACCCTGTAGAAAGTTTGTTTCCCATCCTGGATTTCTCAGAAGTGAGCAGGGCCTAAGGAGGGGGTCACCCCTTCCATTCCTCAGTCCTAGACAACACAGAGACTTCACTTCACTTTTTTAGTGATTTGAAGAGTTCCCTTCAGGGAGCTGAATAAAAGTTGGGTCTGGAGTGCTGCCCCTGGGCCTGCCTAATGAATGCATGCAAATTTCTAGAATTGGACTGCTGTCCCTGCTCCCCATGAATCCCTGTTTTGCATGCAGCTTTACCAACCTGCTTCTAACCCTAGAATGAACCCTTCTGGAGGGGTGGTGTCTTTGAGGGTAAGTGAGGAGGATTGAGTAACAGAGATCTTCAGATCCAAGAAATTTCTGAATCCTTGTGAATTCAGAATGAGTTCCATAAACACTCACTACGCACCTTCTTTGAACCAGGGGCAGCTAGTGATACCAGGATGTAAAAAATAGGTAAGTAAATACAATCTAATTTGAGAAGGCAAAGAGCATGAAACTTGGGGAGTGGTGGCAGGAGGGGTGGTTACCTGTAACCAGTTACTGTGCCACAGTCCCTGAGGAATGTCGGCCTTCCCTTATAATAAGGAGTTCCTAACTTGGGGTCTGAGGATAAATTCCAGAGCGTCCATGAACTTAGATGGAAAAAAATTACGTCTTTATTTCAAAATAGTGAGATTCCTTTGTAATACTATGTATTTTACTTTAGAAATTTAAAAATATTATTTGGAGAAGGCATCTATAGGCTTCACCAGAGTGTCAAAGAGCAAGGCTAAGAACACCCGCATTATAGCAATGAGGGGATGGTACTCTCCTGTGGCATCAATAGCATCATTCTCTTGGCTCTACCACACTTTGAACCTTAAAGCCCTGGGATCTTAGAGATTGTCTTAGCCTGGGCCCCTCATTTTATCCAGAAGGAAGTTTGGACTCAGAGAGTAGAGTAACTTACTTATCTAAGACCACATAGCAGATTAGCAGCAAAATTGGGACTCCAGCCGAGGTCTCCTGATTCCTAGGTCAATATATAGGAACATAGGCTTAAAAATGCAAAGAACTTCAGAATTTACTTAATCCTATGCCCTCATTTTGCATAAGGGGAAACTGAGTCCCAGAGAAGTTTAGAGACTTGGACAAAGTCATGTAGTTACATAGGTAAAGGCCAGATTTGATAGGAACAGAGCTCCTGGGCCTCCCTCCCTTATCCTGTGACAGGACAGATTGTTTAACATCACAGCTATGACCTGAAGCCAACAACCCCAACCAGGGCCCCTTCTAAGGATGGGTAGTAGCCCATCTGTCTCAGGTTCTCAGGGCTCTAGTTTGCAACCTGATGTGAAACCACAAATGCAGCTGTCCCTCATTTTCATGTGAAAGGCACATTCCTGGAAAGTCCTGCATTAATTGAATATTTGGGAATTCCATGTTAGCATGTAGCCAGCGTTCAATAAATACATACTGAATTGGATCATGCAATTATAGGATTTAGAGCTGGAACAGATTGTACAAATCATCTAATCCGCAAACCCCTCCCCACTGGTTTTAGAGGCAGGAAGTAGCTGAGCCCGGATTTGAACCCTGGTGTTCTGATTCCAAATCCATTGCTCTATGCTTGAATTGAAGTAGAAAAAAAAAATCCTTTTTTCAGTGCATTAGGGGAACTTAAAAGGAATTCTATCCTAAAGCCTTGATTTTGGGGGGACAAAAGTGAACTTAATTTCTCTCTTTTTGGAAATCTGGATTTTTCAGAGATGGAGTTTGTGTGTAGATAGATGTACACACAGACACATATACATACATACATATGTATGTATTTTTATCGCTTAGAAAATTAAAATGGGGTGAGGAGGAAGATCACTTACTGCATTAATTGAGAGGCCCCAAACTGTGCCTGATCAACAATGGAACTTGTCCCTTCTAAAGGTTTACTAGGCAAAGTATAAGTGGGAATTCTGCAATCTAGTATGTCTCAAGTACAATCCAGAGCCTATTTTTGAAGTAAGGTGGTATCCTGCTGGTTCAGACCATCTTACAGTAGCTTCTAAGTCACTCTCTTGTCCTTTGTTCCTTTGACTCCGGGGACTGACTTGACTGCTCGGTTTCTAGGGGCCACTTTCTGTGATTCCAATAAGTTTTATTTTGTTTTGTTTTGTTTCTGCCTCTTAACTCTCAGCTTCTACACCTGGTTCTGCCACTAATCAGCTCTGTGACTTTGGGCCAATTGCTACACTTTCTAGGCTCTATTTTCAACAGCTAGGTGGCACAATGGATAGAGTGCCAGGCCTGGAGTCAGGAAGACTCATCTTCCTGAGTTCCAATCTGGCTTCAGACACTTACTAGCTATGTGATCCTGGGCAAATCACCCTGTTTGCCTGAGTTTCCTCATCTGTCAAATGTGCTGGAGAAGGAAATGGCAAACCTCTCCAGTATCTTTGCCAAGAGAACCCCACAAAGGGTCACAAAGAGTCAGATATGACTGAAATGACTGAACAATAATAACAAAAGCTGAAGTTAAACTACATGATTGCCAAGGTGCCTCCCATCTATAAAAATCCTGTGATTTAGGGCAGGTAGGTGATGCAGTAAATAGAGCACCGCCCTGGAGCCAGGAGGACCTGAGTTCAAATCCAACCTCAGACACTTAACACTTACTAGCCATGTGACCTTGGGCAAGTCACTTAACCCCAACTGCCCTGCACTCCTCGCTCCAAAAAGACCCCCTCCAAAAAAAAAAAATATCCTGTGATTCTCAAGAGGCAAGTCTGTTTTGGAATAGATAACACCTAATACCTACCTTTTTCTTTTGTCTCTGAAACAAGTCCATTGGCTTTTAGAAATATTCTAAGAATTTTTACTGCTAGTAGTTTCAGAGAAACAGATGGCATAAAACTTACAAAAAAAGGAAAAACCTTTGAGTTTCAAACTAGGGACAACTTAAGTTGGCCCTGGTGTTCCTTAGAATGCAAATGGAGCTAGGATTGTTTTTAATCTTATCTTTCAGTCTCTTCTTTCCCCTCAAAACCTGGGGCTCCTGCTGTTCTGTCATCACCCCTCTCTCTTCCCAACTCCCACCCCACCCTGCCAAACTCACCAATACATATACAATTATCCCTTTCACCTGGAGACTTTCCCCATCATGGTTTCAATATAGCACGGGTTGGCATATGAAATTAAATGGGAATTTTGGGGGGAATTTCATGGAAGCTGCAGATGACACAGAAAAAATTTGTAAACTCAGAAATGCATAAAAGTATGTACAGTATTGTATAATATCAATGTTTTATCTTTTAATACCATAATAATTCAAACATCTTCTCTGGTACGAAGGGAAGAACAAACATTTTTACGCAGATTTTCCAAATCATGCAAGCATGGACCCTCTAACCGCTGGGATGTGAAAGGAAATGTATTGAGGGAAACATAAAGGCAAGCAAAGGAGCATATATTTAGAACCAGAAGGGATGTTAGAAACCATCTACTTCAGTCCCTTCATTTACAGATGAAGGATACAGAAGGGGGAAGTCCAGAGGGGCAAAGTAACTTGCCCAAGGTTACTTAGCTAATAAGCAAATGCAGTAGAATCTGAATCCAGTTTGTCTGACTCCCAATCCAGTATACTTTGGGTGCAAAAATTGAAGACTCTAATGTATTTTAATCTCAATTATATTCCCTCTTCATGTTGGAAAAATGATCTTAGGTTATTATTCCTTGATGTCAGTCTCTGAAATTGTTGTTTCTCCTTCATTCTCAAAGAGGACCATGACAGCAGGAAGGTGATGCCATGACTTGCAAGTGAACTGGATTTAAGTGAGGGAGGGCTGTGCAAAGCCACCAGCCTCACTTTCTTCTCTGGAGCTATCTGGGTGCAATGGCAAGATATAAATCAGAACAACTAGAGATGACCCAGGTTGCAGTGGGACACCTTGGCCTTTTTAAACTAAGGTCTTTAACAGGTCCCCACTTTGACTGAGGTAACACCCAATCAATGAGATTAAGGCTAGGTTAGAAATGAGACTGAGGCCATCCTCTTTTACCTAGTCAAAAAAAAAAAAACATCCATCTGGGAGGGGAAGACCCTCAGGGTTTCTGGCCAAAACAGAAACAATTGCTATTTATATTCACTCTGAGGCAATCTAGGCTCAAACCAGGACCCAGTGGGGCTTGGCCTGGGACCTGTTGTTGGCCAATCCTTGAGAGCCTGAGTGATTTGAGTTTAAGGCACAATCCTTAAGAAAGAAATCTAGCCCATAAACCCCAAGATATCTTTTACATTTCAGTGATCAAAATTTACATTCCTTTGGGCAGAGCACCTGCAGGTTTGATACCCTATATGGACAGAGGAAAGGGACGGGGAAAGGAAAGGAAAGGAGAGAGGGAAGGGAGAGAGCGAGCAAGCTAACTCTGTTGCCCAACTGGCAAGTTCCCGTTGAGTCTCCAATGGAGGAGCTCTTACTACTGCTCACAGAAGTTGTTTGTCTTTTGTTCTCAAAGAGGACCATGACATCAGGGAGGTGATGCCTTGACATGCAAGTGAATTGGATTTGTGTGAGGGAGGGCAATGTAAAGTCACCAGCCTCACTTTCTCCTCTGGAGCCATCTGGGTCTAGTAGCAAGGTATAGTTCACAATGACTGAGATGCTCCCTCTTCTCTGAAATAAGTCTGTGAGAGAGATTATTTTCATCCTAGGCTCTGGGTGAGGTAAAGAAAGCCCTGAGTTCCCTAGTAAATCTAACCTGGGGAAGTATCCACATTACTAAGCTGAGCCCTGGTGGTGTGGATACTATCTGGGGAGTGAATATAGAAAGACATTGAGAACTGTCTCTGAACTAAGAGATTTTTATTTGGCCCATCCAAATATGTTTTATGTGCTTCCCTGAAGGGTCAGCTTGCCACAGCTCATAGAGTCCAGTCTAAACACCCTAGCTCAAATCCCTCCACAATCTGGTTCCAATCAATTTCTCCAGATTGGACCCCCACTATTCCCCTGCGTCACTCCTATGTTAGCTAGGTCAGTCTCCTTATTCCCCTAATACTCTTGGTACATCCCTAACTTCAGTGATGGATGCTTTTGTGCCTGGAACCCCCTTTTCCTCCCTCTTCTCTACCTTTCCAAATCCTCCCATTCTTCAAGACCCAGCTCAGAGCCTGTTTTCCAAAAAGACCAATTAGTCTAGTTCACAGTAATTAATAAGATTATGGTCCTTTGAGATGGAAAGAATTTAGTGATGATCTAGTCCAAAGCCTTCATTTGACCAGCAAGCCTTCATTCAACATGCATTTATGGAATGCCTCCTATGTGTAAGGCACTAGAGAGAGAGGGGAAATACGAAGATGAAAAAGATAACTGGATTATAAAGTAGAGAATTGGGACTGTGTTTTGTCTTTGTTTCCACTTGTACATAATAGCTGCTCAGTAGGTATTTTTAAGATTCTATGTTGATAGAGATATGGTTCCTGGGTTCCTGATTTCAAGAAGCTTGAGTAAAAAGGCAGCATGGTATAATAAGGGATAAGACCTGGGATCAAATCCTCTCTAAGCAAGTCCCTTTGCCTCTCTAGGCCTTGGTTTCCTTATCAATAAAATTAGGGGGCTGGATTTGATAATCTCCTAGGTCCTTTGGGGGGATGGGGCAGGTAGGTGGCACAGTGGGTAGAATGCCAGGCATGGAGTCAGGAAGACTTACCTTCCTGAGTTTAAACTGGCCTCAGATACTTACTAGCTGTGTGACCCTGGACAAGTCATTTAACCCTATTTGCCTCACTTTCCTCATCTGTAAAATGAACCGGAGAAGGAAATGGCAAACCACTCCAGGAGTAACAGTGGCTCTCTGTGTCCTCAGAGCTTTCTAGAGTATCTATTGTCCCACTTTCTAAGCTCTTAGATGACCTGCTTATCTTTTACTGGAGGTCTCCTCTTCCCCAGCTAGCTGGTTAACACCTTGAGGGCAGGGATGATGCTTCTACTTCTTAGGACCTACATCACTGTCCCCAGTAGAATCCTTTGTATGGATCAGGCCCTACAAGTATCTAGCCTGCACCTTCCTGTCTATAAAATGAAGGTAAAAGACTTCCCAAGAGCTAGAGTGTCAGTAGCCAGGTTGGGTCTAGAACCCAGGTATCCAGACCTTCATCCAGTAAATCCCCCTCCCCCCAGGATGATACCATGGATTTGATGGTGAAGTGGAGAGAGCATTGGATTGTGACTTGAGTTGTGGCTATGAATTTGTCCCATAATCCCTCCATTAAATTTGTTTTTAAAAATAAATTTTTATTGACACAATTTGGTTTTTTAGTCACCATAGTTTCCCCTATTATTCTCCCCATCTCTTCCCAGAGAATCATCCTATATAACAAATAGCATTTTTGTAGAGACCAAAAAAAAAAAAAGAGGAAGAAAGGGGTGGTTGAGGTACTTTCATGTACATTAAAACAAAGCAGAGTATGACAAAAGGGGGAAAAGATCCAGAAAAAGGGGTCTAGGAAAATCTGAGACATAAGTGAGATCATGGGAACCAGGGGAGGGAGAGGATAGCCACTAAAGAAGCCTTCATCTTAAAAGAAGGTCAACATTAAAGGAAAATAAGAATTCTGAAAAGGGAAGATGAGAGTGTGTTCCAGGCCATGGTGTGAGGGTAAATGTTTGACATCTGGCTCTCCCTACTAAAAAAAAAAAAATTATATGCAGGAGACACTTTTAAGTTTAATCCAAATTATTGACATTTGCCCATCACTTTCTTAAGTCTAGACAATCAAAAAAACAGTAAATCAAGTTATAATTTATAACATTTTCTGGTTTCAAAGGTATAAATGCTTACACTGAAAATTTAAGAATCAGCTCTCCCAAGCCAGTTTGAACTTGGCCCCAGCACTCCCCTCATTCCAAGCATTGGTGGGCAGCTTGCATAGAGCATTTTTTTGACAGGAAAATAACTAGAATACTTAGGAAATAGGCTATACTAAGCAGTTGAATTTTCTCCATAACTGGGGAATAAGCCATTTGTTTCTGCCCTTGTTGAGAATTTTCTTAGAGAGAGAGAGTATATGTGTGGTTTGCTTTTCTTAATGCACTATAGTATATAGGGCTAACAAATGAAATTTTTTTTGTTGACCTTGAATCTCCCAGAGACTCTGGGACACCATTCTGAGACAATAGAAAAGACCCTGGGATGGGATTTCTGTCTGGATTCTGCTGCTTTACCATGTGATCTTAAGACCGTGACTGTAAGCCTCAGTCTCTTGGCTTGCTGATAGTGGGAAGGTGGTCATTAGCATTATGGGATGGGAAGTGTAGTAAGTACTTTGGGATACTAAGATCTGTGTTGGGGATAAACATATTTGCTTGAAAGTAAGGTTCAGATTCTAAGTAGGGCAGGGTCTGGGAGGCCAGGAAGGAGGAGAGGGATATCCTCTAATCAATCCCAGCTAGAAATTCAAGCACCTGAGAAAAAAACCCTTCTTGTTTTTCTCTCTCTTTAGGAGATAAGCTTTGGCTGGGAAGCTGGGCTGGGTGCTTAGCTTTGCCCTTGGAAGGGCATTTAAAGGCTTGAGAGGGAAGACCAAGGAGAGTCTAGTCCAAGAGAGATGGACAGGTTATGAGTTTCATTAGGCTATAAAATCCCTAAAAGTTGAATTGCAGAGGATCTAGGGAATTGGTCTGGACCAGAGCTATGAGGAGTGGAGTGATCGGGGCTTTTGTCCCAGGCAAGGAGGGCAGATGACAGAGAGCAGGCTTCTTTCCCTGTGTTGGTCTTTCAGCCAGCTAGCCCTATGGCACAATGCATAACTGCCACTCACTCCTCCCTTGCTAAGCCCCTGCCTCCTTCTTTCTCTGCTGCACATCCCATCCTAAGCTTTTCCTGGGGGTTGGAAAGTCAGGGATAATCAACCATGCATCAGCCCCTCTGGGAGCCCAGCTGCCCTCCCTCCCGGCATGACCCAACCAGGGCTGAGGGTTCCCATCACCACTACCACCCTACCCTACCCCCAACAATTGAATTTGGCCCAGGGCCAGAATTTCCGGTTAAAGCTCTAGCTTTGACTTCATAACTCCCTGCCTTATCTATTGAACTAGACCATCCATCCATCAGGAAATACAGGAGTATTATTGTGTGGTAAGAAATAATGAGAATGAGGAATTCAGAGAAATAGTTTGTATGGACTGAAACAGAGCCAGGAGGACTGTGTACACAATGAATACAATGATGTTAATGAAAAGCCTGCTAAAAGGAAGCTGGGCTCTGAGGAGCTAGAGAAAAATAAATGTGGCATGCCTCCCTCTTCTCAGCAGAGAGGCAGGATGTTGTGATCTAGATGTGTTCACGCATCTGGTATTTTTGTTTAACTGTTTTTCCTGGTTACAAGGGCAAGTTCAATGTGTGTAAAGTGTTAGGGGTGGGAAGAGGGAGTGCTCGTGGTATTCCAGAAGAGTCTTACACCTGGGTTTGCTTCTAACACTGTATGACCCGGGGCAAGCTGTTTAACCTATCTCAGCCTCAAATCTGGTTACAAGGGATATCAAGAACCCAAAAGGGGCCTCAGGCTGGGTGTGGGTGGGATTGGCTCCAACTTTGGAATTCAAGGACCTGAGTTCAAATCTTGTTTCTGCTACTTACTACCTTTGTGGCTTTGGATGGGTTACTTGCATGAGCCTCAGTTTCCTCATCTGTAAAATGAGGGAATTGAACTACATGTTTTCTGAGTTCCCTTCCTGTTCTATATGCTACTATGTACAGCCAGACACTATGTCTAGTTGGGAGGGAAAGAAATACAAAACATAGACAATCCTTTCCCTCAAGAGTTCAGATCCTACCTCTGACTCACTATTTATATGAACACTGAAAAATGGGAATAACTACAGCACCCACTGTTTAGGGGGTTGTGAGTGTGAGATAATGCATGAAAACTCTTCGTAAATAGGAGTTTAAGTTCTGTATTTGAGGTGTTATTATTAAAAACAAAAACCATCAATGAGACATTAAAAAAAATGTTTAAAGAAAAAAGCAACTGGGCCAGGTTAGCTTCGCCCGACCCTACACATTCATTTAAACAGAGTGGTCTGCACATCTGGCCTTCTTTCTTACGCTCTCAAGCCTGTTGTGAAAGGTGAGATATTATATGAGTCAAATCAGGATCTACCTTGGGACTTTTATTTGGCCAGGAAGGATTTGGAAACTTAGTGGGTTTGTATCAAATGGGGGTGCCCAGAAGTCTTTGATCTTCTAGTTCATTGTCTCCCTCTCCTTTATCTCCTCCAGATGGAATTTATTATGGAGACAATCAGTTTAATACAGTGAGTGAGTCAGGAACAGCCACCCTCAAGCCTCGGCCAAGAGTCCGCCCCCTGTTAACCTTCTTACCCCTGGTGAGTATGGAGTTCCAGCCTGCTGGAGTGTGGGCTGGCAGAGGGAGGCACCGGGCCTGCCGGCCTGAGGTTAAGGGGGTGGGAGCCACGTGGCTGCTGTGGTAGGCCCCTCCTCCCCTTCACTCATGTGAGGTCATCTTTGTCCTTGGTGCCATTATCAGGGAAGGACAGCAGTCACTAACCATGAACAAATCGGCAACTAGCCACCCAACCTTCTGGGTGAAGTCAGGTAAAGTCAATAAACATTTGTTAAGTACCTACTGTGTGCTGGGTGGCAAAGTGAATAGAATGCCAGGTCTGGAGTCAGGAAGACTCTTCTTCCTGAGTTCAAATGTGACCTCAGACACTTACTAGCTGTGTGACCTTGGGCAAGTCATTTAACCCTATTTGCTTTCATTCTTCATCTGTAAAATGAACTGGAGAAGGAAATGGCAAACCACTCCAATATGTCTTCCAAGAAAACCCCAAATTGAGTCACAAAGAGTCAGTCAGACATAACTGAAAAATGACAATAATAAAAAAAATATGCCAGGCACAGGGCTGAGCCCCAAGGACACAAAGAAAGGCAAAAACAAAGCAAAAATCCTGTGATGTTTTGAGACAAGTTCAAGGGGGCAGGATGGAGAGAGAGTTTGAGATGTGCACAGGAGATGGAGTTGGTAGGAACCTTGAACACCATGTTTGGAAAGCAGATATTTTGTGAGCTTGGGTTTATATTAAATCAATCACTTCTAGAGGTTAGAAAGACATTCTTATTTTATTTTTCCTCCTTTCAATGTATTTGAAAGATATATTTTACTCTTATTCCTTCACCACGGCACCCTGTTCCCCCATCCCCAGTCAAAAATAGTCACCACTGGATAATATCTATTTCAATTTCCAGCTGAAGTCCCACCTCTTCGGTCTTGAATTTTTCCCTTGTGCATATATCTATACTTACATCTATATAGATATGAATGTAGATATATAGATATGCATATCTTGTTTCCCCTCCTACATATACTCTTAAATTCTTGGAGGGCAGAAACTGTGCCTTCTTTCTTTTTAACCTCATGGGCACAGAGCAAGCTTTAACTAGATAAATATTTTTTGGATGATTGTCAATCAGTAAGCACTTTTTTTTTTCTTTGTGGAAGGGGGAAGGCAGGGCAATTGAGTTTAAGGAACTTACCTAAGGTCACACAGCTAGTACCCCGTGTTTCCCTGATAATAAGACACTGTCGTCTTATTTTTTTGGAAAGAAAAACACCAGAGAGCTTATTTTCAGGGGAGGGCTTATGTTGTCCTGCCTCAGCTCTCCTCCTCGGCACTGCCCTCAATGGCGCCAGCAAGCAAATCACTGGGGAAGAACAGGATGACGCGCTCACTGCTGCAGCTCTGATTGGATGCAGCTCGGAGTGCGGGCGGGCGTGCGTTTCACGGTGGGGGCGGGGCGTTGCATACAGAGGGTACGGTAATGTAGCATGTAGCACAGGGGATCACCTTCACCACAGTAGCAATCTCAATAGGGCTTATTTTTGGGGGAGGGCTTATTTTAGAGGAATCTTACACAGTAAGGGGAGGGCTTATTTTCGGGATAGGTCTTATTTATCGGGGAAACATGGTAAGTGTTAAGTGTCTGATGCTGGGTTTGAACTCAGGTCCTCCTGACTCCAGGGCCAGTGCTCTATTCACTTTGTCACCTAGCTGCCCCAGTAAGCATTTATTAAGTGCCTTATATATTCCAGGAACTGTCCTAAGACCTGGGGATTCAAAGAGAGGCAGAAGACTGTCCCTGCCCTTAAGAAGCTCACAGTCTAATGAGGAAGACAACATGCAAAAAAAATGTATAAACCAGCTATGTACAGGATAAGCAGGAAATAATCAACAGAGGGATAGCACTAGAATTAAGAGGGATTGGGAAAGGTTTCCTCTAAAAGGTGGGATTTTTAGCTGGGAAATAAAGGAAGCCAGAGAAGCCATGAAGAGATGAAGGGAGAAAGAGCAATCCAAGCAAGGGAGGCAGCAGGAGCAATTGCTCAGAGCTAGAGAAGAAGCCTGGGTTGTGAAGGCATTTGGATTTTTGGTGGGAGGGAGAATTGATTTTTGCCTCCCTGATGGTAGTGGTCACTTCCCAGGGTGGGTCAGGCCCTACAAGATATATTGCCTACTAGTATTGATCCTGAAAGTTGGAAGAGAGCTGACTCCTGCCTTCCCATCCATTTGGATCTAACCCAAGTCAGTGGTTGTATGGAGCTGATGAATGACTCACTCTTGAGAGGCTGTAGACAGGATTCCCAGCAGAGAAGTGCTCAGCCCGGTTTGCAGGTTAGGTTCAGACTCCTTACTGGAAAAAAATGCTTCTTGAAGGCTCTGCACATTACTGGGAGACTGAATCCTTTTTTTTTTTTTTTTAGTTAATCTATTTATTTTTAGTTTTCAACATTCACTTCCATAATTTTAAAGTTTTCTCCTCCTCCCTCCCCTCCCCAAGATGTCATGCAATCTGATATAGGTTCTACATATACATTCCTAATAAACGTATTTTCACATTAATCATGTTGTGTAGAAGTAGTAGAATGAATGGGAGGAACCATAAGAAAGAAAAAACCAAACAACAACAAAAAAGAAAATAGCTTCACTCTGTATTCCGACTCCATAGTTCTTTCTCTGGATGTGAATGGCATTTTCCATCATGAGCCCTTTGTAACTGTTTTAGGTCCTTGCATTGCTGAGAAAGGCTAAGTCTATCAAAGTCGAGACTGAATCCTTCTTAAGGGGATGGGCACTATGAGCAAATCCTACTATGCACCCATCCAACATTCTTCTTCCAAATTTCCTCCTGTGACAAATCTGATCACTACGCTAAAGGGTCACAAAGAAGGCAGGAAATCAAAAGAGGAAAGGTGGTGTTAGAATACTGGCTTTGGAGTCAAAGGATCTGAGTTCAAATCCTGCCTCTGACAAGACCTGTGTGATCTTGGGAAACTAAACCTCCCTAAGGCATAGTTTCTCCATCTATAAAAATGACAGAGTTGGACTAGAGGGCCTCTGAAGTCCCCTTTGCTTTTGGATCCATGATCCTATGTGTAATATAGGAGGAATGTTCACTGTCAGCCCTAATTTCATGGTGATAAAGGAAGTATATGGGATGACTATATATAAACCTTAGGATTTTTTTTTTTTCTAAGCAGCTTGTAAGAGCATCTTTTCTCCCTTTTGTGACTCTCTACTCAGCTATGTGGTCTGGTAAACAGTGAAAACCCATCATCTCTTTCTCTGTCCACAGATCCAACATACCCTAAAGACACTTCTTTTTTTTTTTTTTTAAAGTAACTGGGGTTAAGTAACTTGCTCAAGGTTACACGGCCAGGTGTTTCTGGGTGGATGCTAAGTGTCTGAGCCCTGATTCGATCCCCTAGGTCATCCCGACACTGGGGCTGGTGCTCTTACTCGCTGTGCTACCTGGCCGCCCCAAAGAGTATTTTTTTTATTTTTATTTTTTTGCCTTTTTTGTAGGGCAATTGGGGTTAAGTGACTTGCCCAAGGTCACATGGCTATTTTTTGTGTTAAGTGTCTGAGGCCGGACTTGAACCCAGGTCCTCCTGACTCCAGGGCTGGTGCTCTATTCACTGCGCCACCTAGCCGCCCCTCCTAAAGACACTTCCGCTCTCTGGATTACAGAGGAACTATGGGTTAAACTGAGGGGTTTAGACTAGATGAACTCTGCTTTCCTTATCAAATCCTTTCTTCTCATCACCCTACCCGGGAAATGGGGCAGTGAGGAGGGCAGCCACACACACACACACACACACACACACACACACACACACCCTGTCAAGTCATGTTAGTCTTCTTTTATTGCCCTGGGCTGGGGGTGGGTAAAGTAACTGGATTGATGCCCAGGGCCCTGCCTGCTTGCTCACTTGGAAGTTGACACCAAGTTGGCAGTGCCAGTTTTGCAGCATGGTTCTCACACTCACTAGAAACCTCCTCAAGGCTTCTCTGACATGGGATGGGAGGGGAGAAGACAAGAGAGGGCTGAGTACAAGGCATAAAAGGAGGAAAAGGGGGCAGAGTTGCTACCAAGAATATTTAGGATGATTGGTATATTAAGGAGGTGGAAAGAGAAGTCTCTTTCACTGGGGACTGTCCCTTTCCCTTTTTCTAGATACCTCCTCCAGTTATAGGGCAACCTTCTTTCTGACAAGGAAGAGAAAGAGGGGCGGAATAAACTTTGGAGGAAGGATGAGCCTGGCAATAATAGGGAGAAGGGGATGAGAACCAGCCATCTTTCCCCTCTCCCCTAAAGTTTCGGATTTTTTTCCATTTGAAGTGGAGACAGGAGAAGAAAGAACCATGATGCCAAGAGTAGCCATGGAAAACTTGTTCCTGAACCAGCCTTAGCCAAGGGACTGAGAAGATCTATGTTAAGTTAGAGGCATTTTAGCAACTGAGATGGTTCTGAGAGCAGCAGCTAGGTGGCGCAGTGAATAGAGTGTCAGAAGTCAGGAAGACTCATCTTCCTGATTTTATATCTGACCCAGACACTTTCTAGCTGTATAACCTGGGGCAAGTCACTTAACCCTGTTTGCCTCAGTTTCCTCATCTGCTAAATGAGCTGGAGAAGGAAATGGCAAAACACTCTGGTATCTTTGCTAAGAAAACCCCAAATGGGGAACATAAGACAAAGAAAGATCTAAGTTCAAATATTGTCTCAGATACTTCCTACCTATGTGACCCTGGGAAAGTCACATAACCTTATCTACCTCAGTTTCCTCATCTGTTAAACAAGGGTCATAAGACTCCTCCAGCTCTAAGTCTATGATTCTGTGAACTTCAGGGCAAGAAGCCTAGAATTCATTGTTCCTTGTTGTACCCCACCCTCCAATTTGGAACTTCCTGGTAAAAATAGAGGAAGTGTTACTGGGATTAAACCAACAAATTGGAGATGTGTGTACTTTCCCCTATCAAGGGCTCCCCCTTGACACCTCTCCAGATCCAGACCAAACCATCCCCAAATGAGGTATAGGCAGAGAATTAAACATTTAATACCAATGTGATATAAGGAACTGGCCAGACAAGTCCTCAGTGCCTAGAGCAGTGAGAGCACTTCAGTCACCGCACCCTCTCTGAGTCAGGCTGGATAATAATTGGGGGGCGGGGGGAGAAGGTGTTCTGGGCTGTGCCCCGAAGGTGTCATTCTGATCACCCCATCTACCCTCTGGACCATTATCTCTACTTAATGGCCACTGGAATGTGGAGACCAAAATCAGATGGAGCCCTACCGCACCCTGCTATTTTTTTTTTTTACTTAATAGATTTTTATCCAGTCTTTTGTTTTTTATATCACCTAAATTTTCCCCAGAGTCATCTCTTATAACAAAGAATTTTTAAAAAGAAGAAAAGGAAGTAGAGGAAGAAGAGGGGAAAAAATTGGCAAAACCTATCAATCTTTCAAAAAGATCTGGTGCTATTTGCAATGTTCTACCACCTTCTTGATTCTCCACCAAAACCACCCTGCCCCCCTTGCCTTCTGCAGAGAAGTGGGAGGAGATAACTTCTTATATTTCTTATTTGTGACTAAATTTACTTCATAAATAGAACTTAATCAGGCTCTGTTGGAGTTTGGGTAGAGGAGATGGGTGGCAATCTTGATTTTGAGTGGTAATGTAATTGATATGATCTGGTGTGAGAGAAGAGTGAGGGAACCCTAAGATAAGGCACCACTTTTGTTGGGATGGAGTAATCTACTCCTAAGTCCACCTCCCCAGATAGGCAACTGTTTCCTGGGGTCATGGCTCTATAAGAGAGAAATTATATCCAGAGTTGCACTGGTAAATGTTTAACAACCAGCTCTTTGGGTGGGAAAAAAAAAGAGTAAGCATAACACACAATCTGTATATTAACATTTTCTCCATCACTTTCTTAAGTCTAGACAAGCAACAAAACAAATTAAGCTTTAATTTGTAGTGTTTGATGGTTTTAGGGGAATAAGTACTCACACTGAAAATTTAGCAATTGATTCTTTTCTGGCTGCAGCACATCCTTGATTATATCCCACTTGTGGATTATCTAAGCGGCCTGACTGAGCTCCTCCTCCTTCTATCTAGTAACCATTGGAGAAAAAAGACATGGAGACAAGATAGGAACTAGAATCCTCTAGTGAATAAAAAAATGAGGAACGGGAGCAATCGGTAATTTGGAAGTGGGTTGAGGTAAAGGGATGTATCTCTTTTCAAAAAATGTAGCTGATTAAAGCAGGGTTTGCAATCATGATCTTAGGTAACAATAAAAAATTGACTACAAAACAGAAAAAGGAAATTGCATTTTACTTAAAGGTACCATAGACAGCGAATTAATATCAGTACTTAGGCACTAAATGGCACAGCATCTAAAATACTAAAAGGAAAAGTTCATTGAATTACAGAAGAAATTGATAGTAAAACTATAAAAATGAGGGGTCTCAAGGTTACCCCTCTCAGAGCTAAACAAAACTAACCAAAATAATATAAGCAAGAAAACTTAAGGACCCAGATAGAATTTGAGAAACGTTAGATATGCTAGGCCTGTGGAGATTACTGAATGGGAACAGAAAGTAGTCTACTTCTTTCTCACTTTTATAAAAATTGACTACATAGTAAGACATTAAAAAAACACCCAAATGTACAGAAAAGCAAAATTCATGAATTGGCAACAGAGATGCTATTTGGTATAGGGAAGGGCATCTATCCTTCATTTGTTCTCCATGGGCCCTGGCCTTTTTAATTCTGTCCCCTTCTCCAGTTTGGCATCACTACCCCTCACCAGGTGGTATTGGCCAAGACTGGGAAAATAATGATTTTTTTTTCACCCAGTAGTGATGAAAAACCTTGCAATCAGTACTGGGTTTGGGGGAAGAGTAGGGAGGCACTCTGATATCTGTGGTCTTCACTTGAGCAGCTAGATGGTATAGCAGATAGAGGGCTGGGCCTAGAGTCAGGAAGACCTGAGTTCAAATCCACTCTCACAAACTAGCTGTATTCCTCTGGGCAAGTCAGTTAACTTCTGTCTGCCTCCATTTCCTTAACTGTAAAATTATAAAATAATAGCACCTAACTCTCAGAGTTGTTGGTGGGGATCAAAGGAGATAATATTTTTAAAGGACTTAGTGTAGTACTGGTACATAATAGGCATGTAATAAAAGCTTCTTCCCTTCCCTTCCTCCTCAGGATAGACCTCTTCCCAGGCCAAATGAACTATGTCAAGGGATAGGGATGGCAATTTTTCAATTCAAGACTCTTTCCTTTATGTTTCTCCACCCCCAGGCCAGTGTAGACAAGTTGTTCCTCCCTCTGAAGCCTGGATGGGTGGCACAGGGCAGGGTAGCCGAGGGTGTGGGATCTGGTGGAAAGAGCACCGTGGCTGTGATGTCCAGCCAAGCCTCTACCTACCAACCAATCTCTGGGCCTGAATGACCAGGGCTTGGCTGGGTGAGGAATTCTAAGAATGAAGATCTGTGTGTGTATAACACCAAGCCCTGGGTGTGGGGAGAGGGTATCCAAGAACAAAGAGCTTTGTGAAAGTGTCTAAGGGAGCGTATGGCTCAGGAACAGAGGTGAGGAAGCCTGGCTCACTCAGTAGGCAGAGACCTGTGTTTTCCCTCTCTCTAGGGCAAGGTTTCTTAAACTGGGGTCCATAAGCTTGTTTCTAATATCTCTGAGAAGGAATCTGTAGGCTAGGGATATAAAAGGACAACAGTATGAATTCTCAGCCCTTAGGGGTAGTGTGGTTGAGTTAATAACATTTACTAAGTACTTACTACTTATCAGACACTGTGCTAAGCACCTGAGATACCAAGAAAGTGAAAAAATAGTCCTTTACAAAAGGAGCTCTCATTCTAATAGGGCAGACAACACGCAAACAGTTATGTACATCCATACAAGATCTGTGGAGGGTAAATTAGAGGTAATCTCAGAGGGAAGATATGAGCATCGAAAGGGCCCCAGAAAGGCTTCTTGCAGAAGGTAGGATTTTAGCTGAGATCTAAAGGAACCCAGAAGAGCATGCCAGGAATGAGGGACAGCCAATGAGAGGCACAGAATAAAGAGATAGAGAGTCAGATGCCAGGAACAGCACTGATTTGACAGATGGGGAAACATGACTCATCCAAGGTCACACAGTGAGTTACTGGGAGAGCCAAAACTCACCGGGTCATTTAACGCCTATTTCTGTGGGCTTTCCCTTGGATTATGTTGTGAGAGGGTCAGCTGAGAGTCCTGGTGGAGAACCAGATCCCAACACAGTCTGATAACTCCCCCTTCCAGAATTTGGTTTCCAACTAATTTTTTTTTTGGAGGGGGAAGGCAGGGTAATTGGGGTTTAAGTGACTTGCCCAAGGTCACACGGCTAGGAAGTGTTAAGTGTCTGAGGCTGGATTTGAACTCAGCTCCTCCTGATTCCAGGGCCGGTGCTCTATTCACTGAGCCTCCTAGCCACCTTGGGAAAATCACTTAATCTCCTTGAACTCCTCTGTAAATGAAGGCATGACATTGACTGACCTATAAGATCCCTTTTGGGTCAAAGGCCATGAGGAGTGGGAGCCCATCAGTTCTCATAGGTTCACTTACTTGTCTGCAGGTAACAATAATAGACAGTGTTTTGATAGCATTTTAAGGTATACATTAGTCAACTGGTCATGCCCATCTCTTTGTGACCCCATTTGGGGTTTTCTTGGCAGAGATACTGGAATGGTTTGCCATTGCCTTCTCCGGTTCATTTTATCAATGAGGAGACTGAGGCAAACAAAGCTAAATGATTTGTCCAAGGTCACACTGCTAGTAAATGAAGCTGGATTTGAACTCAAGTCTTCCTGATTCTAGGTCCAGTGCTCCACTCTACTGTTCCTCCTCGCTGCCTCATGAATTCAAAAATCTACATTTCCATCCCTAATCTTCTTCCTAAGCTCTGATTCCATATTGACGACTTCCTTCTGGACATCTACCTAGATGCCTCTTAGACATCTCAAACACTTTATATTCCTTTCTTCCCCCTCCAAAACTCCCCGTTTATTTCATGGGTACCACCATCCTTCTAATGGTCCAAGTTTACAGTCTTTACCATTCTTGTTTCTTCCCTGTCCTTCATACTTCTCTCCATCTTACCAGTTGCCAAGGACAATAAATTCCTACTCTACAAATCTCTTTCATATACATATATATATATACACATACATACACACATGTATACATAAATACATATATAAGCATACATATATATCATTTTCCCCCAATTACATGTTTTGTAATTGTAACAAAATTTGTAACAAAAACAATTTTTAACTTTTTTTTTAAAGTTTTGAGTTCCAATATCTATTCCTTCCTACTTCCTTCCCCTATCCCCTCCCTGAGACAGTAAACAGTCCAATGTAGATTATACAGGGGCAGCTAGGTGACACAGAGTTGGGAGGATGTGAGTTCAAATCCATTCTTAGACACTAGACACACTTACTAGCTGTGTGACCTTGGGCAAGTCACTTAATCCCAATTGCCTTGCCTTCCCCCCTTCAAAATATATATATATATATATTTCTATCTATCTATATCTATACATGTTATACATACAACATCTGTTTAATCTATTGCCTGGACTATTTCAGTGGCATCCTAATTGATCATCCAGCCTCTGGTATCTTCCCTCTCTAATCCAGCCTTCACACAGCTGCCACAATCATCTTCCTAATGCAGACTTTGTGACCATATTCCTCTGTTCACAAACTTTCAGAGACTCAACCATTGCCTCCAGTATAAAAGGCAAACTCCTCGGTGTAACACTTAAAGCCCTTTATGGTCAGGCTAGGCTGCTTTTCTAGGTCAATTGCATGGTGGCACAGTGGATAGAGTGCCAGCCCCAGAATCAGAAGGGGTTCAAATCTTCTTCCTTATAGTACTCTCTTAGAATCAATAGCTTCCTTTAAGGCCCAGCCCAGATAAACCTTTCTACTCTAAGCCTTTCCTAACCCTCCCAGTTAGGGTTCTCTACCTCCTAAATTATCATGTCTTTACTTATCTGTGTTATGTGTTGAATATATTTTGTAGAATGTGAGCTCCTTGGGGGCAGAAGATATTTTTAATTTTGTCTTTATATCTCCAGCACCTAGCACTTAACCCAGGCTTAATAAATCTTGTCAAATTGAAATTGGAAGGCAAGGGAAGAAGAAAAGGTGTGTTTGTGTAGTTGGGGGCTGGGTGGGTGAGTGGGTGGGGGGAGTATAGGGGCAAGTGAACTCTGGATTTTGGCTCTGACCTGGGACTTCCAGGGGAAAAAAAAGTGAACCTCATCATTTAGAAAAGTAAGGAGTGTCTTTAAACATAGGGAATATAGGGAGATTCCTGATGGATTCACCCTAACAGCTCCTGTCACTCCCTTCAAGAAACTGAGCCAAAGGGCAAGGTATCTGGGGGCTCAAGACATTACATGGTCCTCTCCCCCTGGGCTGAAATCAGGCTTTTCCCCACTATGCTGCAGGGCAAACAACTTAATTTCTTTCTAGGCTAGTTGTACCTTACATTCTAAGAGGGGATTTTAAGAGCTGGGATAGGCAGGCTGTGGGGCCTGATTATATGTATGGGGTTGTGTGGTTCCCCACCCACACCGCATGAATGGACCACCGCCTCTTTGGCCAATCACGGTGCCACTGGTGGTAGTTGTTTGTCCTTTGTTCTTAAAGAGGACCATGACAGTGGGAAGGTGATGTCATGACTTGCAAGTGAATTGGCTTGAAGTGAGGCAGGACTGTGTGAAGTCACCAGCCTCACCCTCTCCTCCTGAGCCTCCTGAGTCTCCCCTCCTGGGTCCAGTAACAAGATATAGCTGGATGCCACAATCCCACTTGGACAGTCCAATGGAATAAGCCCTGGACCTAGTGCCTAATCGGTACTTCTGACTCTGCTTTGTGATCTATGAGAAGTGACCTCCAATATTTACTTTCTTTGTGACCTTAAGAAAATCACCTAATTTCCCTGAACCTCAGTTTCCTCATTTGTAAAAGTGAGGAGGTTGGACTGTCTGGCCTCAGAGCTTCTTTTGGTCTTCAGTTCTTTCATGCTATGCTCTTTCTCTGGACTTTAACTCCCTCTACAAAATGAGGGTGTTGGATGATATGCTCTCTGATGGTCCTTAAAGCTCTAGGGCTAGAGGGGTCTTCAGAGGCGAGGTAGTTCACTTTTATGTTAGAGCTGAGAAAACTGAGTCCTAGACAGATTAAGTGACTTGCCCAAAATCCCACTGGAAGTGTCAGAGGTGGGCTTTGACCTTGGGTCCTCTGACTCCTTGCCCTTGGGAGCTAAGTGGTTCAGAGGATAAAGCTAGGCCTAGAGTCAGGAAGAATTGAGTTTAAATCCAGCCTCAGGTACTTACTAGCTGTGTGACCCTGGGCAAGTCCCTTCATCCTGTTTGCCTCAGTTTCCTCATCTGTAAAATGAGCTGGAGAAGGAAATGGCAAACTGCTAAATTATCTTTACCAAGAAAACCCCAATTGGTATCACCAAGAATAAGACAGGACTAAACAGCCACCATCACTTCTGACTCCAGAGTCAGTGTTTTTTCCACTATACCACAACTGCCTCCTGCAAAGTGTAGGAACACTGATGTCAACAGCTGGACCAATAGCTTCCTGGGGCTGGAGTAGTTCCCTGTGAGAGCAGGCTTTGGGGAGGGACATCAAATGAAGATCAGGGCCTGACTTGACAGGCCATGGGTGGAGCAAGGAGTAATGCATTTGTACCTTTAGAGGGGTGGAGGAGGGAGAAAGAGGCAATGGGCTTACACACCTGGCAGTCTCTGCCTTGGAGCCCAACCTCCAAGGGTTTGTCCAAACCCTGATTTGGACTTCAAATGAGGAACATGCAAATTGTGCACCTGTTTCAGTACTAGAATCATAAAATTTAGAGCAGGAAGGCACCTTAGAATCAATCTATTTCACCTTTGGGGGCAGCTAGGTGGCACAGTGAATAAAGTGTCGTCCCTGGAATAGGGAGGACCTGAGTTCAGTTACAGCCTCAGACACTTAACACACACACATAAAAAAAACTAGCCATGTAATCTTGGGCAAGTTACTTAACCCCAACTGTCCTCCAAAAGGCAAAAAAAAAAATCTACTTCACCTTTTCAGATTGGGAAATGTATCCGGAGAGGGAAAATGACTTGTCCACAGAGACACAGCTTGTTAGCATTAGAGTCAGGGGACCTGGGTTCAAATCCTGACTCAAATTTAATTTCTTTAGTTTTGATTATCCCTCAAATCTATTGACTCAAAGTTAGGCAGGTAGCCCTAAGGAGGGTTATGCTCACATCTTTCCCAAATAAGAGGCAACAACATAATATGGGGGGAAAGCATTGAAGTCCCAGGCCATAGAGTCCCAGGACCTGAGTGTGAATCTGAACTCTTATTACCTGTATGACCTTGGGTAAGTTATTTAACCCTACTGGGCCTCAGTTTCCTTATCTGTTTGACTAAATGAACTCCATCCCAGCTCCATATCTATGATCCTTCTTTAACCTATTGGGTTGGATGTAGCAATGCCTAGACTGCAGGTATGAGGAAAGGAGCAAAATTACCTGAAAGGAAGGCTAGGCTATGAAACCTGTTCACCTCCAACATGTCTAGACCAGGGGTGGGGAACCTGTGGCCTAGAGGCCACATGGGACCTTCTAGGTTCTTGGGTGCAGCCTTTTGATTGAGTCCAAGTTTTACAGAACAAATCCTTTTATTAAGGGGGTTTGTTCTGTGAAGTTTGGATTCAGCCAAAAGGTCACACTTGAGGACCTAGAAGGCCACATGTTACCCACCCCTGGTTTAGACACTCCTGTGCATCCAACGCATAGGACTTCAAATCCACAAGCACCAAGCCTGGAACTCATAAAAAGGGCAGTGGAAGGAAATGGTCCCCAGCACTGAGCCACATCAGCTTTCTCCTGGCCTAGGGGACAAGGAAATCCCTTCCCTCCCTGTCCCAAAGAAGACAGCTGCTGAGACTTCCCCATCTAGGTCCCCTCTTCTGTTCTTTCTCCTCCGGATATTCATGTAACTGAGTCATGCCCTCCAGCTCCCAAGTGGCTGCTGACAGCTCTCTGGATGACTCATATGCAAAGCTTCACTATGGGCCAGGGAGGAAAGGAATCCTCTAATGGGAGGGCCAAAAGAGCCCTTAGAGGTCATCCAGTCCAACTGGCTCGTTTTACAGAAGAGGAAACTGAGGCTTAGAGAGAGGAAGTGATTAAGCCCTCATGGCACACAGTGGCTTTAGGGTGATTAGTACTTTGCTTTGGGGCCCTCGACAAACTCAGTTCAAATCCAGGGCATGACTATTAATAATAGGGCTACTTCCTGAGAAGCAGTAGGAGCAGAGTGGGAAAAGTGGGGAGGGGGGAAGGAACAAGTATTTATTAAGGCTTACTATGTGCCCAGCACGGTGTTTAATGATTTACAAATATTATTTGATCCTCACAAAAACCCTAGGAGTTAAGTACTATTATTATCCTCTTTTTACAATTGAGGAAACTGAGGCAGACAAGTTAAGAGACTTGTCTAGGGTCACACTACTAGTAAGAAACTTGAGTCTTCCTGATTCTAGACTCAGTATTCTATCCACTGTGTCACTTAGTTGCCTAATAGTAGGTATTGGGCCTAGATTCAAGTTCCAGTTCTAATATTGACCAGCTGTGTGATCTTGAACAAGTTTGAATTAACCTTTCACAGTCTCTATCATGTAACTACATGTGCAACCTTGGGTGGGTCACTGTCTCTCTGTAATCCTCTGTTCAGCCTCTGTAGAGGCTGGCCTTCATGGACTCTTAAGGTCCCTTCCAGTTCCTCTTCATCCCAGTTTCTTCATTTGTCAAATAGGACTGGTGATAATTATACTATAGTTCTCCCTTCCACATCTCCAGGGTTTGGGTAGACGCACCTCCTCGATCTGGAAAATCCTCTTGGAATTTTTTGTACCAGAGTAGGAGTCTGACTTTTTTCTTTTTCTTTTATGGGGTATTTACAGTTTTGAGGTTGTTTTTTTCTGTGTCGTCTGCAGCTTTGCAAAACTTCCAAAATATTCCCATTTAATTTCTTATGCCAATTTGCGATATGTCGAATATCAAAACTGTGATGGGGAAAGTCTCAATGTGGAAGGGATAACTGTACTTACCTTAAGGCATTATTGATTAAAAGTACTTTGTAGTTATAAAGTACAGTATAAATGTAAGCTATTTGTAGGAATCATGGGATGTGGGCACTAAAGGAGACATCAGAGACCATTTAATCTAACAGTCTGAAAGGAGGAAAACTGAATCGCAGAGAGGGAAAATAATGAAATGATAATAATTAGGGGCAGCTAGGTGGCTCAGTGTATAGAGCAGCAGCCCCGTAGTCAGAAGAGCCTGAGTTCAAATTCAGCCTCATACATTTACTAGTTGTGTGAGCACCCTGGGCAAGTCTCTTACCCCCAATTTGAAAGAAAGAAAGAAAGAAAGAAAGAAAGAAAGAAAGAAAGAAAGAAAGAAAGAAAGAAAGAAAGAAAGAAAGAAAGAAAGAAAGAAAGAGAAAGAAAGAAAGGAAGGAAGGAGGAAGGAAAGACTAATAATTGCTTAATAGTAAGCATTTATATAGCACTTTGAGGCATGCAAAGCATTTTATAAATATTTTCCATTTTTTTCCACATTTGATACACACAAAAACCCTCAGAAGTAAATGCTATTATTATCCTCATTTTACAGTTGAAAAACTGAGGCAGACAGCAGTTGAGTGACCTGCCCAGGGTTACACAGCTGGTAAATATCTGAGGCTGAATTTGAAATCAAGTCTTCCTGACTCCAGTTCTATCACTCTGTCCTCTGCATCACTTAACTGCTAGTTAGTCGTCCAAGTGGCAAAAACAGGATTTGAACCCAGCACTTTGGATTCCAAATCTAGTGTTCTCTCTACTACCCTGCCTGAACAGGGCAGAGAAAGGGAAGTGGCTTGTATTCTGGGGAATAAAAAACTTCTGAAGGCTCCCCGAAGAAAGTCCAAAGTCCAAAGATGAGTCCCTTCTCCCAGTCTTGATTCTCTAGGTTAACAAAGAAAAGACCGGTGAAGGGAAGCTCAGGTGTGCAGGTGTGTATATAGAAATATGCTGAGATACCTAGGCAGGAGACCAGGGATCCACTTTCTGCTATACCTGACCAGTGTATGACTTTGGCCCTAATGATATTAGCTGCAAAAGACCTTAGAGATCATGTCTTTGATTAACAAATGAGGAAACAGGACTCATCCAAGGTCACATAGTGAATTACTGGGGGAGCCAGAACTCTCACCCAGATCACCTGACTCCTGGTTTTCTGTGGGCTTTTCCTTGGATTACATTGTGGGGTATTAAGCTGAGAGTCCTGGTGGAGAACCAGATCCCAGCACAGTCTGGTAACTTCCCCTTCCAGAAGTTGGTTTCCAATCCATTTTTTTAAAATGTCTTGCCACCTTTTATCTTAACAACAGTCATTTCAGAACTCCCCTCCCATATGGCAAAGTAAACCAATCAAGAAAAAACATCCAGTAGAATTATTGCATCCATCTGTTGGTTAACAATTAGAAGCTATTTCAGAGTCCTGATGAGAGGTGATGAATTTAGAAAAGTGAAGCTACCTACAAAGAACCCAGTTCACCTCTCTTTTCCTGCTTTATCTTCTGCAAAATAGGGGCAATTAAGGCAAGGCAAGTAGGGAGTTTGACTTCTTAGTGGATAGAACTCTGGGCCAAGAGTTAGGAAGACCTGAGTTCAAATCCAGTCTCAGATACCTAATAACTTTGTGATCTTGGGCAAGTCGTTTAACTACTATCTGTATCAGTTTCCTCAACTGTAGAATGGTGATAATAATTGCTTCTCCCTCCCATGGTGGTTGTTAGGATCAGATGGATGTATTTATAAAGTGCTTAGTACAATGCCTGGCTCTTATTAAATGCTCCTAAAAAAAAAAGAATTGACTAAACCCAAAGATTATTGATTAATAGACCTCTCCAAGGGGAGATTTCCAGTGATGTGGCATAAGATTTTGTCCTTGGCCCATTTCTGTGCAATGCTTTTATTTATTGAATAATAAAAATAATTAGCATATATACATATGTGTGTGTGTGTGTGTATATATATATATATATATCCACCAGTGTGTGTGTACATGTTAAATAAATGCTTCTCGCCTTGTCTGTTTCTTCTGCAAAATGACATCAGTAATCTTGTACTGTCTATGTGTTTTGAGGAAAGTACTTTAGAAACCATAAAATATTATAGAAATGTGAACTGCTATTGAATGAATAAAAAGGTATTTGTTAAGCATTATTATGTGCTACAGCACCAGAAATACAAATAAAAAAGATAAACCCTGCTCTCAAGGTGATCAAATTCTAATGGGGGGACAGCACACATAGGAGGGTAAATGCAGCTACAAGTCAGATGGAAAGGTGGGGCCTTAGGATTCAGCAGGAAGGCATATGGTAATGTTATTCTGGGTCTACATACATGGGAAGACCCAAGTCCAGTCCCTCAATTCTCTGTTCTCATAGAGGGCAGCTGGCTTACTTTCCTAGTTGGGTTCTTCTTGGGCTGATATTTAAATGAATTTATATTTGCATTGCCTGAGTAAATGAGCATTGACAGATGGGTCCAGAAGAGTCTATTGAATGAGAAAGGCAAGTTAGCCAGGATTTTTAAAGCATGCCACAGATCATCATCAAGGGAGTGAGTAATTGAGTTGACTGTATAAAGACCAAATGAGTGGAGGAGAGGGAGTGCGTGGTGTCTTGGATGATGAGTGGGTGGTGAGCCAATTTAGGCCCTATCGAGGAAGGCTTTTGTGAGGAGGCGAGAGGCTGACTTTGAGCCTCACCCAAACTCTACTCTAAGGTTCAAAGGGGTGTCCTGCCCTCTCTGCTATGCGACTGGAACACTCTAAAAGCATTTGCTTCTCTAACAGAGGAAGGAATGAAGGGTGTGTCCTATGAATCCTCACAGTGTTTTTAAAAAGGGTATTAAGAGGGTTATTAAAAAGCATCCAATCTATCCAGGCCAGTGTTGCAAACTGAGTCTGAAAATAGGTTTGCATTAGTTGTGGTTTTTGAGTGCAATAAAATTTAAGTGTACTTTGAGGTCAAGGGCTGTTTGAAACTGAGGGTCATTCCTTATAGAATTGTATATAAGCCATCCAAAGTGATTCTGGGGTATGGTGGAAATAATAGGAGAAGATCTGGGTTCGAATCTTGTCTTTCTCCCTCACTAAACTTGTGATCTTTGGCAAATTTCTTCTCTCCAGACAATATTTTCTCAACTATAAAATGAGCCGGTTAGATTTAGATAAATTCTAAGGTCCCTTCCAGATTTGGCCACTCTAAAGTTCTAAAATTCCATTCATTCATTCAACAAATGGCTTATTGAATGCCTATTATGTGTTCAGTTCTGTGCCAAGCTCTCTGATTCTATGACCCGAGTCTGAGGCCAATTTTTTCCCCAGAGGTTTGGTGTAGGGTAGTATTGGAAGATGAAGATTACAACAGCTGCCCCCATAAACACATCAACCTTCAGAAGCCTCCAGCCTGGAGGTCTGTGGCCTATTTGCAGAAACAGCTGCAAACCACTCCTCCCCCCAGACCTCCAGCCGGAAGGCCCGAAGGTAAACCCCATAGCCAGATTTGTCCAGGCAACTTGCCAAGGACTACATCTCATTTCCATAAAAGTTTGCCTCCTCCTGGCTCTATAACTGATGTCAGCTTTTGTTCCATAAAAGAGAAATGGAAGCAGTTTGTAGGATAGAGCCAACTGTAAAGATGCTGAGAGAACAGCAGTGAGTGGCTAAGATTAGGGGAGTAAGGAGAAGCCAATTCAAGCTCAGTACCAGAAGATTTCTTGAATTAAGAGTCCCTCAATCCTGATTACCCCTCAGAGTCTCAGTTTCCTCATGGATCCAGTGGAAAATTTGGATTAGATCAGCTCTAAAGCCCTTTCCAACTTTGTCTCTCAACACTTTCTAAGTTATTTTCTCCTTACAATCTAACTTCAATATAACAAGCATTTATAAACTACCTGCTACATATTTACAAAGACAAACATAAAATGGTCCCTACCCTCAAAGTGTTTACATTCAAGGTGGGAAGTAGGGAGGGGGATCCTCAATACATATCCAAATAAGTGAATACAAAATATATGCAAAAATAAATTCTGTCAAACATTTATTAAGCACCTACTGTGTACTAGACACTGCTAGGCACTGAGAATACCAAAAAAAAAAAAAAAGCAAAAGATAGTCCCTGCCCTCAAGGAGCTCACAATCAAAAGTGAAATGTAAAAGTAATTTGGGGAAGTGGTACTAACCACTGGGGGGAGTTGGGAACACCCTCTCATGGAAGATGGCACTTGAGCAAACTCTTGAAAGCAGGTAGAAGTTTCAAGAGGTAGAAGTGAAGAAGAGCGGGGTGGCTAGGTGGTGCAGTGGATAGAACGCCGGCCCTGGAGTCAGGAGGACCTGAATTCAGATTTGACCTCTCAGACTCTTGACACACTTACTAGCTCATGACTTTGGGCAAGTCACTTAACCCCAATTGCCCTCCAAAAAGCAAAAAAAGAAGGAGAAGAAGAAGACGTGAAAAAGAGCTTTCCAAGCAGGAGAGACAGCCTGGGAGAAGGTGGAGGGGAAGAGATAAAATGCCATGGATGGGAAATAGCAAGAAGACCAGTTTCACTGGAATGTGAATTTCTCATGTCATATTTTAGGAGCCTTTGTACCATCCTTCCGGGGGCCTGGCTATGTCCATCAGCAGACATCACCTATGCACATGTCTAGCACCCTGTTAAGTGCCATAAGGGCTATGCATTCTAGGAGAACCCCAAGGAGTTTACTGTCCAACAGACAAAGCTGGACAGGGAAACTGAAATTAAATGTGGCGTGTTGTAATACAGACTCAGAGTGTTTGAGGAGGTCAGAGAACAGAGAAATCATTGTGTCAGAGAGAGCAAGACTTCAGAATATACAAGAATTGAACTGAGCTTTGAAGGAAGGATAGGATTTGCATGGCTAGAATGTTCTTTGTCCGTTCACAAAGAGGACCAATGATACCAGAAAGGTGATGTCATGACTTGCAAGTGAATTGGGTTGAAGTGAGGCAGGGCTGTGCAAAGTCACTAGGTCTCCCACTGTATCTGGGGCCATTTCCAGTCATCCTGATCTATGTTTTGCCATAGCTAGAGGAGAGAATGGTAGGTATTCCAAGTAAGGGGCAAACCCTGGGAGTCAAATGGTATGGTAAACATAGAAAGAGTGAGGAAGCTGATTTGACTATAGCAGATGGTCCATAAGGTGGGTCAGGGTCAGCTATGGAGGGCTTCAAAAGCTAGGCTTGTAAAAAAAAAAAACCCACAAATTTTTTTTTTTTTACATGCAGCTCTGAAAATAGGTATACAGGCACTGGGTATAGAAATGTATCTTCCCCTACTAGAAAGTTAGGGGGAAATGGGAGAGGATATAAGAGAGATCAGATTGGGGGAAGGGGGTATTCAGTAGGCTTGCTGTCTTGGGGTGGGGGTAGGAGAAAGACAGGGAGAAAATTTGTAACTCAAAATCTTGTGGAAATGAATGTTGAAAAGAACAAATAAACAAACAAAAGCTAGGCTCAACAGTTTAAATTTTGTCTAATAAGCAATGGGGAGGGGCAAGTAGGTGGTACAGTGAATTGAGCACTGGCCTTGACATCAGGAGGACCTGAGATCAGATCTGGTCTCAGGCACTTATTAGTTATGTGACCCACTTAATTCCAATTGCCTCAAAAAAAATTAATAGTAATCAATGGGGAACCATTTTAAGCTCTTGAGTCAAAGAAGTGACTTTATGAAAGTCCTTTTTTTTTTCTTTTTTAAGGCGAGGCCTTCAGGGTTAAGTGACTTGCCCAGGGTCACACAGCTAGTGTCAAGTGTCTAAGGCTAGATTTGAACCCACATCCTCCTGACTCCAGGGGAAAGCCATTTTTAAAAAGATGAATCTATATTTTTCCCTACTCACCATTCTTGGATTTCTTCCAGAATGCACAGGAAAACCATGGACTGGCTGTGCCGACCCCATCTGTCCCTGAGGATTTTGTGGGCAAAGAAGTGACAAACAAAGGTACCAGGGGTCCCCTTGCCTTTGGGCTGTAGGGGCTCTCAGATAGTGGTTATTGCCTCCAAACTGGCCCGGACTGTAAGAGCCCAGCAACACTCTGCTATCCTCTGCCTGCTGATGCAGCAAACTGAACTGGAGGGGGTTGGGGGAGAAGATATGGCTGGAAAAGGCCTGTTTGGAGAGGAGAGGAAGGGAATATCTTGGCCTACCCCTTGCCCAACCCTCCTATCCTAATAAGTAGCATTTTTTCCTCTCCTCACTGCCCCCACCACCCACGCCCCTTTACTCTGTTTCTTGTGCTTGTGCTGGGAGAGCTTGGTCAGGTGGGCCCAGAATGGGGCTGTGCTGGCCACCCTTCCCCCAATCCCATGAAGTCACATTGTCCTCCTGCCCTGCCAGGTGTGCAGGGCTCAGGCCTCTGCTGCCCCATCTCTCCTACCTGAGAAACAGGAACCGATCATTTACCTTCCAGGGTGGCCTTCCCTGGGAGTGGGGAATGATGAGATGGATACCCTGGAAGTTCTAGACCTATCTTACTCTTCTCTCCTTTGTTTATAGGCAGCAGCCGGCAGGTCAATGGGAACCTCCGACTGTACAGCTCTGTGGGTGACCTAAGGTCTGGGCACTATGGTGAAGAGCCCATCATCCCCCCACCCCCTGTGGGCCCAGCCCCAGGACCACCTCCTGATGTCTCAATGTTCAAGTCGGAGTCTCCACCCCCTCCCCCACCTTCCATGGCACCCCCACCTCCTCCCCTTCTGCTGGAACCTCAACCCCCACCCCCACCCAACATGGCCCCACCTCCACCACCCGTGCCTGGGGCTCTGTCTCCCCCATCTACACTCTCCTCCCCACCGACCCCTACCCCTCCGGACTTTATCCCTCCAGCCCCACCCCTAGCCTTTTTGGCACCCCCACCCCCTCCTATGCCAGCACCGGGACCACCTGTCCCAGAGTCTCCTCGTACCCCAACAGGGCCTCAGCTCTTCCCTTCTACTGGTATCTCCAAATGGAAATCAGAGACTGTGCTAAATGGAGGGCAGTCTGAAGCCTACAAGAACAGCCCTCCCAGAAGCCCTGCTGCCCCTCCTACTGAGTCCAAGCCTGACCCCCATCTTACCTTCCCCCGTTCCTTAAAGGTACCTCCCCCAGCACCTGTCAGGACTTCATCCATCCCAGTTCAAGAATCTCCTAGGGATGCCCAAGAGGAGGAGATTCCTAAGAAGATCTCAAACAGGCTTCCCTTACCACCCAGCTTTCATATCCGCCCTGCATCCCAGGCATACCCTGATGGGACTCAGGAATCAGATGGCCCCAGGAAGCTTCAAGACAATGTGCCAGCCAGTCCTCAACCTAACCAAACGAGCCCCCAAATGAACAGCAAAACAGTAACACCACCCCCACCCTCTCCATTGCCACCTCCAGCACCCCCTGTCCCTCCAGAGGCTCCCCCTCCCCCTCCAGAGGCTCCCCCTCTCCCT